>NC_133024.1:17406666-17709696 GCF_048771995.1 Taeniopygia guttata | reverse complement strand
CCAGTTGAGGACTAATTTTTCTTTCACAACACTCAAATACTTGGACTTAAAAAAAAAACCCAAAACAACAACAGGTTTATTGAGCAACAACTGCCTTCACACCTTTCTTACCACAAGCCAGAGATGCTCTTTACTGACACCTTTGAAACCATTCCACGCCAATGATGAAAAGTTCATCTCAGACAAGGATCAGAACCTGCTTCTGCCAGCCTGGGGCTTCTGTAAAAGCACTGGGAGTGTTTTGTAGGTCCAGAGCTGAAGTATGAGCCGTGGCAGCTTTTTAATTGACTAGTCAGGGCAAAAGACTTCCTTTTCTGAGTGAAACCTGTTGCCTGCTGGGAAAAGACTCCAAGATTTCTGAGGACAAGAATCCTCAAACCTTGTTTACAGCGAGTGATGCAATATTTCTGCTCAGCTTCCCAAAACAACCTCGCGGTGCTGTTCCAGCAGCTCCCTGAGCCCTCAGCCACAGCTGCCAAGCAGTTTGTGCTCATCCCATGGCTGGAATTCTGGTTTCACACTGGGAAAATGTGGGTGAGGTAGGCAAGTTTCCATGGAAACCTAATTTCTGCCAGCTAAGAAAAAAACCAACTTTTTCCCAGAGAGTGTTTTGATGATTTTGACTCAGCATTTTTCCAACAGTTCTATTAATAAACTCCCAGGATTGGTAGCTGGGGGCTGCTGACAGAATTACGCACTGATCTCAGAGTGAATGACTCTGCTCCTGACTTTATCAGCCATTTATCTCAAAAACATCATTTTTTTCACCTGGGCAAATCCCTGCCACTCTTCTACACAATGTCTGGGAAAGTGTGTGTACACACAGGTACCAAAATCCCCATCTTAAATAACAAACTTTCAGTTTCTTACCTCTAGCATTCATCTAGTTGTTTTAGAGGAAGGATTACAGAATTCTTCTACTGACATGATTTCTCTCAGCTCTGTAATCTATGGATTTTTATCTTTCACTGGATTTTATTTCCACGCTGCATCTTGTTTGGGTTTTTTTTTCCCCTCTTTGTGGGTGAGGTGATGGGAGGTAAAATTAGATTTTACCAGCATGAAATTTACTCATTCTACACCTGAGAAGCCCCAGGGCTTATCCTGTAACATGCTGCTACCTTTAATTTAGATGGAGAAGGAGGTGCATGTATGGCCAGCTGTTCTTGTGCATTACTGATTATGAAAGAATGCAAGTTCACTTTAATATTAGGAATTATGTGTTTTAAGCTTTTCTGCAAGTAAAATTTTGTAAAGATTCCACCGGCTCTGGATGAAATGGGAAGGATTTTGGTTTTGTCTGAATTGAGAAGTGTTTAAAATATCAGATTTTGCTACTCTTTAAGAGCAAATTTTCTCGTAAAACGGTAAAAAACCCTTCAGGTACAGGAAAGCCTCAATTAGGTCACCCTGGAGCTTCTCTTTTCTAGGCTGAACAATTTGATTAATGTAAAAATCAAAAAAAGGCAAAAGAACAGCCCTTGATCAATTACATCCAATCAAGGCACAGCAAGATAATGCAAATAAAAAGCTGGACACTGTTGTGCTGCCAATGAGGCCTTGCATCATTGCAAAAGTTCATGCAAACTGCAACAGGAGATAAAATTTTGCCAGAGTGTGTGCTTAAAGACTTGGCACTAGTTTAATTTCATTACTGCAATCAGTCACATAAAAAGAATGCAGAATATAATTTCTATCATATCTGCCATCAGCAGCTTTAGACAGATAAAGAGATATTTCTTGGTATTTCATCCCCTCAGGGTCTTTTGAGTTCAGAGCAAAGGATTCTTTGGGGTATAAAACCCAACAAAAACTTGGTTAAGATTTGGATAGGTGCTAGAAATGAGGCTGTCAGTTTTTAGCCAGGGAATTGCAGTTTTTTCCTATATAAAAATGAGGCTGGAAGTTCAGAGAGGAAGTAACAAGATTACTTTGGCACACAGGATTCCAAGCCTGTTTCTTCTCTTTCAGACTGAAGCACTGCAGCTTTGATTTGGGAATGTGAATTGTGATAATCCCAAGTGACTTTTCTGCACCACCAATGTTTGTCTTGCTATCTACCCTCTCTAAGTAAATAGTCTGTATAGAGACAAATCACTTAATGGCAGTAAATTAAATTTTCAGGCTGATTCTAAGGTTTGTTCTACTGTATTCCATCATCCAAGGGAAAATAAGCTTCCCCTCTGTTCTTAAACCTTCCCATACAATTTTCTACTTGATACCTCTTAAATGAAGATTTTTCTTATCATTACTTTGCAAAGGTATTTCTATACACAGGATCTGGTTGGAACATTGCTTCAATATTAACAAAATATTCACCCTCCATTTTTCAGCAGGTTACAAAATAGTGGCTTTTGAAAAAAAAAAAAAAGGCCAGGTAGCAGGTGGCAGCAAGTGAAAAGAGGGAAAGAGAGAAAAAGAGAAAAATAAAAATACATTCCTTTAAAGCATTGTAAAAATTAAATACACCAGCTTGTGTTACCATAAAAATTCTCCTATCTGTCCTTTTGGTGCCTCTTGTATTTGTTAACAGGTTTTATTATTCCCAAATTAATCAGTCAATAAGCACTTAGACATCTTGCTAAACAGATGTTGTTTTGTTTGAGCATAAGTGAGATATGTTATGCCCCCAACATCCCCACCCAGTGCTGCAAATTCAGTTTTACTCCTGGTTATTTTCAAAGCAGGCTCCCACACTCAATTTCTTATTTACCACTATAAAAACTTGGTTATGATTAACCTTCTCTTGCTTTGGTAATGACTCACAGATTGCCAAATATTTCAAGTTGATCTTCAATAAAATGCTTTGTGAATATGGGATACACAACAGTTTTGCTTCCTGTTCACCTTCCAAGGCCCATGGGAGCAGATTCCCCTTCCATCACAGAGTGGGGGAAGGATGTGTTGACAAAGAGCCAGAAGATTTAATCTCTCTGGAGTAAAGCCTCATCTACACAGAATTCTGTCACATCATGTGTGTGGGATTATATTTTAATACCTCTCAGATTCTTCTGGGCTTCTTTTCTCACAGTCCTTTTTATTCCCCCCCAAAGCACTGGATTAATTCAGTACCTTATGATGGGAGTCACAAACGAATTGTCTGAAAAACCACACCAATAATTCCTCCCACAGCTTTACAGAACACAGGTGATGCTGAGCTCTCTCCACTGGGCATGTCTGAACAATCAAGCAGTTGAGAGTGGAAGGGTATGGGGAGAAAATATCTAATACTGCCATCTATAAACTTAAATTAGGGCTAAACACACAAAAATCTCTTAGGAAAATAGTTTTCTTATTCAACTTAGCAAGATGCAAGAGCACTAGGAGAGGTTTAATGTTTCGGTTGGGTGCATTTCCACACTTTTCCATGACAAACAGGAAGAAGGCGCTGCGGAAATGCCAAGAAATATCTGTTTAAAGAAGAAAGGTACAAACATGTAAATATTACTGTGCAAAATGAGAGATTTCCTTATCAAGCTGTGCCTGTTTAATATGTAGGTTTAGATGGTATTTATGAATACGAAGAGTAACAGAAGGTATTTGTAATAGTCAAAGACATACTTGTGTCCTACATATTTTTCCAACTCAGAAATTACCTGAAGTACTTAGGAGCCAAAGTAGAAAACACTTTTTGACTCAGAATTGAAAAATTGTTTCCCCCCAACTGCAAAATCCTGGTTCTATCCCTGGACAGAAAGCTATTATAGAACACAGTAAAAAATTATTTTTCTAAAATCTAACTGAAAAATCTCCTTTAGGTGTAGGTGTAATTACTAGCATCTACAGCCCCTCTTCACTAATACAGAAAAGATACTTTTTACTACAGTTCAATTTACTCTTTGCAGAAATTTAAGCAGCAATAGTTATTCAACAAGTAACAAAACTGAGGGAAGAATGTTTATTTCTTAGATAAAGGGCATGCAAATATGGTAGAACCTGTTTGGACCAGTTTACTTCTTGTCTCATTCATTAAATTATGCTTAGGTTGAAAATTATATTGTGTAATAAATATATACATTGATGAAAGAGTAAGCCATTTTTTTTTACTGACACCTCTAAAGAATTGAAATATTAAAAAAAAAACCCCAAAAAACAAAACCAGAAGAAGCCACTATGCAGAACAGGAAGATGTTATTTTTTAAATTGGTAATGGATTTAATTAACCTGTAACTTCTACTAAAGAAACTTCACTCTAGAATTTCCTCTATTTTCATGGCTGGAAATTCTGACTCCAATTCCATTCCTTTTCCTCATAACCCCAGGCCTTGTTTCACCTTTCCTTCATTCTAGGGATGTTCTTGATAACTTCACTAAAACCCCCAAAAATGTCCCAAAAAGTTCATTTAAAATCTGAGTGTTTGCCTGAATTTACCTGAGCACCTATTGATTTCAACAGCTCTCCTGGTATGCTTAACTAATTCAAAGTGATTTTATTCTGAATTATTTTACATGGGGAAGAGAAAAATTATCCACAGAGGACCAAAAGAGAAATGATGAAATTTCTGCACAATGACTAATGGAAAAAAAAAAAATAGCCACACCAAATCTTGGCTTCAATCTCCTACTTTCCAAGGTGAAAGCAACATGGAAATAATTAGCCAGTGATAAGATTTCATCCAGGATCTGAAATTGAAAGTGAAATTATTGATTGACTTCTGAGAGTCTGAAATATTAGTGCCTCTGTACTGGAACTGGAGAGATAAGGGGAATAATGAAGGAGATAAAGATAAAGCTTCTTCCCTAATCTGAGGGAGTTTGGGGTTTATGTTTAGTCAGAAACCCACATGAGCTGAGCTTATTCAGGATGTTAATGTTGGCTGGGCTGATGTTTTCTTTAATCCTAGTGATTTCATTTCAAGGAAATGTAATTAAGTACCAGTCACACTTTATCTCAGAGTTGCCCCCTGCCTTCATTTTTTCAATATTTAATAGGTGCTTAAAGAAGCCAGCAAGTGCTTTCAAACAGAGTGGAAAGGGGAAAAAAACTAAAATCCCTCACTAAAGTTCTCTTTATGGGCAGCCTTTTCTGGACCATCACTGCTGGAAGCAAGAGAAATAAGAATGAAAAAAAAAAACCCCAAAAAACCCAACCAAAAAACCTCAAAAACCCAACCAACCAAAAAGAAAACAACACCAAATGGTATTTATTCCTCCTGGGAGTGGCTGTGTTTGCTCCCAGATTGGCAGTTGAAAGCCACTCCCAGCACCTGTGCACTGTTTCCTGAGCCAGTGACAGCAGCTGAGCTGCTCTATCAGCTCCCCACAGGACTCAAACCTCTTTTGCAGGGCCTTCAACTGAAAAAAAAGCCCATTATTGTTTAAAAAAAAAGAGCAAATGTAATTCTGGGAAACAGGGCAATTATTCTCTCTCCAATTCCCAATGTGATGAAAATCTGTCCTAATAGGAAAGAATAGAATTCCTAACCAATGAGGGGATTTTGAGGGTGAAATACAATTCACCAGACACTTAATCATATTAATTATCTATTAACTGTATTTTATTTAATCCTCTCTCATATTTAGAACACATTCACACTATTTCAATATACTGGGAGAAGGAGGCTGATGCTAATCAGTTTGAATTATAGAATATCTCAAGTTGGAAGACAACAATAACAATCACCAAGTCCAATTCTCTGCTCCTCTAAAACTGCCCAAAACTAAATCACACGACTGGAAAAGGTCATTCAAATGCTCATTGAATTTATACATATTTTCTGGATATGCTTTCTAAATAGAATATTACATCTAGAAATAAAATACACTTCTTGTATTTGTAGCCTAACCCCCCCTAAAGACTAAAGAAAAACTCTAAAGGTAGGAGATTCAGGACTGGGTTTTCTCAGCTAATGATCTTCAGAATGGAAGCAGTGGCATGTAGAGGTTTCAAATATCTTCATTATTAAAAATTCTGGGACAGTGAACTTCTTATCTCAGGAAAGAAGCTGATCTGTTTCCCTTCAAGTTTATTAAAGCTGGGGAAGAGATTTCTCCAGGTCTAACCTTGCTGCTCCCTGCAGCAGACAGCTGTCCCATGGATGGAAAGCTGTTCTCTGACTGTGTCCAGAAAACATCCAGGAATTCTTTCTGGATGGTTTTCCAGCATATTAATACTCACCAGACTACACTGAAGTGTGAAGAATGGGGTTTTTCTGTTTGCACTAATGTCCTAAAGCAGCCCTACATTCCTAAATCATACAGATTCATGGCCCCTTCACCCACAGGCTCTCCTCCCACCACAGCAAATTTGGGAGTGTCTGTGACCTGCCTGGGAACTGGAGCAGGGTTGCAGAGCTGGGTATTTAGAAGGTGACAAGCATCACTGGATGGACCATTCCCTCTTTTTAGGAAAGAACACTTCATTGGGATAAACTTGGGTTGTTTTTACCCAAGCTGAGTGTGTTTTTTGCCTCAGCCTATGAATGGTACCTTTAAACCTACTCTGCTGCTTGTGCAGCAGGGAATCCTGAAAAACCTTCTCCAAGGGACAGGATCTCTGCCCAGACAGAGCAGGAATAGCAGGCAGTGCTTCCTAAGGACAGGATTTACCTGGAGGCAGAGTCCCAGCAGCTCCTGGCAGTCCTCTCCCTTCTAGGGACAACAAATTGCACACTTTTGCCCAGACTGATGGTGATTGATAATTCCCTGTTTCCCTGGCCCTTCAGCCATTGGGTGAAAATGCTCTGAAATATTAAAGCTAGGCTGTAAAAAAAAAAGAGTTTATCTCAGCTGGGAAACTGTAGAGTAACTAAGTACAATAATTTTTTTTCAGAGAGGAATTTATCCTCACTTGGGATGCCTGAATTGTGTTAGGTGAGTCCTAGTCCAAGAGTCTCTAGTGACATCTAATTGAACATTTATTTAAAGGGTTTAACAAGTCTTGACATGGTTTCCTCCTCTGGGTTTTGTAATTTTGCTAGGAAGAGACAGATTGGGTTTCTGATTCTAAATCAGGTTACTTGCTTAGAAGGAGTGAGTCACACAAACTTCACAGGAAAAGCGAAGAAAACAATAATCCTCAAGAAAATCCCAGCAGCAGGTGGATTTCTCACAGCTGTTCTGAGGAGTTTGTAATTGCACAAAAAAAAATTGCACATCCCTCTCAAACATTGTTTCCTTAGTGGCAGATTGCAATTAAATAATACATTAAATATAAGCTCTAAAAACACTTTGCAGGAATAAGCAGGATTAATAGCCATTTGTATAACAAAATACAATCTTATAATTCCTTAGAAATTATAGACATAAAAACAAGTGATTAATAATTGATGGGTGTTGAAATTGGAAGAACTGGCAGTTCTTACTATCGTTAAATGAGTATTAGTACCAACTAAAATAAATTCTTGATTAGAAAAAAATAATCTCAAAGGATATGACAATTCTGGATGTGCCAGTTATGGATGCAAGACAAGATTTTTGGAAAAAAAAAAGCAGGGGTACTCCACAGCACCAACATCACCAGAAGGATGGCAAGGAGAGGAGAGAAGTCACTTTGGAACCTCCAGCTGCAGTGTCCAAGTGCAGACAAGGTACTTCCAGTACCCTGGAGCTCACATGGCCACCAGTCAGAGGCCCAGGAGGCCATGAGAATGTTGTACCCACCCCATAAATCTGCCTGTGTGGACAGCAGCAGGCTCTGCCTTATTGTGAGTGCACAGGTGCTAAAGCACCAGCAGATGTTTCCAATGGCAGGATTGCCTGAAAGCAGCAGCACTAAAAGCTCACCTTTAATTACCAGCTCATCAGTGCCAAACAAGCATGCAAAATGATGGATGCTCCTGCAGCTCCAAATCGTGGGAAACAGCATCCAGCTATAATTGCAATGTGTGTCTCACACCCCCACCCCCCAGATGGTGAGTGCTGGCTGCAGAAAAAAAGAGCAAGAAAACATTGCCCAGTTGTTAAAAGCACTCCTCTGGTGGTGCTGCATTGCCCTCTGCCCTCCAGACAGAGCTGCCTTTCAGAGCCCAGCCAGGGCACTGTGCCAGCCCCAGCGCTTCGGCCCGTGCTGGTTCCCAGTGCTTCAGCCATGCAGGGAGGGGGACAAGCAATTGGAGAGGCTGTGAAGTGCTCAGGAAGATAAATGTGGGCTGTGGATTTATTAACTCGCTTTTCTTGCTGAGAGCTGCTGGCCTTTCATGATCAGCCAAAATATGAACCCTGAGAGCTCCACTACAGGGGGACTTGGAGCATGCTGGCATTTGTTCTATAGAGAGCAAGAGCTTACAGCATTCCATCCTCCAGAGTTTCTAGGGAGAAGAATATTGTTTAGTACTTGCTTCTCCCTGTTCCAAATTCCTATTGCCCATCTAATCACACAGCAGCAGAATTGTAACTGAGTGCAGAGAGAACACAGCTACCTTGAGTTCACAACTGCAGAACTTTCTCTCTTTTGCTCTCTTCCCTGCAGAAAGAAACTTCTTGGAGTATTGTATATGTCCCACTGAGCCAAGCTTTATCACCTGTTTATCATGTTGTTTATCACCTAGGCTCAATATCAGATTTCACTGAAGAACTCTGTAATCTCAAAGTGAAGGTGGGAGGTCTCAAATCTGTATGACCTAATTTTTTTTAATTGCCTCAAAAACAAACTGAGGAGACTTTATAAACACACCTAACCCACACATCTGAAAATTTATAAAACCTAGTATGACATAGCCAAACAGATGCAAAATGGGGAAGTTTATTAGCTTTTTTGCTAAGAGTGGAATTACTATTTTAAATAAATAAAAAAAAAAATCTGTGCTGAATTGGCACTTGATACACAAAGCTATTTGGGGGGGGTTGGGGAGGAGGTGAGGGAGAATGAGCAGTGGGTGATGTACCCATGACAGCTTTTCTTAAAAAAACCAAAAAGACTTTTTCTTTGGCCATACAAAATAAATGATATTGTGGAATTATCACATGAATCACAAAATAATTGAACACCTGGCTTTTAATTTGGATGGAAAGACCAGGGATGCTGATGAATTCCATGCACATGTTGTTCATGTGCTCTGTCATCATCCCAAGCACAAATCACAGAATCACGAGGGAGGAAAAGACTTTCAAGACCATTGAGTCCAATACATGCCCTAACACCTCAACTAAACCATGGCACATCCAGCTGGAGGAAAATCTACTGCTGGAATTTTGTTGCTTATTTTCAAAATCCAGAGCCAGCCAGGCGCAAGTAGGCACAGAAGTGGTGCTGATGTGAAAAATGCAGAAATAAAAAGTCTGCAAGGATTTGTGGTGTTGCTCTGTGCAGCAGCAATGAAAATGAAGGGTATAAATCCCACAAAAGCTTAATATGGCCTAGACACTGAATAAAGAGAGATGAAGTCTGTAAAGAACTTGATACCAAATTATCTTTTTCTTTATATTAAAGTAAAATGTATTTAAACACTGAATAAATTATTATCTTTTACAAGTATATTCACATCAGGAAATACTTAAGAATATTCATTTTTATAAATATTTTAACCAGTCTAATAACTTTATTTACTATCTCTCTCAGATTTGCATGAGTATTATCCAAATACAATGGCTTTAAAATTTTTTTTTACATCTACTGTAAGCCTTTATACATATACAAACACACATATATATATGCTGTATGAAAAGGAAAATATTTTAACTGCTGAACAGGGTAGGAAAATTGTTTTTGAGAACTTTTCCACGATAACCATTATTTTCCAGGTGAATAGATCTGCATATCATTGATTTTTGTTGATGGGGGGCAATGAAATGGCAATAATCAGCTTGCAGGCAGCTTTCAGTGACTTCCTGGATTACATTTCAAATCAACAAAGCAATCATCAGGCACAAAGTCACCATTTGTCTCCATCCAGGCTCTTGACCTTTAGATTGCCCATTAAAGAGAGGAAGATCAGTTCCTATCCATGTTTTGGCAAGATGAGACATTTTCCTGACCTAAATACACATTTATTCTGCAGAAGTTGCAGCCCAAGTGACGTCCATCTGATTTGGAGGCTTCCTTCCTCTTTACTGGAAAAGGAAGCACATATAATTATGGGCTAGCCCATTAAGTGGTTTTGAGGGAATAGGTTGGAAGGGAGGAAATCATTCTGCATAGATAGAAATGCTGGACTCCAGATGACCACAGAGAGCATAAAATGCTGTGTTGCACCTTCATGGCTTTGGTTGGGCACATTAGAAGCCAGAATGAATCCAAATCTAACAGAAGGAAGAGTTTGTGGTGCTTTTTCTTTATCTAGTAAATAAATGACATGTTGGGGAAAAAAGAAAGAAGAACACACATCACCTGACATAAAGTAATGAAGCACATCTAAGATTATAGAGCCCACAACTGCCAAAAAAATTAAATGCCAATTGTCTCATTTGAGTTTCTCAAGAGCAACTGCATGTGAAAAGCTCCAGAAGTGGAGTCAGTTTGGCAGACAGGCCCAAATCCCGTGCAGCAGAGGGTTGCCAAAGGGAATTATGTAGAAAGTTCTGGAGAAACTGGCCCAGAGGGAAAGGAAGGAGCTCCAGATACATTTTTCTATGACCACTGGGCCACAGACAGATGGTTGATGGAAGCTCATCTGCAGTTTTATTATTGTGCAGAAGGCCCTGAAAGGGAAGCTCAGCATCCAAAGAGCACAGCACAAAGCCCAGGTGACACAGAAGATGCTTGTGTATAACCATAGCAGGCTCAGTGCTAGTTAAATTCTTCATCTGCCCCACGTGCAAGTTTTGAGGCAAGTCTAGAGGTGAATAACTTTACATCCTCCTCTTCCTTAGAACTGGCAGGTTTCTAATCAAGAAAAGTTCCTTATTGCAGGAAATAAGTGACATAAAACCTGTGTCACTGTTGTTGCAGTGAGTCAGTAGAAACCACAGCCCTCCCAGCTTCCTCTTCCCCCTGATTTCCTTGAAGTGAATCCCACTTCAGATGAAATCCACACAATTCAGTGCCAGAAGTTAAATTCTGTACACTCTCCACACATATATACATATCCTATAAACTATGTAGGTGGCCCTCTTGGGTTTGGTTACACTTTGGACTGATAGTAAACCAAGAAAACTTCTTTTAAAGCACAATTAAGTACAAAAGAAAACTGCAGAGAGGGCAGGAAGGCGGTTGGGACCATTAAACACATGTGGAAGTGAAAGGACCGACCCAAGGCTAAAGAAGTGCTGGAAAAACCAAAGTGGGAGAAACTGCGGCAGAGGCCAGGCCACATGAGGAGTGGCTTTGCCATAGGGAGGAAAAATGAGTAGGAGGAAAGACCTGTCTGTGTACACACTGCTTTCACAGGGCTTTGTTCCTGAATTTTAAGAGTTCTGGCTCTGTCTCTGGAAATGGGATGGAGGTTTGGGAACTCACACTTTTCAATGAATGAGCACACTGGAGTTCCTGTGCACTTTCCCAACCCACCCATGGCCCTCCCTATCCGGCCTTTGGATCAGAGATGGAGCTGACCCAACACAGGCCTTTCCCTGGGTTTGCTTTCAAAATGGTGTGAACACCTTGTTCTTCATGTTCTAAAAGGACAGACTCTTCTTAACTCATATTTGCAATTATTTATTTGCAATTAAAACTGAAGAGAACAATGTACCCAGAAAACAGGGCGAGATTGGGAACATTGTTGTTTTACTGCTTTCCTGACTACCAAATATGCAAAAAACCTACGTATAGAGTGGCCTATAAAGAAGTTACAAGAAGAAATGGACTATAAATTCTGTTTCTCATCATTAATGATGGGAAAGTCTGTATTTCTGTGCAAAACCAAGAACAGACTAAAAAATACATTGGCATGAAAAGAGCAAGAACAAGGAACATGAGAAAAGGCTACAGTGATGAGGAGGGTTGTAGGAACTGATTTTCAAATGGGTAAAGTGACATTGCAAGAAGAAGGAGAATAAGGTACCCTTCATGCCTAGAAGAATTAGGATTTGGGGTGACAAACAAATTGTAGCAAGATATATTCAATATAGACCCAAGGGAAGGAAATGTAAAAACGCCATAGTTTTCACAGTGATTATTATGAAACAATTCAACAGATTCTCTGGACAGGGTGTAAAGTCTGTTTTTTTAAAAGAATATCTTTAAATATAAACTAAACACCTCTTAACCCCACCTGTGCTCAAGGCAATGGGATGGCCCAAAAGACACTTTGATATCCCTTCTTGTGCTGCAATTTAATGATTTTCAGAACACTTGTTGATACTTCCCATTTTAAAAATGAAAAAAAAAACCACTCTTCACATAGCCTCATATCCCACTTTAATTTGTTTCACTAATTAAACATCTGCCAGTGGCTGCTGCCAATCAGTTTCCCCTCAGACTGTATGAGGGCCCAAATCCTATGCTCTGACATGGACATGCATCTCCTTCATACATTTATTCTGAATTCAGAGGCAAATTTCTGTCACATATTATAAAAGTACACACAGGGTGAATCTTTGGATATGCAAAATGAAAAATAAATTAAAGATATAACTAATTTTTTTTCAATGTACCCCCATAAGCAAATAGTTTTTAAATGGGAATACTTATTAATACTACAGTCCTTTAAGCTTTTTGGGCATGTCATTGGATTAAGTTAAAACATCTTTCAATCACCATTCCAAAAACATATATATTTATGTAGGAATAGGAACTAAAGAAGAAATGAAAAAGAATTCAAAGCCAAGTATTTTTAGGCAAGGTGTAGGTTTCAGGATCTAAGGTTAGCTGTAAATTTTGTAGCCAACTCATGCACATTTACTGCTACAAGCAAAACCTCACACCAGGCCATACTGAAATATTTAACAGGTTGTCCTATTTCAAGATAAAGGTTTGCCAAGGTCTAAAACCCCCAAATCATGGTAACTAAGTCATAAAGTAGTTGAAAGACTACATTCCATTCTAAAAGGTTGTGATTTAAGGCATCTATGAATGTTGGATACTTTTGTTACCAAATTACCATTTAAAATTAAAGCTAAAATGCACAGTTTTTGCCCTTAGTAAAACCTTTCACTGGTTTTAAGCATTAGTCTGTGAGCAAAAGTTTTTTAGTCCTTGACCTCTGGAAAGCATTTCTGCAGTTTACCACTGAAAACCAGATGAAGCCACTCTTGCTCCCTCCTCCTCCTCACCCAACAATTTCCTGAGGTTTAACAGTGGTGCACTCACACGTCCCAGTGCAGAAACAGCACAGAACCTTCTCCCCCCGTTCACATTTTTCTGATTTGTATACTGATCCACTCCAGCAGAAGGAAATTGTGTCCTACATGTGACCTCCAAGTCCAGATAAATTATTTGCTTCCCTTTCTGTCAAAGGCTGAAACATCCATACAAATAGGAGCATCCCAAAGGCAGCTGAGATTGTATTTCTGTGCTTATAGGTTCGGGCTGTATGCTCTGAGAGAATGATTACAATCTATTGGAGTTTGGGTCAGAACCTGATCTCTTTCCAGAATCTAGTTATGCTTAGAAGTGAAATCAGATTGGAGACTGATTTGATATAATTTTATATAATATTAAAAGAAGGAGTTATTTGCCTTACAGAAACCACTGTAAGGACATGTGCTGTGCACTCCAGGCTTGTTCATGAGTTCAAAGACCCTGAGGATATTCTGGACAAGATTTTTGAGATCAGACCTATTACAGAGCACACTATCCCAAATGTGATCACAACACTGTTTTACCTCTCTTCGCCAGATTCTGAAATGGAAAGGGGCTGTGGGATACAGCAAGGAGTCCTGGTTTTATATTGCATTGCTGAATCTATGCTGCACCTACCCTCAACTACTGGAAAAGGCTGTGTAGAATCAAAAAATAATAATTTTCACACTGCAGAACAGAACTGCTTGCTATTTCAAGTGCAGTTTGGCAAGACTTGGGACATTTGTTCCTTCCACATCTACAAATACAAAAGATAACCTTTAAGAGACTCAACTGCCCTGCTTCTGCTTAGGTTAAAAGAGATGCCACTTAGGATTTCAAAGCAGTGAAGCTCAAGAGATGAGTTTCAGAGAAAATGTGAATGCAAGAAGTAGTTTAGTTAAAATCCCCAAGGAATTTGGGAGAAGGTTTATATGTAGCCTGAGCAGAGTTTATCTGTGGAGAAGCTGGACAATGGTGCACATGCCATTATTGTCATCTGAGTAAACAACTTGAAAGCTTCATGAAGTTTTGTCTGTGTTGTCAAATACTGATGAAAACATTATTTTATGAGTAGTCTTACTCATTTTCTACATATAAATTTAAATATTACAAATTTTAAATATGTTTAATAAGCTTTGGATGCTCCCTAGTCCTAAGAAAACCAAAGAACTGTGAAGACAATAGAAAATATAGTATTGACAGTTTATATCAAGTCAGGTTATCTCAAAATACCAGTTTCTACTAGAGTTAGTATTGCTACAGAATAAGTAAGGAACAATGTTCAGCCTTCCAAACATGTAAGAGCTTAGTTCCAAGGAAGAGTATTTTAATGTAGACAAACATTTTCTATTGTCAGAATAGTTACCAACTTTGATATAGTGTTTATTAATACTAAAAAAACCCAACAGATTTTTAAACTTTTCCCTATCTGAGGCGTAGTGATCCAAACTTGAATAAACAAACTTGACAACTTTACTTTTGGTTCAAAAGAACACAAAAATCTTATATGATATTTTTATCACTGGAAGCCTCAGAAACATAAAAACACAAATTTAAAGTTTTCCAGTTCTCTTCAAAACAGGTCATAAACTCAGCTGGTTTAGGTACAGCCTTTCTTTGATCCAGAATATAAAGTTGAGATGTCCCCTGTACATCTACAAAAGTTTTTTACTGTAATTTTCTTTGTGGATTATTTTGTGTCTAAACCAAGCTCGTCAAAAATAAACTCTGCTGAACACCAGTTCTTCTCAAGAGTGTGGTCTTAATTGTCTGTGTTTATTTCATCATAGGCTTGATGTTCTCTAAGGAAAATAAACCAAAAAAAAAGTGTTGTGCAAGATCCAGTTCATCATCTGAGAGGGAGGAGGGGTCTGAACACACACTTTAAAGACTTCTAAACACAGCTTCTCCCCTTACCTCTAAAATGTTCAGAAATATGCAACACTAACAATCATCAGTCACTTTGAAGTACAAAGTCTGAGAAAGGTAGGATCTTATGGCTCAAACTACAGTAAAAACTTTTGTCATGGCATTTGCTTTATTTTAAAATTTTAATTAAATCTTGAAACCACTTTTCTGAAAAAAAAAAATCAAAGCATTTCTCATTGTCTGCTTCTTAAAGAAAACTCTCAGAAGGCAAAAAACAAAAAAAAAAAAAGACATTTAGTGCACAAAGTTGTTAATATAGGCATCAAACCATTACTGTATATCTCAAAATTTACCAATCTTGTCACAGTCATTGTGGAGGAATAAAATACTGTCATTAGAGCACCTAGAGAGCAGACAAAAGGATTTTAACTGGGTTTTAATTGTTCTACCATGGGAGGAAAGAAGCTTTCCCCCTTGGTTTACATTCACTCAGAATTAGTTCTACCTGCAAAATTTAATTATTTTTGGAGGTATAAAGTTCTAGTGTTTGAGTTTAATATACATTTTTAAGTGTTAACACCTAATTTGTCAACTCTGCCACCTTTTATCTCAAGCTCAAAGAGCTCCAATCCCCTTTTTGTTCATTACCAAGGCCAGGTGAAACTTTCTTAATGGAATGGCTCTGAACAGCTTTAGGAGTGAGCATTTTTGTTGCCAATGAAATTAAGAATTCCAAAATAATCTCAAGATCTCATAGAGCCATTAGGTAGCAATGATACTGATTGCTTAGATTAACCTGTGGCCCAGTTTCCCAAAGCTATCTGATTTTTACTCAGTTTAGAGGTTTGAAAGTTTGGAGTTTTGGAAAAACATGGAGTTTTTCAAATTACTCTCAGAATAGCAGGGAAAAACTCCCGATTTCAGGGGACTCATTACCTCCTTTTTTTTTAACATGTCAATCTCTCTTCTTTGAAGGAAATAAAAGAAGAAAACTGTGGCTTTAGAAAACACAAACACCCAAACACAAGCACATTGAGGTTAAATATTGTCCAATTCTAGCAGCATCCTGTTTGTTACCTGTGACTCACAAAGCCCTAGTGAGTCACAACCTTAAGGACACTTCTGGTGCAACTTCCAGCCTGCCCAGAAAACAGAATTCTATAAATAATCCTGTCACAAGCAGCCAGATGCTTTTCTCCAGATGAAAGGGAGTAAAGCACATTCAAGAACTTCGATGAGGACAGTTTGTCTACTACTATTTACCAACCTCCACAAAAACGTTAAGATTTTTCTAAGTTTTCACTCTATTACCAACTGTTCTCTTGTTTTCTGTCTTCACTGCGATTTAAGATCTCTCCTTTTTCTCCACACAAGGCTCTTTATTAAGGTTCAGCAATTTCTTACTTCTAAAAATAGTAACTAAAATTATACACTTGAGGGAAGCTTAAGGATCAGTTATGTAATACACATTAGAAAACAAAAATAGCATTTCAAACCTAATGATCCTTTTGGGTCCCTTTCAGCTCAGGCTACTCAATGATTCTAAACTTCAAACTAGCCAGTGGCTTTAGTAAATACTGTGACATTTATAAACTTTTAAAAGTGCCCTGAGCACCATGAACTTTTCCATTTTTAAATGAATCACATTTCTTTTTTATTACATTTCTCTGCTTTTGTGAAGTAGGCCCATAATTCATTCAAAAAAATCGTATGTGTTAAAAAATATAAATTTTTATGGGGAGAAAATAAGACAAGAAAGAGATACATTAAATTCTAATAATATACTGCAGTTTCCAGCTTGCCCATTTTATTCACCTAGATGAAAGGTGAATATCTGAGACTACTAAAGCTCTGTTTTGATGAGGCTGAGTTAATTATTAGTATAGTCACTATCTTTGGTGAACTGCTTTTCTAGAAAACTCACACTGAGGGTTTGTGCAGCAAAATCTACCAGAATTAAAGAAGCCAAGGAGAAAAGGTTTCAGTATTTTTTTTTTTTTTTTTCCTAATCATAAATGAATGACATGCATTTTTTATGCCTTAAATAGTAAGGAAGTGTTTTTTCGAGATTGCTACAAAATACTCTGGATTCACTTTAAAACAATTTATGGACTGTTTTCATAATCTGATATTTTTAAATTCAAGATGAAAAATAAGGGATGCAGAGGCATACACAGGTACCCTAAGAAGAATATCAGAGCAATGTCCCAAAGCACCTGCAGAGAGTGTGGACCTTTTTCATGCACCTAATGTTTTTTTGGCCCAAGCATTGCATGATTTTGCATATTTTAATGCCTTGTTAAAAATCCAGGAGCTCTCTTTAAGTCAATACAAAAAGTATTCAGTATCTACATTTCTAAGAAATGTTTGCAGCCCTGACCCCAGTCCCAAGTTGCCTTCCAAATTCAGTGTTCAAGAGTTTTCATTTTGTTGGCTTCTTTCATTATTGTCACCCATTATGAGTGAGAAATAATTCTTATTTGAGTAAGAAATGAACTTTTTCACCTTGCTGAGGACAACACCCTCATTTTTGTTTGAATGAGTATAAGGATGAAAGTTCTTTTATATTAATAACTGTCTTCTTTTTCCCTGTGCAATGTCACAGCTCACCAGAGCAGACTTCAACAAAACCTCAAGTACTTCCTTTTAGCGACTGAATTTGGATGAATTATGCAATTCTCAAAAAAAGAAGGATAGAATAAAAGGAGGAAAGAAAAAAGTTCTACTGAACTTTTAAGGAAGGCATCACTTTCCATGATGTGCTAATTGTATAATAAATTATTAAATATTTACAATGTGCCTTTGCTCTTCACTGGAAATTGTATCATGAACATTTTTGTTCTATTTATGGGAGAAAACCTTTAAAAGTTGCAAAAGTCAAGGCTGCTTGGGGTATTAATCTGCAAGAAGCAATACAAACAAAGATTTTGAGCTGTGTTAAATATATTATTTCTATTGTAATTATTCTTAGAAATACCAAGAGAGAATCATCACCCAACAGTGATGGTCCTATACAAAAGAAAATATAAAACACTTCCTCCAACCAGTTTGCAGGCAGTGTCCTGGGTTTTAAATATGTGATAAAGTTCTGAGAGCAATCCAGCTAAACACCAGATTTTTTGCCTTCTCAATGACTGGTCCAAACTAAAAGTCCATAGTCCTCCTCAAAACTAGACTCCAGTATCTGAACTCGAATCACTGGACCTTCAGAACCCGGTTGTCTCAAAATAGAAAAAATTAGGTAATATTTTGAAATCTAGAGGATGAACATATCAGATCTGCCTTTTTTAGCCTGTGGAAGATACTGGTGTTTAATATGCTCTGTTTTAACCACTGTAAGAGCATCAGGGGTTTTTGCCTGATATTTTTGTTGGCTTTTCCTCAGATCATTTAGGCTGGAAAAGACCTCCAAGAGCATGGATTCCAACCCCTGAGCAATCCCTACCAAAGCACTGAGTGCCACATCCAGTCATTTCTGGGGTGGGAACTCCAGCACCTCCCTGGACAGCCCATTCCCATGGTTAACAACCCATTCCATGAAGAAATTCCTCCTGATGCCCAACCTGAAAATGGAACCTTTTATTGAATCAAACTGGAATACATTTAATAATCCTGGCTTCCTTTTTAAAGTTCATACCTCTGGAAAGCATGCCCATTATGTTTTTAATGGATAAAATTTAAGCTTTTACTTGATAAAATTTAAGTTTTTACTCATCTGGGGAAAGCTGCTGGGCTTTTCTCTCTCAGCACTCGTGGGATTCCCAGTGCAGCAGCCATTGTCTGGGTTTCCCAAAGCCTCAGTGGCTCCAGGGTGCCCATTCCCAGCCCCACAAAGCCCTGGCAGTGCCAGCTGTCCCTGCCATGGAGCTCTGACACAGCTCTTGGAAAGGAGGTTGATGATCCCAGCATTTCCAGACACTTGGTTAAGCACAAGACACCACAGGCAGCACTGTGGGATTTTCCTGGAGCTGGAACCAAATTTTAAATGTTTCCAGTTAGGGAGTTGGTGGGGTTTTTTTCTCTCTTTTAACTCCTGGTTTCACTCACAGTTTTACTACTAAATTCAGTGGGGCCACCATTTTAATCTAAGGGTCTTAAGATACTAATAATGGTGAGAATTTTTTATTATTAGGGATCCTGCCTTGACAGGGAGGTTGGCTCAGATGATCTCCAAAGGCCCCATCCAACCCCAACAGTTCTGTGATTCTGTGGGATCAGTGAAGTTTGACTTGGTTTAAATGTAATAATCACACATCAGAATTGATAAAGACTGATGAACTGGATGATACAGAAGTTCACATCAAATACCAAACGGAAACCACAAATGTTTTTCTACTTGCACCACCCACATGGATACCCAAACCCTGAAATTCTGAAGTGTATTACACAAGAAAGACAACTGGCACAAGGATCTTACTGAAGCTAAAAAAAACAAACTCCAAAATAATGAAGTTTAAATCTACATTAAACCTATGTGGGTCAATAAATCATAATGTGAACTACTCATCACTGAAAGAAAATTAATACACAAATAATTCAAGATACACACCCTGGTGGGGAAAAATTCTAACTTCCTAGATATAATAGCTGTATTTTGTTTGCTGCTCTCTGAGTAAATTTGTTATATTTGGATCCCAAACTCAGTATGACTTTCATCTTTTTAGAAGAATAAGAAACAAAACAAAACAAAATATTACATAATATTTCAAGAAAGTACTGGGAAATTTCAAGGTTTCTAAAATTTCCTTGCTGAAAGACACTGTCCAGTAATTAATGCTGGCAGTATTTCTCATAAATGCCAAAATAGAATTATATTAAGAATTGAAAATGTTACCTCAGAACTCAGCAAGGCTTAGAAACTTTTCCAAGTGAACTCCCCTCAGCTGCAGTAAAATGAAGTGTGTTTTTAACTCATGACCACCATCACTACTACAAGTAAAGGAAGTGATTTGGTTTGGGGCTTTGATGTTGTTTAAAATATTTTTTTTTTTTTTTTAATAAATGTGCTGATTTTAACAAAACAAAATTGGTGATTTTATTTTCTGGGAAACAGAATCCTTTGGTAAACTTAAATTCAGGTACCCCCAATATATTCAGGATATATATCCCCATATATATAAAAAAAATAAGAACACTGCATTGCTAGTATTTAAAGAAAGCAGTTAATTTAGATTTAAAAAATATGTATCCTTTGAGCATTAAAAACAAAACCAGTAAGAGATTAAAAGCTCAAACCTGAGGCAGGCTATGAAGAAGAATGACTACGATGAGATGTGCACCAGTGAATAATGCAAATAGTCTGGATTTTCATTGTTCTTCCAGCAAACTGATAAACCTGTTCACAAGGCAGGATTTTGGCACTCATGGCATTTCTTTCTCTAGATTTCACCATATTCATGGCAGGGTGCATTTGGCTATAGAAAACTTGGAAAAGGTTTCCATATTTTGCACATAGGGTGTTTATTTTCCTGAATTTGATTATTTTTCTGTCTACTGCAGTATCTGCTTCATTTAACTCAATTTTACAATTCCTTTCCTGCACTTAGGATCTAAAATGGACCAAGAAGGAACAAATGTGGATGTTCCACATTAAAATTTGCAGCAATAGCACACACTGCCAGTTCACTTAGAGCTGCCAGCTGTGTAATGAAGGTCAGAAGCTGATCTGGAAAAGATATTTTTGCTGCTTTCAGACTTAGGTTTCTACCTGAACATTTAGATAGGCTCAAAGTGCTTGATTTCTGTGTGTTGGTTCATTTTGTGAGGCCAGACTCAAGCACTGCATCTCAAACCTCTCCAGGGCAACACCTGCCAGGTTTGCTGAGCTGCAGACTGAGGAGGAAATTCAGTGTATGTCCACTCCCCATGCTGAAGGGTGTGCTACCTTTTGTCACACCTATCCTTTCACTAAAAAAAAACCCAAAGAACTTTCTGCTGCTTTGCCTGCCACAGCAGAACGTAATAAATGACACCAGGATGGAATTGGTTGGAGCCCAGAGGTTGATTTCCCTACGGATGTCACTTTGAATTTGAATTTTGAATTTCTCCAAGTGTTGCTGACTGTGGTGGCAGTCGGGTGGCAGGTGGGAATCTCTGAGCCAGAGCAGGCAGAGAGGAACAGAACGTTTTGGGTTTGGCTCAAGGACCCAGATGTACTGGAAACAAACCCTCCTCCTGACTGACAGCCACTCAAATGATATTTCAACACTTTTCCTTTCATTCTGGGTCCAAACCATGAGATGCAGATGTGAGCAAACAGGGGTTGGTGGGTTTTTTTGGTTTTTTTTTTTTTTTTTTTTTTTTTTTGTAGCTAAGCTGAGGCAGTGATTTCTTTATTTTTCTCCCTTTTTTGCTGTTGTGTTAGAACATTATGAAAAAGCCTTAGGGCAAAGTTTATGCCAGGCCTTCTTTGCATCCCCAGATCCTAGGAAGCCTCTCCTGCAGATCACAGGTTGTGAACATCCTTTTAACCCTTTGTTTTTTTTTAAATCCTTTTCCAGATGAAGCAAAGCAAGGTGGATGCAAGGGAATATGCTAATTGTAATAATTCTAACTAATATGTGTAGTTATTGACCCAAGAGTACAGTGAAACTCACAGACAATTAGAGCAAAACTTGTTTAAAATCTTAACCACAGCATTAAGAGCCACACATTTTAAATTTATTTTTTGCTTTGATAGCATCTTCAGCCACAGATATTATGCAGTTAATGAATGCCTGAGAACGTTTAACACTCTGGTGTTGGAATACTCACCTCAACATGTAATGATACAGATGGAGTCAACTTTATTCCATCCCACAGATTGCTGCCATCACATTAATGCTATTTTTTCAAAGAAATATTGGTCAGAGGAAATATTCCTCACATGCAGCAAATGAATCATCACTGATTCCTAACTTACATATATACACAGAATTAAATCTAACTCTTCCAGGATTTGTTCGGTCTAAAAAGACCCCAATATAATCAGAACTGCTTAAACTAATTTATTTCTTGCTTTTTTAGCTAGCTAAATAGAAATGCATTTCACAACAAACTTATCTTCTCAGATAAGTGTTCTCTTCAGTGCTTCCTCCATCAGATTTGATATGTCAGTAGATATGTGATATGGCTGTAGACTTCTGAAGCATCTTCTCGGAGATTTTTACCATTTACATCAATTATTCTGCCCTTAGACATTTAAACCAAACCAACTCATCTTTTATCTTTCCACACTGGCAAACCCAGAGCCTCTGTGCAGGATATCAGAGGCAAAGGAATGTGGTGAAGGTGCTCAGGACAAAAAGTGAGAGTATAAGGTAATATTGATACAACTTGTTCAGGACAGTTCTATGCAGTTATTAGAGTCCTTTCAAGTTATATTGCTTACTACAGAAATTACACTGCTAGACATCAGTTCTAGGATGTCTTTCCATTTGGTCCCATGCTGTGATTCAGTCTGAATTATACTGGACATTACACAGTCTGCTCATATACTTAAAAAAAAAAATCCACCAACATGGAGGTTGATTGCCACAGCAATACCTCACATACACTAAGACATGCATCTAAAAAAATCTGCTCCTTTAGTTTCAGTCCTGACATATTTTCACAGCTGGTACCAGAAGTGATTCCTTCCCATTTCATATCCCCTGTGCTGACAATGATGCAGGAATGAAGAGGGATTCACTATTGCCTAGCACAGCACATGTCATGGCTGGGATTAGATAAGATTATTATTAGATTAGATAACGGCTGCAGAGCTGTTCCTGCCAGATCAGGGGAGGGGATGGAACATTCAGATCCTCACTAGTGCTGCCCTGAGATGAGCCTAAATCATGTCCAGTCCTACAATGAATTGCAGGCAGCCTGCCCTGGCTCCAGAGGAGACCCAGCAATGCTGCATCTGCCCCAAAATTAAATATTGGATGATGTCAGGGCTGTGTGCAGCCTGCAGGATGTTTCACACCCATGCTGCGTCCAAGCTAAATACAGAGGAATTGTGTACAAATGGATCAGCTCACAGGGTCCAGAATCAGTGCCTACAAACTGTTCCAAATACTTTTATATAAAAGAAAAATTCTCCTCACATACTAGCACATGCTGGATTTATTTCCATTTGAACAAAGATGGTAAGTGAAGAATGAATAAATAAACACAGCCTGTGACACAGGAGTGTTCTCGGAGTACATAAAAGCGTACACGAGCTTCTTGTTACCCACAAAAAAGTAGGGAAGAAATGAGAAGACAACAAATTCCTGTGCTACCCATCAGTTCTGGGATGTCTGTCCACATGGTCCCATGCTGTGGCTCAGAGTCTAAATTTGACTGGACATTGCAACTCCTCAAGAAGTTCATCACAAGGGCTAGAGGTGGAGCAAAGCCTACAGGACGGGCTAAGCCATTATCCTGCTCATAAGTATTTTTCTCAGCATTTCCTCCAGTTTCCTTCAGGTCTGCTTAAGGAAAAGGAAGCCTACAACAACTTCAGTCCTGAGTCTGGGTGAGAGCATAGGCACAGTACACTCCCGCTGCATTGGAAAGGATGCTTGTCTCCTTGGGGAAAAGAGAATGGATCATTGTTTCCAAATTTAGCCATTTGTGCCATCTCTTCTCCTTCAACAACTGCTCAGAAAGGCTTGGATCATGCTCCTGAGCACCAATATTACACACTCATTTTTGTTCATTTTCACTGAATAAATAAGGAAATAAAACCTCCATAATTTAAAGTTCTCCTGTTAGCTTTACCCGAAAAATTTTAACTCAGCCTAAATTCTACTCCCTCCTCCAATCATTCTGGATCCCCAGTTCTTCTTGAGACCCTCTCTTTAAAATATGGTAAAAATGGCACTGGGAGCATTGCTTGTTGCAGAACACCAGTAATTGACCAAGGTGTTCTAAAAGCAATGATAACCTCAGTGTGAAATCAGGGAATCTGCCACCAGCTGCTTGTCTTTAAGCATGTATTGCAATTATTACAGCACACAACATTTCCAGGATGCTTTGAACATTTTACATTCTGTACTTTTTTGCCACATGACAGAACAATGTCATTTTGAGATTGAGCATCAATTCATCATCTTGTGGGTGAGACTTGAAAGTCTTTCAGCTTTGGACTGACATATTTACAGTCCTGTTTCCTTTAATTATTTCTTTCAGTGCCTGCCTAAATATTAAGACTACAGGTTATATTTACCAGGTCATCTGATATCAACAGCAATCCCATAAACATTTTAAAAGAAAATTTGTGCTAAGCCTGAAACAAAACACCAGATATGAGCACTCTTAAATATTTCCCTAAATCCTATTCCAGTTCCTGCATGCTATACTTATATTTTGCTGAAGTATACATTCATCTAAGAAAAAAAAAAAACCAGGACAAACGTAGCAGATGTTCTTGCAAGACTTTCCATATTTTGTTGCAGCTGCCACAAGAAGCTTCTGATAGAACAACTGATGTTACAGCCTCCACAGGAAAGGATCTGCAGTTATATAGAAATAGCTTGCAGGAGGATATATTAAAAAAAGCCCTCTATGTCCTACCAGAAGGACACCCGATCACACATTTATGAGGCTGTGTTTAGTTAAAGGTAGAGGCCAAGTTTTTAAATAATTCATTCCTTTCTACTTTGCCAGTGATCTCAGTTTAGCTACAAAATTCTCTGCCAGAGAAATTGCAGAAAACTGGTTCCTAAACAGGGGCTGGAAACCAGCACTGTTCACAATTCAGATATCTGAGGAGGCGATGAGAGACAAATACACACGTCAGTAAAGGATGCTGAACATTCTTCTCCAGTGATTCTTAACTTTGGAGGAGCTGTCATGGTTCTCAATCAGCAGATTTATACACAATATTCTGCACAGTTTTTAACAACATCCTAATTTACAAGCTGCCAAGGACTGGGTGAGAGACTCCAATGTTTCTTGACGTGATTTCTAAATCTGTCCTTGATTCAATTTTGTTTGCAAGATAACATTTTGAGAAGATCACGTTCTCTGCTGAAGGGGTTTCTGTACATCCAAGTGTGAAAATATGCTCTAATGACAGCTCCTTATGCTGCGTTAGAGCATTCCACAGCAACAGGATGCTCATTTAAAAATGGGTGGGAGATGCTGCTGCACATGTGAGTTACATAAGAATTACATCAGCCTTACAGGGTGTTTTGCATGTCACTGACAGATCAAAAGGAGCAAAAAACCCCATCAACATTGAGAAGCTCTGCTTGATTTTAAGTTGAGTAAATGGTTCCAGATAAAAAATTTTCTGGATGGAACAGCTCCAGTATTGCCCACAGAATTAGTGCCCTGTATCCTCTCCACACAAACCACTTTCCAATCTTCAACTCCATCCCATGGAAATAAAGATAGGAGGGTCAAAGTTCCTCATTCTCTGCTTGCATTTCTCACCCATTCCTAAGCTCACAGCAGAAAATATAATTTTCTGTGCAGTTCTTAAAGAAATTCCTCTCAGAGACAGCTGGAACAGTACCCAGAGGCTGGTGACAGGCCCTGCCAAAACTCCAGGACTCTTACAGGGGGGATTTTCTGATATTTCTAGGCTGACAGTGTTCAATGGAACTGTAATTTCTAACAGTGCTTTTCCACCTAGACCACCTGCAGCACACAGTAACCATGTAATGAATGGACTCAAATTCCTTTTTTGGAACCAGACTGATTCTATGAGTTATTTCTGCAAACAAAAGTGACAGGAACTCTAAATACAGTCAGTAACTGGAAGGACAAGTAGCTGTAGACAGTTCCTCTGTTTGAAATGCTGTCCCCAAAGAAGCTTATAGGATTTTTTTCATTGATTTCCCTACTACCAGTTCTTGCCTTTTCTGTGAAATATGAAGTTATTTCTGCCCCACGCTCTCTGAAAATGCTTGGAAACACCTAAAGCTTGAACTGCAATACGTGGCTATATCAGTAAAAATTGGGTAGACTCAATTCAATCACCCAATACTAGAGTTTGCTAAAAAGATTAATAAATATATCTTGCCACTGCTGTATGGTGGGTTACTTCTGATATCAGAACCAGTGAAAACAAGATCTGTACAATGCTGCTCTTCCTTTCTTCTTAAATAAATAATGTCTAATTTTGCCTTTACAGGAAAAATTATTTGAGTGTTCTGTGCGTACAAAACCCTCAGTAAGTATGATTTTTATAAGAATATAGACAGGGTGGGACATTCTAACATTGCTCCACACTTGACAAGTAGATTCTCACCTACACAGAAGGAGCCTTTAGAGTAGAATTTTGAAAACCTCTGTACAATTTGACCTTAAGAACACTGTTTGTTTTTAAAATGGAAAAAAAAAAACAAAAAACCATTTAAATCTATGGCTGAATGAAAATGAGATCATTGCAAAGAGGGCTGTTGCTTGTTGTTATCAAAAGGAGATCAAGTACAGCATCCATTAAGCGCAGGAAATAAACAGAAACTACTTTAAGAGTAAATAAAACACAGGCAAAGATTTCTGTGGCTGCCAGCCCAGTTCAAGCCAAATATTTTTACAACTGACCTCACACTTCTTGGTCATGGACGATTCAGGGACGCCACACGAAATATACAAATGTGCAGAGTAGTGTAGTCTAACCAAATAATACAACTAAATAACATAGTTATTACGTGAACAGGAAAAGCAAGGAAGATCTAAATATTTTCTGCTTCAGAAGGAGAAAGGTCACAAGGATCAGTGTCTTGCACAGCGATGCAACATTAACTTATTGCAAGCACAAGGAAAGAGCTGGTCAAGATTTCACTACAATGAAACCAGATTTTTTTTTCCTTTTTGCAGCCAAAATTTAAATTGCTGTATTTTAATGCCATTGCTGAGCTCAAGAACCTGTGGACTGTGCCAGAGAACTAATCAAAAAACAGAGAGGAACAATGAATGGTATGAAAATCTCTAGACTTTCCCCTGTTTTAAAAAGGAGGGTAGATCTCTCCCCTCTCTTTGAAAACAAAACATAGATTTGCTACCACACAGGAGAAATGTCAATGCTCAAATGTTACTTTAAAAACATGAGGATTAAATGGAAGAACATACCCTGTATTTTCATGCACCATTCAATAGACGCCATGGGAATCCATCTGACCAGGAACCTGCAGGATCTGAAGCCACAATAACTGAACATTGAGTGGTGCTGGTCCCCAGACCTTGCAATCCCACAAAATGGCCAAATTCCACACAATTATTCAGTACAAAGGCAATCTAGAACCACCAATAACACAGAAAAAAAAAAAAGATGAAATAATATTTAAAAGAATTTTAGGTCTCTGAAGAGACATTCTCCTACCTGATAGGAGACTCCCCCAGATGACCAAACCAGAGACATCCTGTAACAGCCCTGAGAGGCGTCAGGTGCATTTTAAAGACTCCACAGCAGGAACAAATTTGCAGTGATTTGCCACAAGTGCAGCCCATCTCCTCATAGCTGTGCCAAACAGCCCTCGCTGTCCCTAGAACATGGGAAAAGCTAAAGAGTGTTTTATGCTTAAACTACCATACACAATATCTGAAAGGGTTTTTTTTCCCCTTCTCTTACCTACCACTTTGTAAGCAAAGTAAACTGCCAGAGTGCCAGGATTAAATGATTTAAATCAGGACAAGAGCAAAAATAATGAGTTTTGGTGCATATGATTTGTCCTCCAATTAAAAAAAATACACTTTTATTAGGCTCATGATTATAGGAAGATTGAGTTTTCAATTTCAAGTGAGGACCTGCTCTGAGGAGGGAGCCTGCTTGATTCCTTGAGTGTGGATTTAAATTCTCCTTCACTTCTTTCAGAATTCATATTTCTGTTCTTAATTCATGCTTGAAGATTTGCCCCCTTAGGCAAAAAATCTGAGCTGGAAAAGATTCTTGATAATCAAGACAATGTAAAACTTACATTTCACTGAACACTTAGCATTTTTTCCCATTTGGAATATCAGTTTTCATGCTATTTCCAGCCAGTGTGCATTTTTGCTTGAAATAAACTGTTTAGCCACATGTGCGTGCCAGTTTAAACAGTGCTGGTTGGAGAACATTATTTTCACCTTTATTGGACAAAAAGTATCATAGGAAGTTGCCTCCCCCTGGAAATTGAAACCAGTTGAAAATAAATTAACTGGGATACAGCCAGGCCTGGAAAATGTAAAACAAAAATCTACTCAGCAGAGAGGTGCACATATTAAATGCTTCAATGGAGTTATCTTTCAAGAAGATGGAATTATTTTCTGTGTCCACATCCCATGAAAATTTCTGGATTTTGCGGGATTCGTGTCATACCTCTGCACGCTCCCATAGACGCAATAGGATCCTAAAAGCATCTGACTTTAATGAGAGAAAATATTTCCTATTTTTTATATTTTAATATTTCCTATTTTGCTGTAGCATCTCCTACAGCCTGCTGCCACAAACAATGTCCCACTACAACATATTTTGTGCATTAAAATAATGAGAGGATAAACGGGAATTCTGGGCTCATGGTTTGCAGGCTGCATACACAGACTGTGAGGAAAAGGTGTTTATCTTCATCCTTACTTTGTTTTGAATTGACTGCAGAGGGTACTGGATAAAATTCTAGATGATTTCCTAAACAACACCCAGAACAAAGGCAGTAATTCAGGATATGCCTCCTGAGCTCTAGGAGTATCTACAGATTGCACATTCCAAAGAGATTTCCAAACAGCAGAAGCCATAAAATCCCTGCAGGGTCTTAAAAACAGGTTGTGGAGAAAATACAGCCAACCTTAGAGGAATTTTACAAATTAAAAATAGCTCATAGGACTGTTCCTCTGAAAGCTTGGAGAAACATGATTTTTCAGGAATGAGTTTTTTTCAGGTATGTGTTTCCTGAAAATATCAAAAACATTTTTTTTATACATGATGGTGTGTACTTCACACCAAGAAAAATTCTTCTGGATTTTTCATGCTTTTCAAATTTGGAAATGTGATTCAGCCATCCAAAGTGCTATGTTTTTAACACCTGTATTTATTTGATAATGCAACCTAAGATAACATGCACAGCCTTGCTGCTTGAAAGAAAATGCTTTCTGTTCTTTTTTTAATTTGGATTTAAATGTCTGACACAACACTTGATTTTTCAGTTGTGCTGATAAATCAGAGGGTGCCATGAAATTGTCCCTTCTCATTAATGGGGTTCCATTGTTAGAAGACGCTTTAGGTCCAGGTAGCCCTCTCATCCTAAATGCCAATATTTCCCTCAGACATCCTGTGGCTGAAAAATTCCTAGGATACATCCCTTTGGGGGGATATAAGTTACACTCTTACACTAACAAAATTTGGAATATGTTCATCTCAGCTGCATATTTCTTAGCTTAATTGGCTCAAAAGGTATTTCAGATTTTCACTGCTGCCATAATTTCTGTGTCCACATCTTGTAAAACAATTCAGACCAGTGGGCAGTCGTATCCCAGAGGAATCAGAGTGAATTAAATAAAGCTTGGCCCATTTCTCAGAATAAGTCAGTGAAGACTGCTTTGAAATTTTGTAAGATATAACTGTTATTGATATTCTGGATATCTTTATATCTCTTATCAATCACACAGGCCTGTCAGCAAATTATTAACAAGTGAAATGCCAGCTGTGAGTGAGTCATTTGTGAAGCTGTGGGATTTTTTTTCTTTCTTTCACTGCTTTTTTTTATTTCCTGCCCAACATTTTATGGATTAAATTATTGGGAACTTAACTCTGGCAGCAGACCTACGTGACAGGTGAGATTTTCTGCAGGAAGAGAAACCATGAGTCCTCCATGAACTTCTCCAGCATGAGCCTTTCCCACAAATGCAGTACTTCATGAACTTCCAGAGAACCTCTGGGGTTCTGAAGGAAAGATTGAAATTAAAAGCTGAAATACACCAGAAAAAGTTCTGTGACAAAGTTTTCATCATAAAATTCACATATCTGTAGCAAAAGAAATTATCAATGCCCAAATTACCTTTGATCATATGATATTTTGAAGTGTTGTGGAAGAAACAACTGGGTCATCTATGATTTAAATTTTACTGCCTTGATTGCAACTGATTTTCGCTCAGTTTCTCAATTTGTACCCACTAAAACTCAGCTAACTGAAGGTCTTAGCTTCACCCACACCCAGTTTTTCTCTGTTACCACAGTATTAACAATGCACAGATGACAATAAAAAATTCTTTTTCCCAACAGGTCACTCTCATATTGTACTCCAGAGGGCACCCATGAATGAATGGCAAATGGCCACTCGGAGAGTTGCCAAATGTCATTAATCAACGTACCAATGTGGCAACATTGAGCTTTGTGACAGGCATGATTTAATGTATTGTTTGGTAATCAACCTCATCTACAGCCATTCTGTAGCTCTTATAAATCCATGAGTTATTGTTGCTCTTTTGGAGCAGAGCACTTCCAGAATGTCTCACTTAATAATCACAAATTGCTCTTTTCACCAGTCAAAGAGGTGAACATTCCATGATTGTTGGAGAGAACAGATTATGTCAGCTGGACCCAACAGTGTGTGCTTTGTCTCACTGAATCCTGCTGTACCCCAAGCAGCCCTCCCAAAGCTCCGTTCAGTCTCCACGATGGAAGTTGCTCCCTGGGAGCAGTGGATAATAATGTCATTCATCCAGTGCCTGATTCCCATTGAATCACTGGAATGACTTACCCCCCAATTAAAGGGCAACGTTACTTCCGCTGGTTATTGTTCCTCTGATTTACAACCTAACACCATAAAGTACCCAAAAACCCCAAACCTATCTCATCAGTATGCAATAGATAGAGGATTACTTCATCCCCAACTTTATCTTCTGTATTAAGACAAATTATCCATTTGATGAAGGAAGGAGTGAATCATTTTGGCCGTTGCAGAATGTGTACGCTCAAAAGTTTTCAAATATTCTGAATTTATACTGACACAAGATCTGTCATTTATAACATTTCAGATTGCAAAGCTGAAGCTATAAAATTTACACTTTTAAAGACTAAAAAGATAACTCCTAAAGAAAATGGATCAACTTGTGGAGTCTTCCTCACTGGACATATTCCAGAACCTATGCTCTGTACTCTGGGATGACCCTGCCTGATCGGTGCTTGGATCAGGTGAACCACTGTGGGCTCTTCCCAACTGACCCATTCTAGGATTCTGGGATTCTCTCTCTGCCTGAGATAAACCAGGGCTGCCACATCACAGGTTCACAGACAGAATGGTTTAGGTTGGAAAGGACCTTAAAACCCTTTTTTTTCTACCCCTGCCATGGCAGGGACACCTTCCAGTAGCCCAGGCTACTCCAAGCCCCATCCAACATGGCCTTGGACACTCACAGGGATGCAGGGGCAGCCACAGCTGCTCTGGGCACCTGTGCCAGGGTCTCCCCATCCTCATGGGGAAGAATTTCATCCTAATATAAAATGTAAACCCAGTCTCTGTCAGTGGGAAGCCATTTCACTCCAGGCCCTTGTAAAGAGTCTCTCTCCGTCTTTCTTGTAGTTCTCTTCAGGTCCTGGAAGGTCACCATCAGGCCACCCTGAAGTTCCTGCTCTCCAGGCTGAACAATCCCAGTTCTCTCAGGTTTTCCTCATGGGAGATGTGGGACAAGCAGCAAATCCCTGCTCTGTGGAGCAGCAGGGAAGAGGCAGAAGGGCATCAAGTGCCCATGAAAAAAAGCACACAGTGCTGGTAGACACTTCATCAGTGTCTAATGCAGAGAGAATTAGAGCCAGGCTTTCTGAATCAGACTCTTATTAGTGAAGCAAACAGAAAAGAGAGGCCAGTTTGTGCTTTGAGCACAATGCCGGCTGCATGGAGGGATTGGAAAAGACAGAACTCAGCTTCTGAAATTAGACAGAAAAAGAGGTAGAAGGGTCATGAACTTTTTGTATCCAATTATCCTGATCTGTTTTTCTTTATTAAGAATAGAATAGGTTGGCTTCAGTGAAACATCCCCAGTGATTAACAATTCTGATTCAAATAAATGAATCAAATTACCTCTTTACATCAGTTGTATCAGAATAACACAAAATCCAGTGGCAAAACCAATGACACTACATGATCAAAGTGAATGACACAGAGGGGCCAGACCATGTTTCCTTTAGCAATATGGTTTACTGAAACAAAATTATCAAACTTCAGCACAGTTGCAGAACTGTGAGAAGGAAGCAGGTGCACCAGGAACATTAAAAACTCATGGGTATTGTGTTATAATTAAATGGTTACAAATTCCAGTGTCAGGGGAATTTAAGATTAACATTCCAGATGGATCTGCCAGATCCAAACCTGGTAAAACAAGAATGAGTTCCAACTCAGATAATTTAACTACATTTATGGTGACTTACAAGATCCATGGACTGTCCACAGGAACAGAATACATCTGGTTTGACATCTATGTACATTTTTCTACCAATCTGTGTGTTTTTAACAAAAATATATATATGTTTGAGAAAGAGAAATACAATATGCAATAGGATTAATAGTTATAAAGGGAGTTATTTGTAATCCCCTCAGTATTACAGCCTGAGGATAATTTAGTGATGAGTCAAATAGTCTCCAGTGTAAATCAGGAACCAAATGGCAGAAGAAGTGGTTTTTAAGGGCTGGAAAAGATGACATATCTGAGGAGTGCTTTGAGGCCTGAACGGTGTGAATAACGTTTAACTCGCAGCTGTTATGAAACCAGTTGGACTGGGGACACATCGAGGGCTGGAGCCACCACCCTCTTCCCTTCTGATCTAAATTCTTTAACATCTGATGGATTTCATCGTAATGAGCCCCTCAAGGCCATTGTTTTCAATTAATCAAGAGAAAGCTGTGAGATATTTCTCAGTGGAGCCCAGTTGTACATTACCACCTATCTTGATGGGTTGGAGGCATTACTGGAGTTCAAAAATTCCCATCACATTTCCATCCCAGACAGTTTGGGTCCAGACTTCTGCAAACTGTTAGAAGCAAAAGCTGTGCCTGTAATCTTGTTTTAAGGAGATCCAACACCTTCCATGTCATATTCTTCCAGCACAACAGGAAAAAGTGGGGCAGAAGTTCTGTTCTATTTGCTAAGTAAATATAATTCAAGATATTACATTGTGGAAACTACAGTGTCTCAAATATTTAGAGAAATATATGGATGTGGGTTTATGCTAGAATAGTGGGAAAGTCATACACAGAATTAAGAAGTTGTGGCTAATAAAGCCCAATGAAACACCCAAGTTTTAGCTACTTTGCCTTACTGCAAATGTTTAAATAATTCTCATTCTCCTTCAGCTAAAACTCAGGAGATTTTTTTGACTGTGGTTTTAGGAAAATAACTACCTTAATTGAATAGACATGGAAATTACTTTAGAGATCAGTGTTTCACAATCAATGGTCCTTACCTTCATACCACAACAGTCTTTTCACCATCTCCAGTTTTCAAACTGTGCAAAAGCTCCACTTGTTCCACTATTTAGAGGAAGCTCTTGGCAATGGTCATGACACCACCATATATTCTCTTGTTTTCACATGTCCCAGGCATTAGGACATTTTAAACATTTCTTCTCAGGTAAATAAAAACTAATATTTTGCTTTTTTTTTAATTTAAGTGTTCCTTTGCTGAATATTTCGGATTATTCCCCCAACTGTGTGAGACACTGTAGAATCAGATATAAAACTCAGGGTATGAACAGCAAGGTTTTCTGCTCCAGGAGCTTTCTTGTTTCTTTGTAGCCAGCTTAGCAAATAAGGAGGAGAAAATAGAGGAGCCCAGCATTTATTAAAATGCATAACCTGCATTTACTTTGCTGGAAGGGGGGTTTTGAGGAAAGGGAAACAAGACTGGAAGTTCGAAAAGAAAAAGGAAGGAAATGTGAAACATGCTGGGGAAGTTAATTGTGGTTTTACTGAGTCAGGGACATGGCAATCCTAATGTATGTAATCACATAATGGATGTTAAAAAAAAAAGCAGCAAAACCATGGGGAAAGCTTGTGTTTTGTGTTTAGTTATGGTTATTTTCTTAAAGAGTATAATATTAGACAACCTACACATAGGATACTGATCAGAATATAGGCTCAGATTAGTTTTACTATTTCAAATTTTGTGAGATTTTTAGTGCAAATCAGGAAAAAAGTAAGTTTTAAAGTATATGATGGTGATTATACTGTGATGAGCTTATGCACTATGTCATGGAAATTATTTTGTGTATTTAAATTAAAAATACTCTCAGTATGAAGGGCAAATTTCACCTGAAAATATAAATTCTCACCTATTAACTCTGTGAGATAAAGGTACTGCTTTTCCTCCCTCTGTTTTGCTGAAACACATCAGCACTCATAGTCACTCATCTTTCTTTAAATGGAATTCCTCCAGTGACTCAGTGGGATCCAACATACACTTTCTTGATTGTAATTCATCCTAAATTCAGGGTGAATATCTCAAATACTCTCAATAATCCCCTTTCCCCCTAAATATCATCCTTAATATTTTTAACTGTGACTCACAAGAGACACTGAAAGGTTGAGTAAGAAGTGCTGAATGAATTCCTCTTTCATTACAGGAACAAAGATAAGTACACAAGAGTACTTCCAAATATGTGAGCATTAGGAAAAAAAGATTTCCCCTTTAGCAAAAAGATTTTGGGACATACATTGAGTCAGACTGCTTCTAGATCAGGGCCTATTCTTAGAGGAGGAAATGATCCCTAAATTAACTCCGACTTAATGAATTTCCCTTCATCATGACAAAATACACTTTATCCAGCTCTTTGACATGATTTTCATTGCTGTGTCAAAAAGAATGGACTTACTTTTTGAGACGCCAAGGATGGGGATTTTTTTCATGAGCTCCATGGATAAATTGCCCTCCTTCCTATAAAAAAATTTCTAATACTTTTGGTGCTGTTCCAAATAAATTATGAAATTCTTCAAATAATTTTGCTATGGAGATCTATTTGGTTTAAAACATTTGTTTCCCAGATTCTCAGTGCTTCTATTAAATCTTGTTCTAAAAGAAACAAAAATGTTCCATTTTTCATATTCTTTTATGCAACTCACTCCTCACTGTCATACCCAAGATAAAAGATTTCTTTCTGCTAAAGATGCCCAGCATCAGTGAGCTCAGTCTAAAGATCTTTAATATATTTGTTGAAGAGTTCAAGTTCTTTTGGTAAGTTATGATTTTACAAACATACAGTTATATGTATTTAGAAATATTAATTCTACAATGAAAATTACTGAAATTCACCATCTTGGCCAGATAAAGAGGTAAACTGCAGAATAAATCAGAAAAATAACTTGATCCTGAGGCCACTGTCAATGAAAGCTGAATTAAGCCATTTTGATAGAGTTCTAAGAATACAACTGGAAATCTGTTTAGACTCAGAAGACCTGGCTGAGGTGTTTGAACAAAAAATGCTGCAAATTTCTACCAAAAAAAATTAGAATTTGCATGCTGACATCATTTTTCTTCTGGGAAATCAGACTAGACCTCCTACTCATAGGGTAGGATCCATTCAGCACCAAAACTGCAGAGAAAGAGAATGATTTACACAGAGGGCCTGAGAGATCCCATTCAAAATCACAATAGTAAGATTTAGGAAAAACAGCCCCCTTATTTCAGGGGGAAAACACTGCCAGAAACTTCAGTGCAAAGAAATGCCTTAAAATGAGTTATTTATGAGTTTTCTATACAAGTTCTGATGTTTCATTCAGCACAATTACAAGACTTTTCACATGGTTTTGAAAAAAATGGGGTCTGAGGTTTTGTAGAATTGTTGGTATCAGTTTGTTGTCCAAAATGTTAAATCAGTGGTGTTAAAGATGATTCACATCTTCAGAGAAAACACTGAATGGGCCAAAGTCATGCTTGGTGCAACTCCAGTATATTTAATGGAGTTACATGAGGGATTGATTTTTGTTAATCTTGGATCAAACTGTTCAGTTACATTAAATTTTAGCTCAAAAAAATAACAAATGGAGAAGGATCACATGAGGGCTTGGAGCCTTGGGGCCCACAGGCCTCATTGCTCACAGACCCCATGAGCTCATCTCCAAGGTTGGTTCACAGATATTCAACAAACTGACTTCCACCTCCTCCCTTGGAAATGGGGCTGCAGTGGGACTCTCCTCTGTTTGTTCCTGTTTTCTCAGGGAGGAACAACGGGAGGGTCTGGTCCCCACTGTGGGGAGGTGATCCAAAATAAACCTGGTTCTTTTGGGAAGGCAGCACAGTTATTGCAGGAAGTGGTGGAGCAGGACATGCAGATTTCTCAGTGCTCTGGGCTGTGCTGGGTGCCCATCAGCTGCTTGCACAGTGTTAAATGGAAACAAACCTTTGCTCTGATGGCAACAGATGAGAAACTTCAGCTTTTCACCACAGCAAACACTTTGAAAGTGGGCCATGAGTAATAATTCACTTTTAGCTCTAAAGAAGACACATTGCACTTTATAGAAAATAAAACTTTCCCTCTTGCAGCCACACTCCCAGAAATTCACCAGTGGGATCAATCACCTCTTAGATTGTTCTCCCCAGGCTGTATGACAAAACAAGTTGAAGATGCTCTACAGCCCTGATCAACACTGGCTACTTGAGGTCCAACATCTCAAACCAAACAGAGACTGGAGCCCAAAGAACCCAGTCCAGGGAAACTTCTTGCTAACTCTCCCCAGGTGGAAATCCCCCTCTGCTCAGAAATGGGAAGATTTGAAGCTGACATAATTTTTTGGTTCCCCTCCTCAGCCTCCACCTAAGGATAGCAGATGTTCAAATGATGTGCTTCAATAATAAAAGCTGTAAAGTTGCATACTTTTTTGTCCTCTTTTCAATCTAGACACTGACAGGATAAGTTTAAATAATTGCTTTTATATATTTGCTGCAAAAAAAAGGGTGTAATGAGGGTGTTTTGTACAGCAAACCACGCTGCTGCTTTCACGTACACTTTGATCAACTCATGGCAGGACAAACCCAAAACATTTGCAGCAGCCCTGGCATTTCAGGGTTTCTTTGGGTTGCTTCCCTCACTTAAGTGCAGCAGGGATTTTTTAATCTTTGTTGTCTTTTTTTTTTTTTTTTTCTTCCTCACCATTCACAAGCCCACCCAGGCAGAGTTTAATTCATCCAGACAGGAAATATTCCATTGTGTGGGCCAGAGTACTTGGAAATGATTCACTTGTACCTGAGTTCAAAGCTTCTGGCATAGATGTGTGGTACACTCTAGTCTGCAGTCATTCTTGCCTCAGACTTCTGTGTTCCATGCAAATCAACTGCTAGAGCAAGGCTTATGAAAGTTCAGTGGCTTCAAACTATCCTGGATTTGAAAGTTCATCTGGGATTTATGAAAAGGAAATGGAGAATAAATCTTCCAGGGGCAAAACCCTGCAGGAAAAGGCTGCACTTCATGCAACTGCTAGCCCAGAAGAGAGAGTTTATTCTCCCCCTAGGCTGTAAAGTGATTTGAAGTCCAGTATCTTAACTCACCCCATAATTATGTGTATATAAGATTACACCACTTTCACAGCAATCTTCTTCCTGGTTTGTTCAGTGCTACAGAGTGTGGTTGTTCAGCACAGGTGGAGGAAATAAGACAAACACCACCTTCACTGCTGGTCTGCTGTCTTCCTCTTTGTGCATGCACTGAAGGCATCTGAGAGAAATCCACATTATACCTGGATACAAATAGAAAATTATTTTCTGATTGTGTGGAAATATTGGAGATGATTCTCTGTCTCTCACCTGATACATTTTGCGTCATGTTCAAAAAAAAGATCCCTTGGAAGTGAAATGTAACAGAAAGGTAAGAACAGTAAAGGGTAAAAATCTGCATCCCTCAATAACCCAAAACTTGTAATATTGCAATTCTCCAAGAAACAGCAAAGGCAAGACTCTCGACCCACAATTTCCCTTAGTTTTAGTGTTTTTCTAAATCACTGAACATACTATTGTTTGGACAGCACCCTCAGGCACAGGGTGGGATTGCTGGGATGTCCTGTTCAGGGCCAGGAGCTGGATGATCCTTGTGGGTCCCTTCCAACTCAGGATGTTCTGCAATTCTGTGTATTCAGAAATAATATTTCAAACCCAATACATTAATGAAAAGTCTACAGTCTTTGGCAGGCTCTGCACCAAAGCATCATCTGCATCAAAGCTGCTTAGCTCTTACCAATTTCCTGATCTATCTAGTTTATAGTCCTACCTTCAGCAGCCTGAGCTGATGTACCCCACACAAGAGCTCTAAATACCTCCTTTTATCTATTCCAGGTGATTCAGAGCATTTTTTAACAACTCCAAAAATGTCAGAAGAAAACCACTCACAAAACAATGTGCACACTTGGCAGGATTGAATCATTCCAACCCCTCTATCTGGATCATTGAAATTCCATGAGCTCACACTAGAGATCACCATCAGGTAGAAGATTAGAACAAGCAAATGGTGAAGAATTGCAGAGGACAAACATGGAGCATCATTTATCCCTGTTCCAAATTTCCAGCATTATTTTGCAAGGCAGTTTCAAAGGAGCTGAGATCAAGCTGAAATCAATTGTCCAGAGCATCTGTGGCTGCTCCTGGATCCCTGGAAATGTCCAAAGACAGCCTGGATGGGGTTTGGAGCAACCTGGGCTAGTGGAAGGTGTCCCTGTCTGTGGCAGGGGTGGCACTGGATGAGCTTTAAGGTCCCTCCCAAACCATTCTGTGATAAATCTGTGATTCTCTGAATGTTTCAGAAGACTTGAATGCAAAAATATGGATCAAATAACATGCTTGACAAGCAGAGGGCCATGGGATCTGCTAATTCCAAAATGACTTGTTTTACTGTGGGAAAATAAAAAGCACAAACATATTTTCTACTGTTTCTTGAAAAGAAACCTACATATGAGGATCAGTAACCCAGCTAACTAAAGTTTTCAAAACAGCTGACGAGCATGTTCCAGAAACACATTCAGAAACCAAAATTGCTCTGACTAACAGGAAGTTCTTCATTAGAAATTACCCTCAATACAGTGAGAAATGTTTGTTACCAGCTGAGCCATGTAGTTCTGGAAGGAAAACACAGTGGGAAAATGTCTCATATTGACAGCTCCAGGTGCACAAGATGTCAACCACCAGAAGAATTTTCAATAGTCTGCTTCCTAAGTCATTGCTTCTGCATCAGAATCCTGTATCCTGATGTTGGAAGGTTACCATCTCTTTTGCTTCCCAGGTCTCTTTGTTTTCTCTCCCTTGTTGTCACTGTATAAAAAAAAAAAAAAAAAAAGTGAAACTTTTGACCTACTCCTTTTGTCTGGTAGATTTGAACTTATGCCTCTTTACTCACAGTGATTGTTTAGATACAACCAGGTAGAAAGGAGCAGCAGAAGCCAGAGGAGAGAAGATGAAGAGCTAAGAGACAAAACCTAGCAATATTTTTCAAAGATTTTTCACTCAGGAATGATGCTGGGTCAGGGAGATCTTTAATAAGTTTCTGCCTCATCAGGCAACCTCTGGTATGCTTTTGATAAGTAAATATAAACTCTGGGATTTTGCCAAGTGATCTGTAAAAGGGGAATCCTAATATTGATGGCCCTATTTCCTGTTAAAACATAAATAAATCAGCAGAAATGCAGACCTAGTATTTAGGTCATAAATCTCACACCAAAAGCTGAAAGGAAAAGGAAAGTTTGGGCAGAAGGGAAGCACTTTCCCAAGGTCACAAAGGCAGGAACAGCAAGATGCAGGGTTTGAACTGGGTCACCGTTCCCCAGCCTGAGGATTTGGTGGGGCAGGGAGGAGGCTGCACATCTGCACGATACAGCTGAGAGTGGTAAAGGGGAAAAAAGGACTCAGGACCTCACCTCCAGGAGCTGGCATTGCAAAGATTCCCCATGATGGATTCCTTGAATGGTTTGAAGCCCCAGAGAAAGGATCTAAACTACTCAAATATAAAGAAATGGTCAGAAACTTTCTTACTCTCAGATGCTGTTCCATGAGAGTGTTTCATCAGTTCAGAGCTTGAACCAAAGGAAAAAAATTCCATTTGGCTAAACTTGCCAAATATTATCAAGGGATTATAAACATCCTACTTCAAAATTTTAAGTCCAGCAGCTTGTTGGTAATTATAAATTTAGACTTTTGTCCAGGTTTTGAAAAATATAATGTGGATAAATATGTCCTCCCAAAATTTGGTGTGGGTAGGAAACAGAAAGAGAGCATCACAAAAGCTTTTGTTGTCAGTTACCACAGAGAGTGAGAATTTTCATTTGTTCCATAGTAGCTGGTAAAGTAAATATGGATCTCATATATGATAACTTAACAGTCTGATGGGAAAGTAAAATTTTTCCTTATGTTTGGAAAAGGCAAGTGGGTACTAAAAACTGAAATGAAGAACACCTTGTATGGACCTCATTTTCCATCCAAAACATGTGAAAGCTGGCAAGAGTATACAAAAAAAAAAAAAAAGTTCATTTTGATGCAACCATTTTATTCCTTTAATAAGGTAAATGACATCTATTTTACATCTGAATGTACTGTAAGATTCAGTTCTTCCTTTGCTTCATTTCTGATGACAAGCAGACTGATGGGAAGGAGAGAAACAAACACAAATACCCTTTAAAACAGCCTGTTCTGATTAGGGGTGTGCTTGTGACTAAGGCACTTGACTGAAACTCAATTTCTGGTTCAGGTTTTGGCTCTTGCTTGGAACTGCACAGGTCACAGAATTTATCTCAGTTCCTTGAACTGAAAAATAGGGATAGTTTTAATTTTATGTTGAGTTTGTCAGGACAGCTTCACTTATAGTTAAAGGTATCACACACATCTGGATGAAAAGCAGTATCCCAGGTCTCATCACCATGTGGAATTAGACCATGGGGGAATGTGCTTACTATCAGCAATGTTTATGTTCAGTTTTTAAGGAATTGTTCTCAAATTCCTGCAAGTCTTGTGCTGATTATGGACATCCCATCTTTTATGGAAACTGAAGCAAACTGTTTGTTTTATGGCTTTTAATCAGACAGCAGGCAGCAACAACATATGGATATAAGCTAAAGAATCAGAATTCCTCTGGCAAATATCTGAAATAACCCTGCATCGAGGAAAGAGACCCATTTGTAACCAGATGGCAAAGAAAAACAGGAGAAAGACATCCTGTAATGAGTATTACCTCAGCAAAACCACCCTTATCTTCAGCAGAGAGCCAGCTGTGTTGCATATAACTGCAGGAGATCTCAGGGCTGAGCTCCAGCTCAGGGATTATTGATGTTGGCCTGGAATGGGAAATACACTGCTAATAAGTGAAAGCTTCTGTGCTCTTCACAGATCCCTCCATTCTTTTGAAAGCTGATGTTTTGTAGGCATTGTCAGCCACTCAGGCTCACTTCATGTGCTGCACAAAACAGATTGAAGAGCTCTCACTCTGCTCTCAGAAACAAACCTAATTTCAGAGGAATTAAAATCCAGGGATAGTAAACAAACAGTCAGGAGATGAATCAGGACTAAATTAATGGCCCTCCAGTGGGTGTTATGAATGGGCAAAGAAAACACCATGGTACTTTGCAGGATTTTATAGGCAAAGGTCCCATGAGTGTCAGATTCTGCTGCCTAAAAAAGGTGCCCTGACACTCCATCATTTAAGCACAGTAGGTTTGAAACTGGCCAAAAATCTCATCATTTCTCTTCTAATTTGATGTGTGTACATACAAGTAAGTGTGCATAGCTATCCTTCTTTTCTCTCCTTACATTAAGCAGCATTTCAAAGCTGCACAGGCATTTTCATTTGTGTAACCACGCTGCACATTTCATCCAGTCCACCTGCAAGTTAACGGCTGCCTGGAGAGCCAGACCTTGGGCTGACTGGAATTTCATTTAAGACAACAATCCTGGAGTGCCCTGGCCTTCTCCTGCCTCTAAAACACATATGCTGAGCTTGAAAAAACAGCTGTAAATGTGCTGAGAGGAAATTGTAGAGTGCTCTTTGCTCCGTGCCCTGCTCCATGGCAGGATGGGAAAGGGCAGGCTGGGAAATTCCTTGGAAAATGCTACCACATGATGCTCCTGTTAAACCCTACACTGGCCATTCCAAGGCAAGGCCACTGAGGACTGGAATGGAGAGAGAAAATTCCCAGATTTATTGCAAAGGCCACTGGAGCTCATTCCTGAGATTTGACAGCAAGGGGTCTGTCAGCATTAGAAATGCTTGGTGCTTTTTTTTTTTTTTTTTTTTTTTTTTTTTTTTTTTTTTTGCATTAAAGGACTTAGGAATGGCAAGTGACACCTGATACTTGTCACAAAGTCTGTGGCATATCCAGGAATTTTCAATCACTTTACCTGGCCTAGAATTTCCCCAGTTCCCGCCACAAAATTGGGAGAGACAAGAAACTCTATTTAGAGCCTTCACTGTAGGCAGGAAGTTCACTAAAATTCACAAACCTCAGCCAGGAATTCACTGTTCATTTTGGTTAAAACTGCCATTTATACAATACTATTTTCTATTCCTTTTTAAGAAGCACTTCAATATTCTTATTAAGAAATTCAACCATAGAAATGTTTAAATAGTGAAATAAAAATCTCCTTTACCAAAGGTAAAAAAACTCTCATGTAGAACAGTGCTGTATATTGTGCAATCCTGCTTTTATACACTAAACACCAGATTTAAATATCTGTACCAGCCCTCTAGCACTTCTGAATAATTTACCTTTCAGAAACATGAAATTAAGTAAAGTTTTCACTTTCATTTTCTCATAATAGTGGCCATAATTTCTTCTATCAAAAAGAAAATCACAGTTCGTTTGCCCATTTTTTACTCTCATTTTAAACCATTCTGCAGCAGTTAAGCAAAAGACAGAACATCTTTGAGACATTTAATTTATTCAGGATTCAATGCTACTGGAAGTATTCAACAAAGTATCCCATAAACCTTGTTTTCTAGAAATCAGCTACTTTTGGAACTTTATATTAGAGATAATTTTAATATAGAGTTTAAGGGTGGAGTGAAGTAAGGGAATACATTTTCTGCACAAACAAATTTTATGGATTGTTTGTTCTAGAGTGCTGCTCTGATAAAAATAACCTAAAATAACACTGAGGGTTACAACTTTGCCATTAGTAGGTATATATTTTGTCATATAACTCTAAAGCAGAGATTGAAGAAGAAATTGAAATATGGTCCATACAGACAGCAAAGTAAAAGATTTTCTGGTAAATGAGGGGAGTGTGACATGGGTAGAAGAAAGAAAGATGCACAAAAGTAAGATAGATTTTTTTCTCTTAAGTAATTTTGTTTCTTACTTAATTTTACTTTTTGCTTCAAAAAGAAATTCTCTTCAAGGTTTAGTTTATATCATTTATAGGAAAGTGTTTTATTTAGCATTTCAAAGCAGAATAGCCTCTAAAATTATTGCTAAGAAAAAAAAAAAAGAAATATTATTACTACAAAAGCTTTAAAATGTTTTGGGTTTGTTTTTTTTTTTTTACCAGGAAATATTTAATGTGTATCAACCCCGCAGACAAAAGCAGAGGGAGAACATAAACAAACTAAGTGGAAAGTGCTCCTGGCAGCAGCAGAGACAACTCACTGTCACTGAAAGCACTTTTTGATTTTACAACTATTTTATTTATTTTTCCTCAATAGAAAACTATTTCAAGAGTTATTAGGGGACTTTAGAACTTTATAGGAAATGGTGATCACGGGTCTCTGTTACAAATGGGACCATGGGGGTGTAGCTCACATGAATTTCATGAAGATGAGGATTGACCTGACACTGGAGAGGGTGGCAGAGATTCTGTGGGAATAAAAACATGGCCTGACCTCTCCCATAATGTATAAAAATTATAAATTTCCACCAAAATGTGCTTCAAATATTTAGAAACCTGCACACTTCTATAAAAGATGGGTCATGGAGGAACCAGTTTTACTACAAGCAGTCAATTCCAATTAATTTGTTTAGCATGTGACCTGTGTTTGGCCTAAGACCTGTGGCAAAGTTTGGAGTAAAACATTCAAACATGAGCCTATATTGACACAGAACATCTCCTTTTTATTCCCAGCAAAGATGAGGGAAAATATATCCCATCATCTTTCCAATAAAAATTAAAAAAAATCTGACAGCAAATTTATACTGAAATATATTAAAATGTTTCACAAACAAACACCAAAAAAAAAAAAACCCTACTTCCCAAACAACATACTTGAACAGGAATGGGTATAAAAATCAGGAATGTAAAAACCTTTTTTCCCCTTTTCCCAATTTTAAAAGGATTATAATGCTATTTCCTTAATCCAAAAAAAGGATATTAAATTGACTATTAATGTCTAATTGTCTTAAATCCTGTCAGATGCAAGTGTTTGGATTTGCAACTTGCCAAAAAAAGTACAGAACAGTACAGGATTTTAAAGCTGGCCTGGAGCTAAAAGGAGACTTACCATGGCACTGAATATCCACACATCTCTCTAATGAGACTTTTTTACTGCACAATAAATCTAAAAGCAGTTTGTATATGCACTGCAATTGCAGTATGACTCAAGCAGCATTAATCAAGTGTTATGGTAACCTCATTTTAAAGCCCAGTCCAACATTTCTATCACTGCGCTTCGTTTCTTACTGAGTTCCTTTTAATAGGAAGGGTTTTAGGATGTCCCATGCATTGGCTTTCCTTATAAAAATGTCAAGCCTCAGAGTGTACCTACATACCCAGAATTCTTGCCTGTGTTTGCTGCTGTGTGCCAGGAGCTGACATCATTCCTGCTGTTTGAACAGCTGGTCCTCACCCAACTGCAGCAGCTCAGAGCTGCAGCCTGGGCCAAGACCTCGCTCTCCAGAAAGAAACTGGGCATGAGGAAATAGGATGGATCCCCAAACATCCCTCTACCTTCCCACAAGGGATTCACTTGCCCAGTTAAAAGCTGCCTGCTGCTTTGCCAGTGGAGATTTCATCCCACACCTCAGAACCCGAGGCTGGTATCACAGAGTTTGATTTTCAATGGCTCAAGGATGTGATACTGTGGTTTAACCCACTCAGCACCCCAGTGGAAGGGGGGCAGAAGGGAAAAATAATAAAATTTCATTTGAGAAGAACATCAGGTAGTGCTCACAGAGGGTTTCACCTGAGTTAGTCTTTGGTTGCTCTGCTTTTTGGGTTTTTCAGCTTTTCCAGCCCCAATGTTGACTGATAGCATGTTTTTTTTTTTGTCGTTGAAGTTTATAACATGGTTATAAACCAAAAAGAAATCATCCTGTCCTCATCCCAATCCTTAAATCCACTTCTCAATGAGGTGAAAAGATGAAGACTGAAACACTCATTAAGGAAAGGAAATATTCCTTGGCTACCAGAGTCACATCTGTTAAGGGAAGAGTCCTGTACTCGGATTTTCATAGATCTGAACCCTAAATTTTCAGCAGCCCCGGAGAACCAACATTTTCTGCTAGACTTTCTGCTTTGGAATATGTTGGTTTCAGCTGCATTTTGTCAAGTGACATCCATATTTCTGAGATTGAATTCTGCTCAGTTCAGAGTGGATCAGCAGAGCAGGGGCGTGAAAACAAACCAGACAAGCCTGCAGAGATGTGTCCTGTCAGGATGCTGGGTTTCCTGCATGGAATTGCATGTACCCCTTCATCTTTTAGACTCTCCTTATCCAGTGAAATGAAATACACTCATAGAAACAAAAAACACAGTTTTCTTCTACTCGTATTTGATGATAATGATGCTCAAAAAACCCAGATGAAGCAAAGGACCCTGCAATGGTGTTGTATTAAAATAAAAAGCATGGTGCAGATGAAGTATGCAATTCATTTTCAGCTCATAAATCCTGATTTTAAAGTGAAAAGGATACACAGAGGATGTATAAAAATTTAGTGGCTAGGGTCCTTCTAGTGTCAAAAACATGTGCTTACATAAGAACACACACTTGTGGGGAAAAAATGTGAAGCCATTAAATGGTAAGATGTCAGTAAATCAGCTTTGGGTCAACTCAGCCCCATTGTGCACCTGCACATGCATTTCACTCTGTTCCAGCCCTCTCTGCCACACCACTCACTAAATCAATCCATGATTTACTGAATGAAGGAGCTCGGAGCAAGGAGTGAGTCACAATATTTATTTGAATTTCATTGACCCCTGGTGGGAATGAGGGAAGGGGTGGCACTGTCCAGTTCTGTGAGTGCAGTGTTTTCTTGTCCCATGCCAAGAAACTTTATTTTTACTGGGACAACTTCTGAGTTAGAGACATAAATAGCAAAACCAGTATTCCTGCTGGCCACCTCCTCACTCAAGTGAGCATTGGAGGGGGAGGAAGGAGATTTAGTTCAGCCTTGGCTGTCACCAGGCAACAAAAGAATAAACATAAGGTCACAGGGCCAATGCAGAATGAAATTATGTGTTCTATGTCTTTAAATTCTGTATTGATTATCATATATAATGAATACATTTCTTTCTGCATATGAGTGTGTGTGTAAAATCCAGTGAAGTTTTATATTTTTATGTATATGTTTTAACATCATAGAAGATGATTAGATATAAGAGCAGAGCTGAAGACCAAACCTTAATTATGTCTTTCCTCCAGTCCAAGCATGACAGACATGATCAAGGTGCTGGAATTCCATCTCACAGCTCTTCCTGCTGGTGAAGACGAGCTTTTTATGCTCACAGAACTGCTCCTCTGAGATCTGTCAGCTCTGTAAACCCACTTGGGATGTCCCATCACAGCCTCCAAAACTAGAGAAGGACTCCTGTTGCTAAGTTTATTCTATTTACGTTCCTTGTAGATGAGGAAAGCAGCAAATTAAGTGAGTTATAGTAGGAAATGGGATGTATTTATTTTCCTTCAGGGCAATCAACAAAACAAATGTGGTGTTAATTACCTCTAAATATTCGTGCATAGCAAAAAACCCAAAATAAAACAACATATCTGTTGACTGAGCTACAACATATCTTGGTGCAATGTTGACTTTTCAATTATCCCTTAAAAGAGTGAATTATTTTTTTTGATACATGGCCCATAATAGTTCAGATCCTGTGCTGGCCTGGAAACGAAACTTCATGATCTGCTTAAAATCTTTAATTTTAATTGAAAATCCCTGACCTAGGAACATTTGTCAGGATTTGCAGGGTCTGAATTGCTGCTTGGGTTATTCCAGTTTTAGCACCTGTGTCCATTTGAACACACTGAGGTCTTTGGGTTGTGTCATGCTGCTGCAATGTTTTGGTAAGTGATGTTGAAAACTTATCAAGATGAATTGCTCTTTTTTGGACACATTACCACCAAAATGGCCCAGCATTATGAGCAGCACTGCTGCATGGCCATGTGGAGAACTCTGCTCACTTGACAAATGGGCTTTAATAATTTTAACAAGAAAGTAAAACTCCTCACAGCCGGGGCTGAGATGAGATCAGCACCTAACACAGCTCAGGTGACAGCTGGTCTGTGCTCCCTGCGGTAAAACCATCCAGGTTTCTGGGATGAGTGGGACCACAGAAACACAGAATATCCTGAGCTGGAAGGGACCCACAAGGACCATCCAGTCCAGCTCCTGGCCCTGCACAGACAGTTCAGCAATCCCTCCCTGGGAGCTCCTGGAGCTCTGGCAGCCTTGGGGCTGAGCCCGTTCCCTGGGGAGCCTGGGCAGTGCCCAGCATCCCTGGGGGAAGAACCTTTCCCTGATCTCCAACCTAAACCTGCCCTGGCACAGCTCCAGCCCTTCCCTGGGTCGTGTCACAGTCCCAGAGAGCAGAGATCAATGCCTGCCTCTCCTCTTCCTCTCATGAGGAAGATGTAGAGTACTGGGGCTGTTCTGGGAGAACTTTCAGTCAGGTGCTATTTTCCTGTGCATTGCAGCATCTACCAGCAAGACTATAAAGATCATGAAGAGGATTTCACTTGGCCTACTTCTTCAGTTTTTTTTTTTTATTTTATTTTATTTTTATTTTTATTTATTCTAAAGTTCTTGAGATGCTGTTGCAAAACAATTCCTGTTGTGTTCCTCTGTGTGCTGCAGGTTTGGGAATTTGGAGGTTGGTTCTGCCCACTTGTGCAGCTGGAATCACTGGCCCTAATCCTGAGCCAGTGATGCTATCAGAGTTCATAAACACAGATTTTATTTCTCTCTTCCATCAAACCATAGTCAGATTTGCAAGTCCACTCTCAAAGGCTCTTTTTCTGAACTTTTTCTGTACAGTATTTTCTAGTAGAGCTTTGAAGTATTTTTTTTTTAAGAGACATATACTTCTGACTGCTAAATAAAAATGTGGTGATTGAAAGTTTGTCTCATCCTTGCCTCATGCATTGATTTTATGAATCATGTGAGAGATGTCTATTGCCATTAACTCACGGCTAAGCATGCTTTCTTTCAAAATTTAAAATCAAAAGCTAATATGGACTCTTGCAACAATTATTCAACTTCTTAATAATAATTTGACTTAGGGAAACCACAGTAATAATTCAGTACCCTAAAATAAGCATATAATTAAAGGTTATTAATTATTTCTTCATGACCATCTCTGTTCCAGAACAGTTCAGCTGCTGTCAGAGAAGGGAATAATGGTTGGAAGTTTCCTGTTCTGAATCAGGTCACAGCAACTGCAAGCCAAACTACACTTGCTGGGAACACCCTTCCAGACAGGAAGGATCTTGGCTAATGAATGCATCTGGGAGATATGGGTCTAATAAACTTGGCACATGTTTGCTGTGTCTTGAAAAAAAAAAATAGAAGGAGTAGGGATCTGGAAAAGTGTAGTTAGGAAAAGCCTGTCAGTGCTATGCACTTAACAAGGTTTTATGACTGTTACCACATTTTCTCTACTCTATGGAACTGAATCTTATGACAAATTCCTCATATAAAAGTGTTTTACTTGGGAAAGAAATGAAAATTCAGGATTTAGTCACCAAAACAGATCTAGACTTTGATATCTAGATTCAACTATCTGCAAAACCTTGTTGCTATGAGCAGTGTTTGAGGGTGCAACTTAGCAACCAACCTGTCAGAAATTAATATTAATATTAAGCCACAGTACGTAACACAGAATGAGAATGACAGAACTATTTAGGGAACTAATCACACACAGTGCAGAAAATACAAACTAGACCCATCCTTTTTTACCAGTGCATCCTGTACTGATCCATTTCACAGGACATTGAATATCACATCCTTGAATGAGGAAAAAAGTGTTGAGACAATGACAGTTCTCTGTTGGGCTTCAAAATCTCATTGTGGGCCTGGAGCTGGGGGCTTGTGTTGTGCAGAATTGCACTGCTGGACACCAGTTCTCTTTCTTTTCCCAGCTGCTTTTCCACTGATGTATTTTTTTAGAGCCATGGATGATCCCTAGGATGATTCTATGATTCTACAGCAAGCAAGGAGAGGGAGAGGATGCTCATTTGAGCTGACTTCAAGCTGTGGAAAAACATCCTCACAAAGAGCATCAGCTCCACAGTGACCATCATAAAGTGAATTTAGGGAATGCACAGTATCCCACTCTTCTCCAGGGACTTTCACAGCCCAGGCCTGCTGTGAAAGTAGTAAATTAAAGTAGTAAAGAAATGTCTGCCCAGGTTCTTCCCTCCCAATTCCACCTGGGCCTGTACACCCTGATTCCTGAGCTCTGGAGGGAAATGTCTCACAGATATCACATGTTTCCTCTTTGAGCCTATATTCTGATTTTCTATATTCTCCTATATTCTGATATATATATTCTGATATTTCTATATATCTCATATATTCTGATTTTCTATACTTGATCACACTTCCCAGTAGTTAATCCCCACACAAAATCAGGAGCTGTTGCCCCTCATGGTGTGCTTTTCTAAAATACCATAAATATTTTCTATCAAAGCAGCCCCAAATTCTCGAGTGCTGTAAGATAGCTTTGGTTTATATGCCAAGCATCATGTTACCCCACACTTTCACATCCATCATAAGCAGCTGTCAGTACAGCCTGAGCTGTGCTCTTCATTTACTGTTACTAAGTTTTAACAGGAATGTGGGAAAAAAATTGTTTTTTAAAACATGAGGGTGAAAATGGTACTGAGAATGTGATAAGGATGATATTGTATCTCAGGTGCTTTTCATTTCTTGGAAAGAAAAAAAACTAAAGAAAGCCCTCCTTAAATTCAGGTTGATAAGATGAACTTTTCTGGTTTACACAAGTGAGCAAAACTTGGAAAAATAATGAGAACTAAATAGAAAATTCTCACAATTATTTTGAAATCTGGTTTGACCCAGTATGTCCAGACACGGAAGCAGCAGCAGAGGTAGCAGAGGACCACTCACCTTCAAACCCACTGGTAAGCTGAAGGTTTTCAAATGATAATTGGTAATTGCCATTATTAGAATCTGAAAAACATCTTATTCAGACCAGGCTGATGGGCAGATTTCAATTTGGCAACTGAGGTCTTCTTTAGTTCAACTAAAACAAAAAATCTGTCAGTTCATCTACTTCTTTCAAAAATTGAGAACATTTACATACATATATATATATATATATATATATATATATATGAAAAATACTGATTTCAACTCAGGGTAACCTAGCAAAATGCCTCAGTTCTTTAGTGAAGAATTTTATGATTTCATGAAACTGAGAGCTCACTGCAAGACATGTAAAATCCTTAAACACTCCAAAATAACTTCAGCTGTTTTATATATATATATATATATGTATGTATGTATGTGTGTATGTATATTAGGGATATATTATATCCATATATATGCATGAAATATCAGATCTGATTACACCTAATAATTTAAAATCTTCGTATAAATGACAAGTCCATTTAAACATCTAAACCCAGGAATAATGCAGTGCAGTTTTCAAAAACTTTATCTACTTTTTATGATGCAACAGCTTCCAATCAAAGGCAAGAGCTCCCTCTAGACAGCAGCTTGAGAATTTTTCCAGCCTGTGTTTTAAGTGAACTTTGAAGAAAACAAAATAAAGGTAATGGATGTGGAAAGCACACAAGGACAATTGTCGCTCTTTTAAGAAACATGGGACTTTGCCCCTAGGAATTATGCTTTGAAAGAATCAATGGTTTGGGGAAGAATAAAAAATCAGCACATTTAGCATTTTGAAGTTATTTTTATCATATTACATGGAATTATACAGGTCTTCTCCCAGAACTAAGAGGTCCTTACTCCTTTCTCCTCACCTTTCAGCCCACAATTAGAACTGCTCAGGTCCCTCCCTAGGATTTCTCTCTGCTTAGCACTGAAATGTTCAGGTTGGAAAGCAGAGATGGGTTTGGAGTTGATGTGCCAGATTCTGCCCAGAGTGACAGAATCCACCCTTCAAGAGGCAAATGGTAGAAACTGGCCTATTTTTTTCTAAAGAGGCAGAGATGGGAGAAACAGGGCACAAGATTTAAATTACCTGGGGCAGCAGTTTTGGAGAAACCTTATATTGTTTCACCTGAATTTAAAGATTTCCAGCTATGCCAGGAATTGCCTGGATAAAGCTGCTTTAGTGCAAAGGAGTGGTTTTGGTGTCCCATCCCTCAGGACTCTCCTCTATTTAATACTACACAAATTTCTTGGTGTCCAAATCTCTGTAACAACATCACATCCTTCTGGAGGATAACCTCAAGGTTTCCTACAGTTTCCAGAATCTTTCTGACGAAAAACTTGATTATTCCTTTCTCTGAACAGAATGCAGTTTAGTTCTTTCTAAAATAATTAATAATTATTTTTTGTTCTCCAGGATATTGCCTGCATTTTTAAGGGGCATTTGGAGCTCTTTATGTCACCCAGTATGTTTGCACTTTTATTAGGAACATTGTCCTAAGCACAGGGAGTTGGACATCTCTGCTGTTGGACTCCTTTCTCTTTTTAAATATTGACACTATTCTCCACAAAAATAGGATTGGAGATGTGCCTGTCAATTCTAAAGAGGAAGATTATAAGGCTCAAACAAATTCAAATGAGCAGGTCTGTGTTCTCCAACCTGTTCCTTCCCTATTTGATAACTAAACCTTGCTCTGTACCAGTGATACTAATATAAACAACCTCATTCCACTTTTGCTGAAGATATCAAATATGTCAAACCCTTAAAGATGTTTAGCACTTTATTTTGTACTGAATATCAAACTACTCCTTCTTGGGAATGTGGGATTTCCTATAACTACTCCACATTCAGAAATGCAGTTTTTTTACATGTGATATTGCTTATTATTTGCATTTTGGTTTGTACAACTGGGCAAGTTCCAGTGAACTCTTCAGTGCTGACATATAAAGAAGAAGAAATATCAACTCACAAGCTGGTTTGAGGGAATTCTAGACAACAATTAAAGCATCCATCAGTGATATTTTCACATAGTGATTTACATGTCTACATCAAAGCTGAGGGAATCAGAGTGATTTGAAGGAAATTTTCTCTTCAGTAAATTAGTTTGGTTCTGATCAGAAAAATCTGAAAAAATTCAGCTTTTTCCAGTTAGGCTGCCTCTAAGCTATATATTTATGTGACTCAATAATGTGTAAAACACAAGCATCTGTCACCATCTTTAGAGTACTTTTGCAGCTCCTTCTATCAAAAATGAAACTCTAGGATAAGGATGAGATTTTTGCTCATGAGCAGACACTCTACCTGTTTTCTAAATATTGAAATCAAAATGGTTTCATACTGCTGCCAAAAACATTGCCCACCAAAATTTTACCCATTTTGTGTTAATGACTGTCAATATTTTTCCATGTTTATGGCCTTAATTTACAGCAAAATACTTCTCTATCACCACCACCACCCCGCCTCCAGTTCAGCTACAGAGGAAGAGTAATGGCTGTAGAGGGTATTTGGGACCCTGTTTATGCCCCCCAGAAGACCCTAAACTATGAAACACTGCACTGGGAATGTTCACTGTGAGCACTTAGATGAGGAAGTAAAAATAAAGGGTTCAAGGGAATGTTCACAGAACTTTAGGATATGATTTTCCAGCTGAAGCACAGGGAGTTGGGCATCTCTGCATGTACACAGAAATGAAACCCTTTTAGCTGGTGAAAAAACCTTAATTTGCTGAGCCCAGAGAAAGGATTGGCAAAAAACTTCAGAAGCGCAAGGAGATGGTTCTGGTTAACAGACAGCAGGAGTGCACTGACATGCAAGCCAGCAATTACAACCCAAAATATCCACATGCCTGCCAAAAAATGATGTCAGGCTTTGGTGTTTGGTACATATCAAAATACCCCTGCTACCAGAAACAGAGGCACGTATGTGTGAGCTGTAGACGAATTTCCCAACTTAATAGGGCCACACACCTTGAAAATGGGTAAATGAATGGTCAGCATCACAGCATACATTTATGTGCAGGAAGATTCCGTTTAACATGTTAAACATAGATTAGAGTTTGGCCTTTTAATTTGCTTTTACACACCTGGAAAGTATTAATAAGCATTTAGTTTCCATTTTGTGGGAAAAATAAAATCCTCCTACTTCAAGTAAAGCTTTTGTAACAGATTGTGTAGAATATGGACTGTTTTTAACAATAAGACTTTATTAATAAGACATATCTTCCTTGTTGTGCACAGAGTTTAAGGGGTAGGGGAATTCCCTCAGTATAAATAATGTGAGGAGGCTAAAAAGATTTTAAAATATGAAGAACCACCAAGATATTGTTTCTGGAGGATGCCTGAGAAATTACACTAAATTGAAACTGGGGTTTTAAAAATTCTGTGGGTATTTTTCCTCTTCCCAAGCAGGGTCTCAGCTCTCATGTGCTTTTCCTAAATTTTTTTTCTAAGAAAGGCTGGCTCTAAGTCCTCCTATCCTGTGGCTCATGAATGGATATCAGAGCTTAAACCCCAGAAATTTCCCTAATATGGTTTTGATAGCATAGGCCCAAACCAAGGCATGCTTTAATCTCCGAAATCTTTCTGTACATTTGAAAGGAATTTAAATGTACATTCACCTAGGTCTGATAAGCAAACCCAAGCAGTCTCTTCACAGGCAATTTCAGTTGCCTCGATGGAGAGAGATAACAGAATAGGGAGGTAGGAATCAGCTCATTCAAGAGACAATGGGCTGCAGACGTAAGACAAACACTAATCCAAAGTGCAGCAACGTAGTGGAAAGTCATAATAGATCCTGAATAACTTCCTTTTCCTCCCACACATCCAGGAGCTGAAAAAATATTGAGGGAAAGATGAGAAAATCCAGTCATTTCTCGAGTGTGGAGCCAAGCTTGTCTGCCCCTCGTCTCCCTCCTCCCAGTGGAAAAAAGCTCTGTGACCATCTCTTTAGCAGAACTGGGGAGCATGAATCACAGTGCTGTTGAATAATTCCCCTACCCAGACGTTTCTAAAGGGTTGCCAGCTTTGTGATTCTTTCACTGCCCTGCCTCCAGCGATTCCTGTACCTGTGAGAGAGAAGGAAACAATTGTGTTGCATCTGCAGGTGACTTACACAAGAGTCACAGTTTAGCTGGGAAAACAAGGCAGCTCATTCCTGCATGGTTTATGCAGTAATTTAGGACCCCAACCAGATATCTCTGCAGCCTCTTGCAGAAAAGGAAGCAGCTTATCCCCCAGCCTGGTACAGACTGGATTTTATGGAGGGTAAACTCACAAACAAGGAAAGAAGAGGCTCTACGAGGCTCTACCTTCCTTCACCACCTGTCCCTGTTGTGTTTGTACTCCTTGTTGAAACATTGCACCTCACAGTGTACTCACCACCTGGCTGTGTTGCAAGTCCCATAAAATAATAAAAAAAGTGGTTTCCAGAAACAGGATAATGACTTTCAAACACAGGACGGTGACACAAATTGCAAAAAATAGGACTGTCCCTTTTTCAAAGCCCTTGACTGAGCATCTTTGTCCTAAAAGGTTTTGTAGGCAGTGGAGCTAAGAATGGAAATAGCCACAATAGTGGTTACAGCTGTGCAAGCCCTTCCCAATCCTGTTCACACGGAAATCTGCTGCCTTCTGGGGGATAGGCCTCATTCACACTCCCCAAGGCAAAAGTGAGTAAACAGGGACCTCCTGGTGGAGTCACCTCACCCTGAGAACTGCCATGACATCCTCTATACACGATTCTGACAGAATAAAAAAAGGAGGATTAGGGTTCAAACTAATTAGGGAAGGGAAAATTGGGGAAAGCACCAAAGATTTTCGGTCAGCTGCTCAGAAAATGGTTGAGCAGCCTTTGAACTATGGATTTGCACAGGGGATGTGCTCAAATACACCTCATTGGAACATGCTGGAATTCACAACACATCCTTATGAAATCTGAGCTTCTAAAAACTGGTGAAGGTCATGCAGATTTTCCCAGGGATCTTTTGTTCTGTCTCAGGAAAAGGGACATCCTTTCCACCCTCAATGTGCTGTACCTACATCCGACATCCTCTCCTCATAAAAAATCCCAGAGTGGGGAAAGGCTACACCTAGAGTAGGAAATTAAATCATGCCCAGGCATATTCCTGGGCACTGGTGATGTGGTCATGGAATTAAACTGCAGGATCGGTCAGTGGATTTTTGGCCTTCACTCTCCCAAATGACTCCTGATTTGGGCAGAGCACATTCAAAAGCTTGAAGAAATCCATTTTTCCATTTCAGAAAAGTCATGGTGGAAAAAACTATGTGAAGCTGAGGTCTGAACAGTCAACTAAGAACTTTATTGCCCTGTGCAATTTCATGTGTAGGTCAAATATCCCCACAGTCGTAAATCCTGCATTATTATCTTTGCATGACAGGTGGGAAATTGATAACCTAAAAGACAGATTATCAGGGAACATTTCGCTCTGAAATAGCCCTGTAAATCTAACAGGCTGGCCAAGGCTGGACAGGAAGGGAAGGGATGAAGCAGGTTATTGGACAAGGATGTCCTGAGAGCTTTACTGTCACTATGATCAATGGATTGTCCTCCCTTCCCTTCACTGCCACTGCCTTTATGCTGTGCAAAAAGTTTAAATTATGCACAGACTCTGCAAACAAATGAAAAGAGACAAATCTAGTAAGAATTGAAAATCAAGAGGTGTGCGTCTGAAAAATACGTGCTTTTCTGTTAGATTATGCTAATTATAATGGGAATCAGAATGCAGGTTATTTAAACCTTGCACAGGAGTGACAGCAAAGATATTTGTTTTAGCACAGCTAAGGCAAATAAAAATAATAATTAAGAAATACCTTGTGCACCTGCTGATCTCACAGACCAGATGTCCTGCCTTTCATATAATAGAAAAAAAAATGCAGATTTAACATAGTGTCATATTTATCAGATTATCTCAAGTCTACAAAATACAAAGGTTAATGATGGGTAAAAACTTGCATCAGAATATTCTGCATTCCAAAATTCCAGATAATGACAATTTACAGTGAGTTAGAAAGAATTAGAGAGCACAAGAAGTTTTTTCCTTAATGAAACACCAGTCTCCTGGCTTGGAGGATCTGGATAGCTCTCCACAGGGATTATTAGGAGAAGCAATAGGGAAAATATGAATTTGTTATCAAGTGCATCTAGGGAACTGCACAAAATCACATTGCCATGAGGAGTGGACTTCTAGAACAGCAAACTGAGCCTCACTCAGCTCTGGAACCACACAAGATTTTAAGTTTGGCAGTTTCTTTGGCAATTTAGGAATGTTAGGTCAAGATATCCTTTGAACAAGAATGCATATACATCAGGATACAGTGTTTGCAATCCTAATTTCACATATATCAGGGGAAAAAATGCCTAGAAAATTTCCAGTATATACTAAAATTTCCTGGCAAATTGCTATGGAAAGTGCAGAGAAGCAAATTATAATTCAGTACAACAGAGGGGACAGATACACTTGTTGAAAATTGTGCACAAGAACAGATATACAGCAGACATTTTGGCCTTTAATAAACTAATATAGAGACCTGCCAAATTTACCAGGCATGTGGGATTTATTTCTGAACAGCAAAGACTTAAAGAATTTTGAAGCCTTTCTGAAAGGCTGAAAATGCAAACTCATGAAGCAGTCAAGAACCAAAAAGGCCACTTAAAACTTCATTTTATCAAAATGAATTGGTGCCAGAAAGTTCAATAGCCACAGAAGACATGCAAATCTCTCCATAACAAGGCAAAGTGGATTCTAGAAAGAGGGAGGCTGGAAAAGAGAGATACTTTGCTAAATTTCCCCTCTTGCTTGCTGCACCCTGATTTTACCAGCGTCACACTTTCCAATCTTGGCAGATATGTGCTCTGAGAGTCACTCTGTGCCCCCTCCTCAAGGCAAAAATAAAATATGTCTTTAAACTGAGAATGAAATCCCTCTGAAATCAAGAGGGTTGCTTCTATTTAAGTTAACAGCTGGTGAGTAGCAGCATGGCTATCACATCTTGATCACGATAACTTATTTTTTACTACGAGTCTCACAAATACAGTTACATTTAATAGCTTATTACTTGATTAATCATCTAAACTTCTCATAATTTATCTTATTTTCCATCAGAGTACATTGTAGTCAGTGTCCAAGCCTTTCTTATCCAAGTTTCTGCATTGCTCAAAACTTTTGTAGTCATATCACTACAAGACATTTATGGAATTTTACTCATTCAAAGCTGAATTCCCCTTACACTTCTGGTGCTCTGCTGCCTCATTTCACAATTCTCAACAGCCTGTGTGTCTCCTGGTGGATTATTGATTTTGCTATTTCTGGGGAGAGTTTTGTTGGGAAGAGAGATTCCTCTAACTTAATATTTAAAATAACATTGGTTATTTTTATGATCCTTCAACCAATTCTGGAGTGTTGAACTAGTTAATTTTAATAGCTCTTTCTAAAGTGCACTTTTCATTACTCCTGCTGTCTTTCTTATATAGTATTATTTATTCTGAGCAATATTTACTTAATCTCCTGACATTAGATATCTTGTAAACATGAACAGAACATTTGTTATTCATCTCACATGAATTAAAAAATAAGGATGGTTATATAAATAATATTACATGAATCCAGGAACATCTTCCAAGTACTCTATGGACAAACAGATTTATAAGGTGAAAACTGGAGAGCACAATGCACCTCTTACAGCCAAAAATTCTATCTCAAACCAGATGGAGGCAGGAACCTCATTCATAAGCCAATAATCTTTTTATTGCCATAGTTAAGACTTGTGTCTCCCCAGTTTTAAGTCGAGTGCTCTATTTTGGTCCTTTCCCATTTCTTTTTGATTTTAGATGCTCTCGTGGTTCCATCACTGCTGTTATATTCAGGTTTTTTTGACTGTTATGTTGTTTTTTTGCTGTAGCTATGACTTATTACTCCTGGTTGCAAGTCAGGAAGGGATGGAAGATGCAGAGGTGGCACTTTTTGATATTTCTGGTATGGCTGAACAGACTTCCTGAGGGCCAAGCACAGACCTAGGAGCTGAATGGGTTTTTTAAGAAAACCCTGTGTTAATATTATTCTCTTGAAGATTCTCTCTCTTATCCATACAATTTTTGACCTTCTAATATCTATATGGATATAATACATTAAAGGTACACTCTGTACCTTTAATATACAGAAATTCTACTAAATACTAACTCTATATTATTCCCTAGTCTTTCAAACTTCCACAGAAATTCAAAGTCACCCCTGTAGATACTTATTGTTTCCAGTCTCTTAGTTTGATGAATAAACTGATCCCCCTCAACAGACAAACCAAATAACCATAAACCCCCAAAAGACTGAATTTGAAGGCTGAAGAGCAATTGAATTGGACATTTGGACATGGACAGAATTTATGAAGTGATCCATGGGTGTTTTCAAATGGGCAGATCATAAAATCAGAACCTTATGGTTTCACTCAGAGCTTTGGATTTGTATTAAGAGGTATTCATATTAATAGGTATTCACATTATATTTACAAAACTCTTATTGAAGTCCAAGTGGCACAGCTTTTCTGAAAACTCAAAGCACTGTTCCATGAATATGTTATCAAAAAACTTAACCTGGATTTTCCATGGAGAATTCAGCTTTAGTTTATGCCTCTGATTCTTTTCCTTTTGAACTGGTATTATTAAACATACTGGACTCTTTTGAAGGCTTTTTCAGTTTTTCTTCCTTTCTTTTAAAGCATCTCAGACTGGAGGAGGTTGAAAGGCATCTCTGGAGATCTTCTCCCACCAGAAAAGATTATCCAGGCCTGCTCCCCATTTGCCTTTTAGTACCTCCACAAATCTAACTCCAGCTCTCTGGGGAATCTCTTGGAGTGTTTGTCCTCTCTTACAGTAAAATGGTGCTTGGCTGTGTTCAGAGGGAATTTCTGGGCTTTACTTTGCATCCATTTCCTCATTTATCCCTGTCTCTGTCCAGGCTGAGGTCTCACTCCCTCATGTTCATTCCCATGTTTATCCCCATGCAGAATGTAATTTTTGTGGCTCTTTTCTAGGCTCACTCCTGTAAGGAGTGTACTGGGAGGACCAGAAGTAAACACTTGAGTCCAGGTAAGTCTTTTCACCATGGCAATAATTCTGTTGGCATCAGCTCCTGTTCTTGACAAGGCTATTTTAATTCTTTGTATTCCTGTGGAACCAACAGTCCTGACTGGATCACTACTGCTCAAAGGGAGAAACACCCAAAGAATCTTAATTTAGTAGCTAGACATTCTTATTCTACATCAAGATCCCAATGTTCAATTCCCAACTTGCAAGTGTAGGCAAAATATGCTTTTATCTATAGAAAAATAGGGTGTAGTCTGGAGAAGTTGAGTAATTCACTCATGATCAGTCTTGGCTACAGTGATGAATATTTATTGTTTTCCCTTAATAACTGTTTTTAGATAATCTCCTTCTTGCTTTTGATGATTTAGATCTAGAAAGAACTCAACTGCTTTCACTTCACATATTAATGATGGACAACATGTTTCAAAAATTATTCTACTACTTTACTCAGTTCTGAGATTATGGACACCTTGTTCCAAACATCTTAAAAAATTCCCCTTTTCTCAGTAGGAGTTTTCACATGACTAAAATAAAACAGCAGTGAATCAGAGCTCTCCTCTTCAGTCTGCACAGTTTTTGATATACTCAGTCTATACAGAATGCATTTGAATTTTGAAGTTTAAATCCTGCCTTTCCAGAATTCACTGCTGCACTTTAAGTGCTTGTGTTTCTTAACATATAGTTGTTAAATTAATTTGTTTTCCACAGAGATAAAACAACTCCATATTTCCATCATGTTTAGATAACTGGAGTTTTCCACTAAGGATTTGTCTATGAACTCTGCAGATTATTAGGGCTGGTTTTGACAGTCCTGTGCCCTTTTAAAATCCTCACCTAGACACATGGGATCTGTATTCTAAAAGTAGAAGTAAAACTGCTGTTTCCTATCTCACCTGATATCTCAGTTTCTTTTCCCTCTCAGTAAAAAGTTCAGGAGAGATAAATATATTCATGCAAAACAAGAAAAATCTCTAGCCATCAGATATCTCCACAATTTTCTTCTTTTATTTTCTGCCAAATAAAGGACATTATGTAAGGGTGTGTTTCAATACCTTAGCCTCTCCAGGAGGAACATTGTACAAGACAAGTCAAAAACTTTGGAAACTTTTTGAAAGGTTTCCAAAAAAAAAGGAGTCAGAGCAACAGTAGCATTCAGGTAGGTCTAGTATGCTCTCATACCTACTGTAAACACGATTACACAGATACCGGTTCAATATCTTTTTTTAAAATTAAATATTTAGAAAGTTCACAACGGCTCTTTGGCTGGAGAACTTATTATCACTTAGTACTAATGAAGGAAGGCTTGTTTCAATTTTAATTAGGGTTTGGTTTTGGTCTTTTTGTTGGGCTTTTTTTTACACTAAGAAGACGTGCGCCTCCTCATTCTAAACACTTATTCAATGAGGCCCTTAAATATCTGCTTTGTTTTAAGTGGGTACTTAAAGGCTTTCTTAAAAAGACCAGTTCCTAAATGATTAAACACATGCCAAAATAAACTCAGAAATCTGTAAGTTGGAATCATGTATTTGGTTAAGCTTTTCAGCAGAGTGCATGGAATGGAGAGAACGTTTCTCCTTTTTTGGCTCCACTCAAGTTCCACTGCCCAGTACCTGAGGCCAGAGCTGCTTTACTTTTCCCATCACTTTTCCCAAAAGATTATTCTGGACACTTCTCATCTCCTACTTTGTTACCTCAGCACAGCTACAGTCAAAACTTCCTATAGAGAGATGCACTCTTTACCCCAAACATGGATTTTTTTTCCCTTCCACTGTGGAGGAAAGGCCTTGTTAGGTCTGGCTTTAGCTGCAAACCCAAAACTGTAGGTTTGAAGTGAGGAGAGGATGATGAAAGAGACAGGTTTGGATAAAAGGGAATACTGATTGTTATTTTCAACCTTCCTGGGCTGGTTTTTCCAGATTCCAGCAGGGAGGAATGCCTGCCAGGGCTGATCAGACACTGGTAGGCTGACACTGGAGATCCCTGCAATTCCTTGCCACTTAAATCTCCTAAAAAATGTCAGTACAGGAATGGAACAGCATGAAGGTTTCAATCCCATATATCTCTTACCTCTTCCTTTGCAGTTGTGAAAATTTCAGTTCCAGTGGCTGCTGTGAAGACAACATTTTATTTGGGATTTTTAAAAAATTATAAATCAAGTCAGTAAAATGCTTTCAGATCTACTTTTCCTAGTTTTGACTCATTGCAGCCCAGAAATATTTAAGTACCTATAAAGCACATCAGCCTTAAAAGAAAAAAAATTGAGAAAAGATGTAAAAATAAAAGTAGGAAACAAAATCATACCAATTAAATTAAGCCTTAATTTCTCTCTAATTCTTTCATTAATATTAACTCCATGATTTCTCTTCAGACTGTCTTAATTCCAAATATAAGTTATTAATTTTACCAACATTTTAATGATTTTTTAAAAATGAAAAAAATTGGTTTTAGGAAGATGTAGTCCATGGTGTCCTTTAATTGCCATTAATAAAGACAAGCTTATAAACCTCCAAAGATTATTTGCAACATCTTCTTTCAAAGTATTTTCTAGAACACAATATCAACATCAGAGAAAAAAAAGTAATCCAAGCTAAAATGAGATTCTGCTTAAGTTTTCCATCTTTCTCAGTCACCTTCTACTGAGCTAATCCACATTATTGGTGTGAATTTATATTCACCGGATCTTGCAAAGAAGACTTGAATAACTTGATTCAAGGCAGTAAAACAGTGGATACAGTCCAAATAGCTTTATTTGTTGGACATAAAGAGAAGGGGACTATAGTAATAATTTAAAAAATAGGTTTAAATTCTCTCACAAGGCCACTACACTTCATAAATGCTCCAAATTTTGTCCTGCTTCAATAACATCCTGTGGCTGTTCTACACACAAAATGTCTACATGGAAAGTACATATCTTCATTATTTGGATTCCCATGTGATCCACTCAAAAATTTTGGTTTTGGAATCTTTTTAAAAACAAAACAAAACTGAGAAAAAGGGGGGGAAAAGGTTGTATATTTTTATCCTGAAATGAAATAAAATTTGCATCCATAGAGCTTGGATTTACATCCAAGCCTGAATAATTCAGAGACAGCCAGTCAGCCACATGCAAATACCTACACGAAACTGCCCTGATTTTTAATTTTCTGAGATAAGTTTTATTATTTCCTGATAATATATAAACTCATATTTCCTTCATTTTATAAATTCTAGTGGCTGAATTCTCCATTTGGTGGAGAAGTAGCAAGCAAAAATGCACACTAGCAAGTTCTTCTTATCAAGGCACAATAAAATCTAAAAGATTGTATATATAAAGCACTTTAAGGATTTGGAAACATCATTAGAATTACAGTCCCCTTTAAAGAAAAGTGATTTTCAGAATCAGAAGTCCAAAACCCCCCTGAACTCTGTTTAACTGAAAACTGCTCAATTCTAGAAGCAGCTAAATTCTGTCCTAATTTATAGGAACTGGAAGGAAATATTAATTCTGCTTCACAAAGTGTTTTAGCAGTATACATTTGCTTGCAAATTCTGCAACATTTAAACTATACTTCTAAAAACCAAAGAAGTACCAGCATTTCTAATTCCAATTTATTTCATTTTAGGACTTGGGTTGCAGAAATATTGGTGCTTTGCTTGGACTACCGTCCCCAGGAAGACCAAAAGGACCTGAGAGAAAAATGGGTGGCAAATTCTGGATAGAGATGATCATTGATTTAACTTTCAAAAGCTGTGGGAGCTCCCTCTTTCAGAGTAAGAAAACTCTGCCTAACTCCTCTCTCTTTTTAAAGAGCTGTCCAGGAAAAAAACTATTGCCATTAGCAACAGAGTTTTTAATGCAGCAAAATCAAAATAAACTAAACAGGAAAAAAAAATTAACTTAATCAGAAGACACAAAACACTTTAAGATATCTATGATTGAAAAAATTTGGATAGGACAATTTCTATGGAATTTCAGTTGTGCTTTAGGATACTAAAAGCACCTGCAGGCCCCAGACCTGATCATTAAGTACCCTGTGGATGGATAATGGAAAGGAGTTAAGGGAAAAGGTTATTCATACTGCCAGTAGTCAGCCTTGGACTAGATCAAAAGAGAATAGAAAACACTGTGGTAAAAGAGAAACCAACAACTGTCTTCTGGGAAAAGCCTAGGGAACACAAAACGCCAGGAAAAGACGAAAAAAAAAAAAAAACTTAAAAAAGAGAGGTCTGGGAATTCTGTCAGTGTTATCTTGGAGGAAAGTGAAAATGTGGAAGTGGTGAAGCCACCATGAGGTTACAACTCTCTGGAAACATTCCGGTCTGCTTTGGTTTGGGTTTCCTGGTCAAGTGCCTTTTCCAGAGGGAGGGGAACTCCTCCCTGCTCCCAGTCTGCGGCTTTGGACCGACCCTTCCAAAGGAAACGCTCAGAGCTGCTGCTCTGGAGCCCTGCAGGGAGGAGAGATCTGTGCCTCAGCTCTGCTGCGCTTCCCAGCCAGCAGCCACCCTCCTGGCAAGTGCAAATTAAAGCAGTCTCAACACAGAACTGGTTTATACTGGTTAAATCTTGCAGCAAACAGTTGGAAAACAACCCATTAAAGTTTTGTCTTGTTCCTGTTTTCCCTGCCTGATTTTCCCTCCCTTAGAGAGAGACAGGAGTGCTGTTGGCCCCGGTTGCTCTCTGGAGTTCAGTGATGATATTTATTTCTTCCAGGAATGATGTAAAAACTGTAAATGCTTCCCTTAGATAAGATAAAGAAACTTCAGTTATACAGAATTTCAGTTTTAAGGCTACTTGTAACCAGAAAAAAGTGTCATCTCCCAGCTACCAGGCACCTTCTTGGAAGTTTCCTAAAATTCCAGCCAGAAGGAAAGCCATGCATTGGGTTTTTTCCAAAGTCTTATGGTTGCAGTCAGGGAAAAGAGATAGCAAAAATAAGTGAATAAAAATGAATACAGAGACTATTTTTGCAAATAGATAATGTAAAAAAGTAAAAAGAGTTTTCACAAAACTAATTCCAAGTAATACAATTGTTCAGTATTTCAGAGAGGCAAACCACCACAGTTTTGGCTCTTAGATCATTAACCCTGCTCATCGTTTCATTAAGGCAAAGATCACAATTTCTCAAGGAGTTATTAATGCTTATAGTGAGAAATGTATGATAGTTTTCTCCAGAACAAGGTGGAAAGGGGTTTTAACTCATAAGGAGGCTCAGAGCTGTTTGTTATACCTCAGCCATGGAAGTACAGAGGGGATTTAATTTCAAGAAGCCAAAACTGGGCATACTTTTGATTCAGATAGAAATACTTCCATTCAGAACTGCCAAAACTGTTCCCCACTGCTCCTCTAAAAAGTGACCCTTTGTTGCCATCTCTTACAGATTTTCTTATTATTTCTTTGTCACATAAAATTGTGGCAGACTGGACAATTTCTTCTTCAGGAAGATTTTTTAAACCCCAAACAAGCAGGTGTTGGTTGGTACGAGTAGTCCACATGATCTAAAACATTTGAGGATGTTTTTATCTGCCAGAGATTAAGATTTCTCTCTGACAGCTTGCCTGGACATAAAAAGAGGATAACGAATAATGCACATATAAAAGTGTACCCGATGTCAAAGCCAGTATTTCCACTGAAAAAGAATTGAGAAACTGGTAATAATATAAAGGTTCACCAAATTAGAGTTATGTTTCTGTTACCACACAAAAGATAATGTTCCTAAAGATTTTTTTCCCTCTTCATTTTCATGGTCATAGATAAGCCAGTGCATTCACATAAGAAATTAATTCAATTTTTAAAATAGATGGTGTACTCAGTGTAATTAACCTGCACGCCTGTGGTGGCCAAATATACTACAGCAAAAAATGTGGCTTTGATTCTAGTTACAGACACAGGATATAGTCTGTCTAGACCATCAAATAATGCACCTCCAAAGTGAAAGTTTTACATCTGAGATTGCATCTCTGAAATGAGAACTGCTGCAGAAATATTGGCCAGAGAAGGGAAAAACTAGATTCCTTTACACTGTCCTATTTTTTTTTACCCACCTACTCTTCCAGCCAGACCATTGGAAACCTTAAAAGTGGGGTATTTGCAGTCTATTGGATATGCCAGCTTTTCATAAAACATAAAAATCAGGTGCCACCTGCTTTCCTCAAGCACCCTGGAAAAATGCAGATTTTTCATTTCATGACCAAATTCAAAGAAAGCAACATAGACAACAGAAAAAAAAAAAAAAGTAGTGATGCAATACAAAGCTTTACAATCCATGACAAAGTTATTAACTTGCACACTTAAGTTCATATAACATTTCAAATGACTTTTTTTTCTGATTTTTCTGTTATCTCTCCATGATTTTAACAAGTAAGCATGGATACAGATTACTGAATCTTGGGTTGGGAGATGTCAGGAATTAAGGTTTAAGGACTTTTTGTTTTCTCCATTTGTAGTTCAGGGTCATGAGGAAAACCTCTTGTCCCCAGCAGTGCACCTGATGCCTAAAGGAAGCGAAATACACCCAAAGAATCAGAATTCAGGCAATAAAAAGCCAGGGATTCTCTTAAAACCCTGCATTCCCTTCAACATCCTTGTGTTTTATCTTCTGCATCAGGGAAATAACAGAGGATAGGCATACTTGAGGAAGTGCTTATGCAAGTGGTGCCCTCACTGATCCTGTGGCCAAGACAACCTGCAGAGATCTGTATGACTACAAGAATTTTTAGCTGCAGAACATATTAATTTGGGTCTACACGCTCTCAATGCAAAGATCACCTGGAGCCTGCAAAGATCACCTGCCCATGGCAATAAATGAACATGAAAATCTCATAGAGGACATTTGGTGTGGCACAGAGAAGTGAGGAAGGGGCTCAGCAAGGATCTAAAACTCTTCTCAAGGAAAAGGGCAATGTCCTGGCTTGTAAGATAAGCATGTATTCTATTTGCCATCTGTTGGAGGTTGGGCAGTTTTCTTATCTCTTCCAAGAACAAAGTCTCCCTCCGGGGAGATATCTTCTGTTAATGGGCCATGGAATGACTCACTGCATGACTGGTAAAGTTACATCATCCCATTGTGAGATGCTCCGCCCAGAGGGAGGAGCCAAGCAGCCCGACCTGCATAAAATCAGCATTTTTGGGACACCAGGGCAGCCTCTTAGCTGGATTCCCAGAGGAGCAGCTTCTTCCCCACTGGATCCCCAGAGGAAGCCCAGGCCCATCTACTCTACAACAGACCTTCAGAGAAAACTCCACCCTTCTACAGATTCCCGCTCCAGCAGCATTCCATCTGCCACTGCAGGAGGAGCAGCCACCATTTAACTGGACTATTCCCAACACCCTGACTCCTCAGGGTGTCAGGTTTCTGACTCTATCACTAGTTCTGTTTGTATTAATTAATTTTTTTTTAAATTTTATTTAGCGTTTTCCTAGTAAAGAACTGTTATTCCCATTCCAAATCTTTGCCTGAAAGCCTTTTAATTTTGAAATTGTGGTAATTTGGAGGGAGGGGGTTTACCTTTTCCATTTCACAGGAGGCTCTTGCCTTCCTTCACAGACTCCTGTCTTTTCAAAGCAAGACAGGCAAGCACCTGCCTGTCACAGGCACATCTGGCCAGCAAAAAGGGAAAGAGAGGAGCAGGTTTGAGGCAGGAATGCTGAGGAGGGGATGTTTGGGAGAAAGGGAGGTGAGCAAGGGGCAGCCAGGCAGAGAACACATGAGTTCCTGTGTGTGTCCTGGCAGCAGAGCAGGGAACAACAAAGCTCTGCACACACCAAGCCAAGCCCATGAGCTGCCAAAGATCCTGGAGATGTGTCCAGCCTGCAGAGCTGTCTCTCACAGCCTGCGCTGGATTTGACAAGGCAGGAAATAAAAGGAAGGAAAAAAGGGAGGAAAAAAAGGAGGAAAAAAGGGAAGAGAAAAAAAGGAAGAGAAGAGGAAGAGAAATGGGAAGAAAAAGGGAAAAGAAAAGGAAGAGAAAAGAAAGAGAAAACTAAGAGAAAAGGAAAATGAAGAAAAAAGGAAGAAAACAGCTGCAACTCACCACTTTCAGGCTTTGCAGTTTTTATGGTTTAAACTATGTTGCTCTAAACCCACTGACCTTCAACTCCTTCAGAAGGGGTTTTTGGATATTCATATAGAGTACAAACACTTGATTTTCACCAGCCTCTCTACCTCTAAATAGAAGACAACATGTATCCAGTGAAGGCAATACGTGCACTCGAAGCAAGAATATCTGGGGAGAAAATGAGAATACAAACACATCTCATGTCTAACACTACCAAAAAAGGAGCTCCTTCATAAATGCACATCAATTATGAAATAGTTTTGACACAGCTGCCATTATTATTAAATAATTTTAAAATATAATTTTTAAAAATATATTTTCCTACTTTGGTTTTTTCTCACTGTGAAAATTCACTTGTTTCAGGACCATGTTTGGGTGTGTTTTGTAGTAAATCAAAGAAATCAGGAGAAATTGCAAGAAATGGAAAGTTATTAAATAAATACTGATATTTCATGAGGGCACAGGGTGAAATTTCCTTCATCTTTAAATGATTTACAGAAACTATTTTCTGGCAAGCTACTTTGGCTCAATTCCCCCATTGGATATCAGGACTGGTAACAGACTGGATGTCTACCACGGGTCTTCACGAGCTCAGTGAATTCCTCTTAAAATCTGGAGCAAAACTAAGGAAAGTATCCAAAATAATAGCCTTTATGTTTTAGTTTAGATGCTTGAAAAAATTAGAGGCTCCTACTCAAGCAAACATTGGTTTGTGTTCCCTAAAAAAGTGAATTTTTGCTAGGAGAATGTGCTTGGTTATAACCCTAATCACATGTTGGACCAATGGCCAAACCTTTACTTCTACCTAAGAGTCAAAATGTTTATTTTTCAGCAAATTCCAGCTGGTCACTGAGGATATTTGATGGATGGCGCCTTTGTCAGTTAATTGACAGAACACTGCTGGAAAAGCATTTTACACTTTGGAAAACGAAGTGACGCTTCCCAACATTAGTTGAGAAGTCTGTTAACAAAATTGTTTTCAGTTTTTTCTGAGAGTGCAACTGGAAATGATTGCTGCTCTGATTTAGTGCTTATTTAGGGGAGCTGAGGAGAAGATACTGGGTACCTAAGCAGAAATCAGGTAGAAAAAACTGTACATGGCACCGATATTAGAGCTGAGTAGAAAACAGGATTCCATAATTTCCTCTAGTCAGGATCTGGAGAATTAAACAGAGGTGCATTAAAGCAAACATTTCCTTGGCAATGTTGTAATAATGTGTGGGAAACAAAAAGTAAAATTTGTGCCTAAGTTCAAACAAAGTGCAGTGAAGCAGGCACTTAGAAGTACTCAAGGCTTAGGCCACCTGTGTAAATGACTGGAACTATCTCATTCCCCATTATATTTGCTTTCTCTTTCCACTCCAACTCTCTCTACATCAAGTGGTGACTAATGGTGACCGTCATTAACAGGTTTCTCTGTGTAAATAAACTTGACTTTGTATTTCAGTTGTCCTACTTCCAAGTGAAGGAGAACACAGAATATCTCATGGTGTTAAGTTATCCATTCTGGAAACATTCAGGAAAGCAAGTTCTTTGATATTTAATATATATTATTGCTGTAGAAATTCTAAACCCTCTGATTTGTGGATAGGCTGTAAGGTTGTTTTTTTTTTCCCCATCTTAAAAGAGGGAAAACCATTCACAAGGTACCAGAGTGTCAGACAAGAAAGATTTTCAGATGTCATCCCGAGAAATCATTAGGGTTTGGAGCATCTCTGTTGCAGCACTAAACTGAGGAGCACCATTCCCAAACCAAGACAGCTGGCCATGGAGCACAGGGGGAAAAGGGAGTAACATTCAGGGAATAAAAAGCTGAAGGAGATTTCAGTAGGAAAACTGAACCTGTTTGTGCAATGCTGGATGGAAATGGTTTAAAAAGGCAAAAAAAACCCCAAAAACCATAAAACTGCTCAGCTAATCAGAACTACAGGAAGAGCCAAAACATTCTTATTCATTTCACACTGATGACAGCTCAGGAGGACACAGCAGAGCAATCACCACCCTGCCCAAGCCTGACATTTACAGTCTGGCACATGAGGAACAGTCTCTGAACCAAGCGAAGCCATTCCTGGAAAAGTCCTATTACCTGGAATGTGAGAGGCGTCTGCTACTGATTTTCAGTCATCCCAGCAGAGAAAAGCTGCAATTTGTTTTCAGAATTTATGACTAAACCACGTGGAATATGTGTCAAGCTCAAGACAGAGGTTCACTCCCTTGCTCCTATTTCTATTATCCTCACAGTTTTTTAAGACCACATTTATCACCAGCAAGGGGCAGACATTAATGACATCTGTAAGCCAAAAATAAAACCTCCACATTCTGAATTTCATGCCTGAAAGACAAACACCTTTGAATACAAAAAAGTTAGGAAAATTTGTCACCTCCAGGCAACCCCTGAAGTACAAAATTACTCACATGCTGTTTGGTGGCCTGGTGTGAAGAAAGCTGAAAGGGCTGTAAACTTTAATTGATCAAATAGGACACCCACAAAGACAGATGTTTGTGACTCATGTGGCCACACTGGGTGCCCATTTCCCCTCTCATTCCATAAAAAAAGGCAAGGCTAAGTCCATACAAACCATTTATAGAATCCCAGCAATCTGGTTAGAACTTCCAATTTTCTACAAGAACAGCATTGAAGTTGTGCAAATAAGATAAATGAATGTCAATGGGTAAGTTTCCTCTTTCCTAAAACTTCTTTTTTGCCTGCTAGAGGGGCATTTTGGTACCCAAATAAAACATGGCAGAAGAGTCAGTAATTATAGATGTTTCTGTGGTCACTACCTTTTTACTTAGGTATTATCAAGGAATCACAGGATGGTTTGGGTTGGAAGGGGTCTTAAAGATCATCTATTCCCACCCCCTGCCATGGGCAGGACACCTCCCCCTAGTCCAGGCTGCTCCAAGCCCCATCCAGCCTGGCCTTGGGCACTTCCAGGGATGGGACAGCCACAAGGTTCCCCAAGCCAGTGTCTCACCAAGATCACAGTGAACAATTTCTTCCTGATATCTAACCTAAACCCATTTTTTCCCAGTTTGAAGCCATTTTCCGTTGTGCAGTGACCCTGGGAAGCTGTGACAGACACTGCTCCTGTTCTGGGTGCTCTAGGATGTCTCGGTCTCCTCAGCCATGTGAATGCTGCTGTCTATCCACACTCCAACAGGGGGACAAGGAGAGGCAGACACTGGCACACACCAACTACAGGAGCTGGGTGAACACCAGCATGATTGCAGTGTCCTCATCTTCCTAAATATAGCTCTTATCAGTGTCTGCATCTGATATTGCTGTGGGCTAACTGATAATCTGGGTCTGTACCCATCCTGTTCCTTTCTAGTAACACAACTCCACAGGCCCCATCAATGCACACTGTGCCCATCTTTTATCCAGTGACTGCACAGGTGGGGACATGGAGGGAGAGAGGAATGTCACATCCCATTCTGCAGCAGATTACCTCAGCAGATCCCTGCCAGTCTGACTCACACAAAAACAAACCATAACCACACGAAGACACAGTGTTTACAGCAAACTGCTCCTATGCATCTCCTGCTGCCACACATTCCAGCACGATTAATCCTCCTCAGGTGAAAGAGTCTCTGCTAATATGTGCATTTGGGAGCCAGCCAAACCCAACAAGGTTCATGCAATCAACAATCTCACTGACTTCACCTCACTGTTGGTGAGGACATATTCAGCTCTGTGTTTGTCTTGCAACTGTGGGTGCTACAAGACAATGGATCTATTTATATTGTTTATAATAAATGTGTTTATTTAAAAAAAAAAAAAAAAAAGAGAGGGAGACAGTGAGTTGCTAAAGCAGACGTTGGAAATTTCTCTGCCCAGTAATCCCCTGGACAATTTTAACTTTCTTTTATGAACAATTGTCAACTACCAACTCCCAAAAATGTGGGGAAATATTGGGTGACTTCTCTTTATCTGGAAAAAATAAGTTGATAGCAACATAAGCAATACTTCTTTTCTTGTCTGGGCATTGAGGGTGCGTGCCAGAGATGGGCAGAAGTCACTGAGATGGAATCCAGGTTTGTCCCTGTAAAACACACAGCAGCATTTAATAGAAACTGAGATTATTTTAAAAAACTTTATGACAAAGACAGCACCTATGAATTTTCCCTGGTACCCAGCTGAGCAGCAATCTACTCCCTTCATGTAAAATCAAGCTCCATGTTGTACAGGTGATATTCTATTAACCATGGGTTAAAAAGCTATTTTCCCATTGTTTTGCTGTTTTCCACGGGACTGGGCTAGAAGAAGCATTTGTCATCTATTCATCTGCATTTTGGGTTTCTAATTTTCATTCCTCTTTGGACAATTTTCTAATCCTGTTCTTAAAAGATATTTGAATAATGGTACAAGGCCTCTGCTTCTACTGTTTCACTTAAACATGAATTTCATGTGTTCTTCCTTAACTGAATGCCATGTGTTTGAAATTATTATTTACTTAAGAAAGGGCAAAAAGGGGAGTGTGCCAAAGCCAAATTCACACATCTACACGTTAATTTTTTTACTTTTACATGAAGACAACAGTTCTGCTCAAGAATGTGCAGGAATGTGGGAGACAGGCTGCAGAACAACTGCAGCTCGCCAAAAGAGCTGGATTCCCAGTCTACAGGAAAATAAAGAGTTCTTGGAATTGGTTTCGGCCCAAATACGACAAAAAATAGAAAGAAAAAATAAACACAGCAAACCCCCAAATCCTCAAATGCTGGAAGCTCGTTGGATCTTTTATCAATCCAATAAAATTACAAAAAGACAAGTTTCATTCAGCCACAGAGGTCACCGAGTGATGCTGGTCCCAGGGCAGATGTCACCAGGCCACCCATGACCAACAGCTCCCTAATTTCAGGGAGGACCTGCCAAACCCAGCCATGAGGCAACACTTCCTTTCTTCCTCAGAAAATTTCCAGTGAGCAGCAACAACTGTGCTTGCGAAAGCACGCCCTGGTCTTGGAGAGCAGAGATAATTTGAAAATGAGGAGTAATCAGAGCTTGCTGTCGCCACCAAGACTACCCAGAGCAGGGACTTTGTGCTGCACTAACATGCTAATTAATTAATTAACATTCACATTTGATATCACTGTATAGAAATTAAAATTTTACTTATTTTCCTCAACATTTTAAGCCTTTAAAAGTGTGTTTTAAGAAGCTTGTTAATGAGACGAGATTTTTTATATTGGCTTGAGTGATTCAGACAAAATCCCATTATTTTATGCCATAAAATCCCATTGAATCTCCATTAGGAAGTCTAGTGGAAAACCCCACTGGATCATCATTTGACGTCAAATCTGGCACAACCCAACCTGAAGATATCTGACTCATGGTGCTGGGAGAGACTTGGAAACTTTCAAGGAGTCTTTCCAGTATTTGAACCAAATTAATTCCCTGGGAAAGAACAAATCTGAAAACAAATTTGCCTTGAGAAATTCTTGAGTGATCCCATTCGGGAAGGGATTGGCTTTCTCTTAAGGAACTGGTTGGGAATTCCCATTTAGGTTTTATGGAGGATGAAAATGGACATTTTGGGGGTTTTGATAGCTGTAGTTGGTAGTTCCCTACAAATGGGAATCAATAATTTATACTATGAACTCTGGTTATTACCTGGGTGGTTTTTTGTTTGTTTTATTTTTTAAACAGAAAAAGTAGAAAACTTACAGAATTAAATAATTTCCTGATATTTTTGTTCATTATCATTAATATCCTGATATAGGGCACTGATTACTGGATCTAATTTATAAGTATACACACACACACACACACACACACTCTCACAAATCGTATCTGGGTTTATCTGCAGATTCCCCAACATAAAAACTACTTTTGCCAAAACCACAAATTTCTGGATCCCAATTCGCCTGGTTCATTTTAAGAAAATTTTGTCGGCAGTGGAAGAAATAATGGGCCTCCATTGTTAAAAGAATACAAATTTTCTTTGAAAAAAAATACTGATTTACACTTTTCACATAACTTGTAATATTCCTTGTCTATCAGTGAATGAGTGGGAAATGAGAAATGAAAGCAACACCAGCTCCTTACCTTTATAAGACTGGGCAATTTATATACCTACAGAAAGAGCTAGTTTGGGTTTAAACAGTTACAGAAAAAATGTGAATTTCAAAATTTAGTTTCTCGCTTTGGCATAACAAAAAGCTGCTGTCATAATGGTATTTCAAGCTCATGTTTAAGGCTTTTTTTTTGCTAAATCTGTTCCAGACAATAAATAAATAAGATTAATTGGAATCTGAACATTTAATTTATGTGTTTCACTGGTTTTAATCCATCAAATTTTCAAATTTAAATCCTCTGATATCACATGACAGAGCTGTTCATTGGGATTCGTTACCCAAATATAGGTTGAATATCTGGGAATGAGGACAAGGACTTGGCAAGATGCAAGCGATGATCCTGCTGCCTCAAGAACAAACACTTCAGCTTTTCCAAAAGGACTTTTTCCTCTGCTTTCAGATAAAACTTTTGTAGGGGCTGTGTCAGAGACTCATTAACTCTTTTAAATCAGAGTTTTCATTGGCTTCATGAATCAACTCTTTATGCTCATGCAACAACTTTATCACCAACCAGATTTTTGTCAGTCTGAGGGGGACAGAGAAACCTGCCTGACTTCAAAGAGCAAATGACTGCCTGTGACCAGTGCCAAGTCATACCAGGCTGTCATCAATTTGCCCTGTAAAATCCTTTGCTTCCTTAACTTAAACATAGCAGTATGAATATTCCACCTGAAAGAGGAAATGTTCAAAGCCTTAAAATGTTTCCGTAACTCCTTGTTCTTTCCATTTTTTTGTGGTTTTGTTTTTTTTTTTTAAACACATTGACCGTATCCCAGCTGTATTCTTATATAGCAAACTTCTCATTCTAATTAGCACCTAAAAGGTCAGTAGAAAGAATAAATTTCAAATATATGTTGATTCCCTGATGACTATAGTAACCATAATGACATTGGTTTGTGCACCTCTGAGTAAAGGCACAAAATTTTTATTACACATCTGGTATTGCCTTAAATAGTTTTGAAATTCAATCCGAAACTACAATAAAAGTCTTTAAGCTTAGATACGCTACAGGTTTTTTTTCAAAAAGGTGAATCCTCCAGTGAGTCATAAAAGAAATATGTATATCTCACCGTGGAAAAATATAGTTATGGACTGATTGAAGGGAGAAGGTGGAACTGAATAAATCCTGTCTGACTTTTTCCTTACATCAGGTAAGGGATGCACACTTTTGTTCATACATTCCACACTCAAGGCATGATTGGCTAGCCAGAATTTGCCTAAATAAGGTGCTTTACATAGCCCAAGGAATTCTAGCAAGCCCTTTTCTGTTCCTGCACATGGGTAATACTCCTGGAAACGGCTGAGTGTTTCCACAAACAACATTCCTATTTGTCATCTTTGCAGAAGGAAAGCATCTAGAACCATTTCAGAAGCAAAGAGTATTTCCTCCAGCTTTATTTACAAAAGATTATTTGACTTCCCTAAAGCCAATTGCAATTAAAGTTCCATATGGTAGGCCCCTTTAAAAAAAAAAGAAAAACAAAACCTGAATAATCCTTGAGTTATATCTCAATGCAAGGAAAAAGAAAAGCAGCTTCTTTTCCTGATACCCCAAAAATGTGCCAAGGCATATGTTTTAATCCTTGGCCCTGTTACATTTGGAAGCCTTATGGTCTCTCCTTGTTCTATAATAATATCTAAATTAAAATTAATTACTTGGCATCTTGATTGAACTCTTTATACATGGCACTGCCACAAATAATTAGTTTAAAGCAAGTTTTGCTGAGTAGAGTTGTAGAATCGTAGAATATCCTGAGTTGTGTTCTCCTGGAACATTTCCAGGGATTCAGGGGTAGCCACAGCTCCTTTGGGCAGCCTGTGGCAGGGCCTCCCCAGATGCACCTTTTCTTCCCTGCTCCATGCTCTTGGTTAATACTTCCTTTGCATAGATATTCATCATCAATAGAAACCATCAATTCAAAGCTGAATGAACAAAAAAGAAAGGCACACTCAAGATAGAATAAATCCGCAATCTCTCAGCAGCCCTTTGATGCAAGCAAGGTATCGCAAGAGGAAAGCAAGAACAAAAGCAAGGAGGACTAGAATTGGAGCACTGGAAAGCAAAAAGAACAAAAAACACAAGAAGAAATCATAAATAGGAATGATGGCTCAGTTAGAAGGAACTATTCAGAGGAACAATTAATGAAAGGGAGAGAGGGGATGAACCAAAGAGCAGAAAAAAAGGCACAAAGAAATGGAGTTAAGGTTAGCTTGATATGTTGAGAAAATAAATTTACTCAGACACAGAATTTTATAATGAACATTTGAGGGCCTGTGTTTACAGGCAGGAATTTCATACTGAACAGGATTTTTTTTTTTCCTGTTTTTCATCTTGTTCATTTCATTTTGAACGAATAGTAGGAAACCAGTTCCTCATAACATGTGCGTCTGGGTGGCATGACACCTAACCCATGATGTCAGCTGTGGCCCCAAAAGCTCTGCCCCTCCAAAGGCACTTCCAGCCCTCACAGAGGCAAACATGTGGATGATGCCAAGTGTTTCCAGCTTGAGTTGTATCAGTACCCACTGGAGGGAAGCAGAGTGAGCCTTCTGCTCCAGCAGAGTTTATGCAAGACTGGGGAAGCTTCACACTCTCCCTTGCTGAACATTTTGCCATCCTGAGTTGAACTGTTGTGAAGACATGAACAGAGCGAACCCCAGGTTTTATGTTACATCATTCATGATGCTGTCTGTGTTTCACAAACCATGTCGTGATTCAGAAGGGATTCTGCCGGGAAACCCTTAGAATTATACAAGCAGAAAATCCTCTTCCCAGTTTTCCTGAGAATTAAATTCCATTCTTTCCCAAAATTAGTCAGAGCAATCCACATCCTCTCACCACCATGCCAGGATGTAATGCTAGAGGATGTTCTATTCCTAAAAACATGACGAAACTGCTTAGAGTGTTTCAATCCCTGGTCCAAATTTAAGCTTCACATCCTCAGATGCATTCAGAGATTATAATAATGCAACCATGAAACCAGATAAATCTCTGTATCCTGTGTGCCAGTAAATTAGGTGTTTGCCAGCAACAAACTGCTTTGCCAGACACACAAATGTTTCATTACCATTGCTTCATGTAAACTCAACAAAGCACAATGAATTTGTTTGAAAACAAAAATCCCAATAGATAATCCAGCCTTGAAGAACAGAAGCATGTAGTTCCCATATAATTAATCCCAACAGCAGTCAGACTTAAATTAGCAGTCTCGGATCTAATGCCATGGTGAAAAAATGTCATCCCCTATGCAAACCATGTTATGAAATATCCAGGAATAAAACCTCTTCCTTCTATTAACTATTGCAACAATACCAAGAAATCACTGCATGTAAAATTTTCCATGGATCAGAATGAATAAATTAATAAAGAATATCTCCAGCTCACACCACACCTGTTGAATGAGATCTTCATGACTGTTCAGGTTTGACATCAGGAGCGTGGGCCAAGAATGCAAATACATTGTGAGAAGGAATTCAAGAGTGAAGATGAAGACCCAAGTGATGTTTTTATGCTGCCCTCTCAAAACCTCTAAGAAGGGAGGCAAAATAAGGAGAAAGGGGGAAAATTACCTCAGAGAATCTGTGGTTATCCCAGCGCTGGGAGTGCTTAAGGCCAGGTTGGTGGAGCAGCTTGGTCTGGTGAAAGGTGCATGGCAGGGGGTTGGAACCAGATACTATTTGGGAATCTTTCCAACCAAAACCATTCCATGATTCAAGTTATGCATTTGTATCAAGAATGGCACTGTTGCAGTGAAACAACGTGGCAACATCAATTACTAAAAACCAGTCACTGAGCATATTTGTACAAATCATTGATAAAATGCCTTTCTACACATTTAAAAGTACACAGTAGTGCACACTGAATTCCACATACTAAAATCTATTTTTTTTTTTTTCATAAAGATAGACATTTTTTAGGCCACCAACACACTGTGAGAAAGCTTAGAAAACCCTAAAATAGCAGAATGTACATTTGGGACTAATCTCCTTTTAAAATCTTTACTAACATCATCAAGAACATAAAACTATCTGTGTGTAAAAATGAAGTTATTTCCACTGGAGGAGAAAACCAAACCCACAACAAAACAACACAAACAAACAAAATACAAATAAAATGAGGAGGTGATGGGAGCTGGCTTCAGAAAGACTGTGAATGATAAAGGATTATGTTGCAATTGGGGGGAAAAGCTGTCCTCCTTAACTTCTCACTTCCAAAATATATTTATATATTTCTTAAAACCAGTCAGAGGTATGGCATTCCTCCTCAGCTTGGGAGTTTGGGTAATTTTTTTTTTCAAGGATAAGGGGCAGGTGGTTGGGCAAGCCAGAGGCCTCTGAAACACACATCCACTCTAATTGTTTTTCCACTCCATTGTTTGACTTGTTAATCTATGCACCATACCTAAGAAAAAAGTGTTTAATACAGCTACTAAGGCAGCAGACAAGCTTTGTGGGCGCATTTTATACTGCAAACGCTGCTAGACAGGATAAATTCCATTTATTTTCTTCCAAACACCACATGTGTAACCCAGGAAAGGTAAATGTGCGTTATTCTGGGTCCCAGCAGGGTTGAAAAGCCATTCTCACCTGGCTGGATGCAGCAAGGCAGGAATTTCCACGGTCTGTGGGTGCCACCTGCTGCCCATCCCCAGCGCTGGATCCTTCATTCCAGCGCCCTCCCTGAGCACGTTACAGAACTGGAATTTATTTCGAATAAATGCAACCAACACAGAGCATTCACTGGAAAGTTCTCTGCTAATCAGTGCCAGGGAATAAAATCAATTCAGAATTCCCATCTCCTAAAAAAAACGATCAATATACTTCCCACTTAATGAATCTTTAGCCCCAGGCTACTGTACCTCACTGCTGTCACAGAAACAGAACATGAACTGCAGCTTTCATAGCACAGACATTAAACAGCTCCTCATACAAGGAGAGGCTCTGCATGAAAATACAAAAGTGCTCTCAGAATAAGACAAAAACCTCAAAAGAGCCCGATAGAATTGCAGGGCTCCTCACTCCTGAGATCCAAGATATATTATCTGTAAGTTTACCTGGAAAAATCTCCACCATCTGTGCCAGTATTGTTTTTCACAGACAGAAAAAAATCCATTATTACTGCAACTACTTCTGTTTACTGCCTGGGTTGGATTATTATCAGATTTACAGGGCTACATCAAAGTTTGACTGATGGATTTAACACAGGGTTATGGTTTTGGCCACTGGCACTGTCACAGTGTCCCTGTTCACCCTGTGAGGGCACTGTCTCTCTGAGATGCTCATCCCAGGCAGAAGGAGTGGGAGATGAGGGCTAAGGAATCTGAGCACTCTGGGAAAATGCAGGAAATAATAAAAGCCATGATCTGCTTCCAGGAAACACGATGGACAGGGAATATGGACTCAATCCCTTATTCTAAACCTTGGAGAAATTAAAATTCATATTCTGTTCAGGCACCTGCTCAGATCCTGGTTTTTGAGGAAGGTCAAATGAGGCAAGGATTTATCAGCTCTGGAAATCTTTGCAGCAAGGTTGTTTATCTTTAACAGGTGTGGCTTAAATAGTAAAATGCAAATTAAACCAATGCTGGGAGATTAACAAGATGATAATTAGCAACAAGCAGTATCACATTGCAGTAGGCCTAAGAATTAGCTTTAAACAGGCATTTTCTATTTCTGATTTCTAGGAATATTCAGTGCTGTTTTCTATTCCACTGTTACTAGCACTCTCTGATCTGATTCAGCTCATTAATGTGGACAAATTACATTAATAAATGGACAAAGTAGCCAAAAGAAATGAAAAAAATAGACTTTTCATCTGTCTGCACTGAAATTCAAGTTTTTTTAGGAGTCTATTACATACCTATCTACAGACTAGATTCAAGAAGTAAATAGTAGCATTCAATTCCATTTTCCAGCTCCCTTTCTGGATCATTTCTATAAGGGCATATACTATTCCTTCTCTCATTTCTGTCATTCATCCTAAACTCTGCCACCTTCCCCAGGACTCGTCATGTAAAAGATGTTATTGCACAAAGCCCATTAGGAAATGTTTTTGCAATTTATTAAACATCCAGCAAAGAATTTGAAACCAATATTTTGGAGGGTACCCTGCATGATGTCAGAACTCTGAACTCAAGAGCAGGACCATAAACAACTAATGGAAAAAAAAAAAAACAACAAACCTGCCTTCCTCTTTCTCCAGGAGCAGCTGAAACAGGAGTGCTACTCTAGAGTTTTATTTCAGAATGCTAGAGCACAAGGCTTTCATTTTTTTTACTGTGAGAGAAAAGGTGAGAAGTGTTGAAATTGTATGAAGAAGGTAATAAAATTCTCCTAATATGGAAAGATAAAAAAAAAGAAGCAGGAAGTGAAGGAAGATCTCATTAAGGCAGCAAGGGGAGGATAAATAGTGGCAATGACTCAAGTTTCCTTTAAAAAAAAAAAGAAACAGAACAGCTGAGAACAGATAGAGTGAGAAAGTTGTTAGGAAAACTGTCACACCAAGCAAGAGACACTACAGATCCTAAAGAGCTTCCTTGTACATCCCAGATACTCATGGGACCCATCCCATGTTTCAGCAAATGGAGTTTTAAAACTCTGTGTTATCCTGCAGCTCAGAGAGGAGTGGGCTACATTTTCATCCAGTATGATTTAATGTTATTTGAGTTGACCTATTTCCTTCAGTTATCCTTTTAAGGGAAGCTTGGATTCTGCAGAAAGCAAGAGGGCTCAGTTCCACATTCTGCCAGGAACCTGCTTTGTGTCTCTGATCATATATCTATTTTTCTTTGCCTCTGTTTACCTTCTCATTCATTTTCTTGGCTTTATTCCGGGCCTCAAAGGGCTGGAAGAGAAATCAATGTCTTCAGTACCAAACTGAGAAACACAGGGAGGAGAAGAAAGGGGAAATTACTCTGGATTACTTGCAAATTTCCCGTATTATTTATTTTTTTCCCTGACCAGTAGAAAAAGCCAGGAAGAAAAATCATCTCAGATGAAAAATCTGACTCAACATAAGACACTTTGTTCAAGTATTGTAAGAAAAACATAGGAAATGAGCAGCAAGCCCTGAAGCTGGTGTTTCCCTGCACACCCACGGAGCACAACTCTCCCAGAAGAGTACCAGAGTTACAACTGGGTGTAACCTCAAAGTTGGCCATTTTGCTCCATTGACACAGCCTGCAGGGGGGTGGGGGGGTTGATGACCTTAAATATCAGCTGGACTGAAGAAATTGGGTCCTCAACTTCATGGTGAGGACATCCCACTTTCAGGCTCTGCTTTGCTCTGTTTGGAGAATGGAAAGACAGCTCTGATTGCAGTCAGCCTGGGAATGGGGCTGCTTCCCAGGAAAGTGTGGGAGAAGGGAATATTCACCATCATTTCACATATTTTAGGTAAAGCACTTTCAAACAGCAGGTACTGAATATCCTGAGTGCACCCTCCCTGCTGAAGAGTAAACACGGGGGTACAGAACCAGCATTTAGCTCAAGCACTGATGCTTCATTTAGGAATTGTCATTAAAATCCAAATTCAGCACACAGCCTTCACTTGCAAAACCAACCAACCAACCAACCAACCAAACGGAACCAAAACAAAACTTCCCCTCACAAAAATCAAAATAACAACACAGCACTGAATGAAAGGGGACAACTAACACAAACATGAACAAAACCATGGCACAACTGTTTCCTGCCCCATTGTTTGTTTGGGAACAAAGCTGTATCCATAACCAAGAACTTGCTCCTTTCCACCTCTGTCCTTCCTTTCCATTGTGGAAGTCTTTTGTGGTATTGAGAAGCTGCTAGTCCACAGTAAAATATATGGAAAAAAAACCAAAAACTGCAAGTGAACAGGTAACAAGTACAATGGTGTATTTACAGAAGGATATTTCTAAATCACTAATCCAAATCAGAATTAGCTATCAAGCCTGGCAGAGCATCATTTAAAATGTGAGACAAAACAAACCAAATTCATGTCTTTTTGTGCAAGCAGCCTTCACAAAAATATGTGTTTGACAGACAGAATCAGAGAAAAAGAGTAAACAAGCAAAATACCAGTCACCTGCAGTGATTCTTAGGCATGCATGATGTGTTGTGCAGGACAAAACTGTGTTTTATTCACACATCAATTAATGCAAAGCACTTCTTTATATTCTTTCTTTACATGCTTGCTGACTGAGCAAGTGGTGACAATGCCTTTATCTAAGGAAATATTTAATACCTGCTGAGCTTAATGCCCTCAGTCTCCAGTTATAAATGACTTGTGTGATCATCCTCTCCTGCAGCATGGCAGGAACCAAAGGGAGAGGCCAAGCTTTTTTATGTTGGGTCATTTTTTCTCTCCTAACAATATTGCTGTTTTAATACAGAAATCTCAGAAAAGCAAAGTCTGCACTCTATTCTTTGAGACTCAGCAGATGTCTTTAAAACACTTAGTCTATTAAAGCTTATAAAGCATGATTAATGACCTGAGAGCTGCTGATCTGAGGTGAAAGACTCAGCAGAATTTGCCCGATGGCTTTTGCAGATTTCTGTGCTCTGCATTAGAAACAAGAACCATCAGTGTAATTATTTCACAGAGGCTCAGATGCAACTCTCAAAAAACCTTTCCAAAGTAATACTAAAAAGCAACTCAACAAGCAAAAGTGAAGAGCTCTGTAGCTCTAAAACTCCAGCTTCTGTTTGCTCCTTTTTTTTTTCTCTTCCATAGTAGTGCAACCAGAAATTCATTAATTTGAGGGTTTTTTTTTATAAGACCCCTTTACAGTTTTACCCAATTTAAACAACTTTTTATTCAGATCAAAAAGAAATCAATTTTCTACAGACTTTTCACTCTAGCCAACAGCATGGGTTAGTAGCTTTCATGATAGACATTCCCCATTTAAAAACCAGTGCCCTGCAGTGGTAATTTGTGTGGTGAAAGTATCACTTTCTTCTGCTTAAAGAACAAAAAATTAAAAGTAATTTTAAAAATAAAATTTTGACCAAAAATGACATCCATTTTGTATTCCTTTCTGGATCTGTAAGTAAGGGGTAGTAATTTTAAGATAAATGCTTCCCAGCTAAACATCAAGCTCAAAATATTATCTACAGATGGAAATATGATAAGTGTTTGATTCACTAAAATGTTTTTCTCATCATTCTATTTTTGAAAAGGTTGTTGCTTTTTTACTATTTATCTTTGCTTATCTGGTGAATGATAAAAGTACTCAGAACCTTGAATTAGAGCATAACTTTCTGTTCTCGTGTTTCCAAAAGAAGCAGATGTGCAATAAGGGCTAACTCAGGATTTGTTTCAGGGTCTCAGTAGCCTTATTATTAAAAAAAAAAAGTCATCTCTTGTTCAGTCCCTCCAGGCTTTAGTAAAAAATATCTCTCGTTCTGTAGATAAAAGATATGGTGGAGTTATTAAATGATACTGATCCCAGTATGGACCCTTGGGGGACACAAGGGTTTGTTACTGGTTTCCACTTGGAAATCATTCATCCAGACAATTCCTTATCCATGTCACTCTCCACCCATCAAACCCATATGTTTCCAATTTAGCAGAAAGGGATGTTAGGGGTGACCTTGCACAAGTCCAGATAGGTGAAAACATGTACATTAATTAATAGATTATAATGTCACTGTTTTCCAAACTGATCTGGGAAGTTCCCACCAGTTTTATTTACACTGCAGTTTTCCCAGGAACAGATTCATCAATAAGATCGGAGGTAAGACATAGAGAAAGAAGAAAACTTCTTTTGTGGCAACATCCTCCCCAGGGCCTTGTGAGTGCTCTTTCTAACCTCTCACTACAAAGAGTGATTAGGAAGCAATCTAGGCAATCTACCTGGATTCATTGATGCTGGCCCTTCTGAAGTGTTCCATGAGCTCATGAAGTCTGGGCAGGAAGGGTTCTGGGTTTTGCAGGGCTTGATTTTTGGCAGCAGGGGTGCCATGAAGATGGCTCCTGTGCAAAGCTGCTGGAAGATTCCTCCATGCCCAGCAGAGCCAGAGGTGGTTCTGAAGATGGACAAGCTGCTAGCCCAAACTGAGCCAGTGAGAGAGGCTGGCAACACCTCTGTTGTATTAAGAATTAAACCCAAACAAAGTCACACAGTTGCTTGTAGTAAGACAAAAGGAGGAGGTGGAATCACGCAAGGAAAAACATCCCAGGTCAGTGGAGAAGGAGGGGCAGGAGGAGCTCCAGGTGCTGGAGCTGAGGTTCCTCTGCAGGCCCTGCTGAAGACCATGGGGAAGCATTTGTTAATTTTTTTTCCCTCCTCTGCTCAGCTGTGACAGGGCAGGGTGAGTGAGTGACCCTCATGGGTGCCTGGCACTGGGGCAGTGACAGACAGAGCAGCTCCCAATCAGAGAAACAGGGAAATAAGTGAAATGGTGTAGGAAACCACCACAGAGTTTACCTCGGGACACAAGGAAAAAGAAGAAAAATTAAGAATTATGAGAGTTCTTTCAGATTACCTAAACTTGTCCTAGGCAGTATTTAAACTGTCTCAATTACGCCTGGTACTGTCTAAATATGCAACAGTGACTAAAGTTACTTTTATATAAAAAATATCACTTTGCATTCAATCTCCAAGTTTCAAGTTCATACATATTCTTTGGCAAACACAACCAGCCATGCGAACTCCATTCAGCTGTCAAAACCACCAGTATTTATGAACAAATCTTGTCAACTTGACTCCCTCTAGTCCTTTCCTTTGAATACGGTTTGAGACAGAGCAAACCTCCAGTTTAGAAGTGGATGGGCAATGTTGTCTTTACAAGACAACTCGAAAGGAATTGGGAAACAGAGAGTGCTTGGTGCCCTTGAATAGCTCTCAAAGCCTTTTGTGCTGAGGCAATTAAGCATCAGTGTAATGATCAGCCAGCCCCAGGCAGGGGCTCAGAGCTTCTCCTCCTCCCACACAATGCCCTCCTGTGCTGCTCTGAACAGTGGCAGCAGCTTCCCTGACAAGCAGCACGAGGTGGGGTTGATTTCTGGCACCACAAAGTTCCAGAGGCACTACCAGATGCTGGAGGGAAAACAGATTTCAATGTTTAGAAACTGATGGTCATCACCAGTCATGGTTTTAACTTCTGCTTCCTGAACAAGGCACCCTCTGTTAGCAGACATTTCAGAGAAGTCATGAAAAAGCTGTCACATGAGTTACTCTCATGACAAAAGCAGTTTGTGACGTTTCCTATCCCCTTCCCTCCAGCATCTGCTCATTCCTGCCCTCCTGAACTTTGACAGCCCCTCCTAACATCTGAGCTCATCCTGTCACCCAGATTGCTGAAATAATCCAATTTTGAGGGATAGGAAAAAGCCCACAAACGCACACACACCTAGCGCAGAATAAAAAATAATTGGAAAACTGGGAGTGGGTGCTTTCTTTTTTCCAGTGCTGATTATTCCACTGAATTTGTTTGTGCTGCACCCTCACAAACAAATGTGTGAGTGGTAAACTGTGTTGCAGGATGTGCCACAGGCAACCAGGCAGCTGGGAAATCACATTCCTTTTTTTCCAGGCAATAGGAACATTTCTAGGAGTGCCACACACCTACCTGTGAGCCCAGGGATTTGGGGATCTTTAGGATTACCTTCAGCAGGGCTCTCAGGAAGGCTCAGGAAGCAGTTACAGAAATATTTTGGACACTTATGATGGCAACAGCAGAGTCTGTCTGGTTTGTCATATTGGCAACATCAAAATCATGACTAGCAATAATGATGACAGCCTTGGATGTGGAAGTTGTGATGTTCTGAGATATAAACCATTCAAATATGTTACATAGGCAAAAGAAAACATTCCTTGGAGTTCTGAGCAGCTACAAAGTCCCAGAAAAAGAGACAATATTTTGTCAGAAATGCCAAAGTTTTCAAGCTTCCAAGGGCATGAAACTTCTTGTTAACTTTTTTCACAAGAGCCTTGCATGTCTGGTTTTAACTCCTTAACTTTTATTTCTTCATTAAGTCTGTCTGATCATAACACCTAAATCTGATTTAAACTCATACAGCTGTCCCAGGATAAAAACAGCCAGGCCACATTGCTTCCATGGCCAGGGTAACAGCCTGGTGAGCTGTGAGGCCTCAGGTTTAGATCATAACACAGTGGGGCTGTGACCTCTTAAAACTTCTATTGCAAAATTGTCTATTCTTTGATCCCTGAGGCATGGACCCTTGAAGGCATTTGTCAGAAAAGGGATAACAGATCACTGTGGGCAGTGAAACCCTGCTCAGCCTCCCGAGGAGACTGCCTCTTTTTGCCAAATTCCAGCTTTTTGGACACTCCTCAGCAGCTCAGGACATGCATAAGCACATATGGTGAGTGTTACAGGAGGTTTTCTTAACCCAGGCACTCTTTGAGCTGAACAGAACTCATGAAAGAGCTGTAGGCAAAACATGATGGATCACCTGCACGCTTTCCTTGCCACGCTGCTTTCGTCACTGCAGGATGTGCTCAGCATCAGCTGCCCTCAAGTCTGCCTTTGGCTGAGAGCCTCTCCCCTGCTGTTGTTTTCTTCCTCTCAGCCTAACAGGACTCCCTGAGCAAGGAAACCACATCCCTGTGATTCTCTGTTGGGAGAGTTCCCATCCTCTGCTTTCTCCTCCTGTGCAGAGGAGCCTGCTAAAACTGCTTTTCCCTCCCAGTGTCAGCCATCCTGCAAGGAACTGAGCAGAATGGAGCATCAAATTTCATCTCCAGTAAATATGAGGGTAATTTAACTTGATAGCTGCAAAAAAAAAAAAAAAAAATTATAGAGTAGAAGCTATGGGTAGGAAATTACAGCACAGAATTGATGTTTTCTATAAATACCAGTAGGATGACTCAGACTAGGGTACCTGTGCTCTCTGGAACAGCTCTGAGAGGAAGACAGAAAGAGGCACTGACTGCACAGCTCTCAGAGGGAGAAGGATTGATCTCAGCCCTTTGCCATCCTCGATACCTACCTAGATTGAGATATAGATCTACAACAGGGCCTTTCCCATCCTTACCCTCTTTCCTCCATGAAAATCTTCACAGATCCAAATTTGTTTATAACAGCACTCTGTCCAGCTCTTTATAGAGAGTTTTGTGTAATCAAAGGCTGCACATTTCATATTCTACAATGACTGGAAAGTTGAATAAATTCCATTTTGTTTCATTATCTCCCAGGTTATTCCTTCAATTTCCTCATGAAAAGAGGCTGTAGCCAGGTGGGGGGTGGCCTCTGATCTCAGGTGACAAGGGACAGGATGAGAGGGAATGGCCCCTTGGTAGGCGCTGTTCAGGGAGGTTTAGAGTCCCCATTCCTGAAGGTGGCCAAGGAAGGCCTGGACATGGCACTCAGTGCTCTGGGATGGTGACAAGGAAGGGATCAGTCACAGGTTGGCTTCAGTGATCTTGAAGTCCTTTTCCAACCTAAACAATGTAATAACCCTGTCTGCCCAAGCTGGCTCCACTGGTATGCCTTCCCTTGATATCCATTTAACCCAGGCAATTATGGCCAGGTTATGCATCCTTGAGCACCATTCCTGGTCATTTCCTGTGCACCTGAGGAGCTCCTGCCTGCCCTGGAGCACACTAAATCCATCTGCTGAGCTGGCTGCAGCAGGAAAAGAAGACAAATGAGTTGTTTAGTTGCTCGTGGATCCCTCTGGGCTGACAGGATCCTTACTTGGCTGCTCAGGGTGGTGCCAGGGCAGCTTTGAGGCATGTGAAGGGTATAATGTGTTCTAATAATGCTCCTCATGGCCTGGCTTGAGGCATTGACCAGAAAAGTAGGTCAGAAAGGAAATTTTGCTGCTCCAAGCAGGACAGTGGCAGCAATCCATTGCACAGGCACAGGGTTTATGTAAGGCAGTGGCTGGGGCTGCTGCACTTTGAGTTTCACAACTAACACAAAGCCCAGCACTGAAAAAGCCTTGTTGCTCCACAACAAAGCAGGAACTAGCTTGTGCATGAATGTAGAAGGACAAACATATCCCCAGCACCACATCTGTGTACTAATCTAAATATTCCAATACAGTTAAAGAACATTTCTGTCCTTCGGTCACAAAGGTTAGACTAAAACAAAATCTTTGAAGGCACAAGAAAAAGTTCAGTCAGTAGTTATTCCTGTGGCATCCTGCTCTATTCCCAGTTATCCCAGGGTTTTTACATGCCATCCCAGGAGAATAAAGAGATCTTAAAAGGATGTAATCAGCTCCCTGGCCTCTCTGAAAGAGATATAACTCATGGAAAGGGATGTCTCAGCAGTGCTCCCCACCTCTCACAGGAATCACTATCAGCTGTGTATGCAGGGAAAGTTATGCTGTTCCCACATTTTCAGCCACCAAAGGCCAGTGAGAATGAGGGGCAGAGAGATACAGAAGGCATCAGTTATGTCACAGGAGGTCCCACTCCGGTGACACACTGGGAGTTGGTTGAGACTGAGCCAGGTCCTGTGACAAAGTCAGGAAAAGTGGCTTAAAGCAACCTAAGTTTACCTCCATAATTTTCATCTTTACATCAAGGTGCTGGGAAAGGGGAGCTGGGGTCTTCTTCATGCTTCAAGCTGCTCCTGGACTCTCACTGATTAAATAAACAGATTGGGTTTAGAGACACAGCCTTATTCAGGGAACCAAATAATAAAAAGGACACTTCTGTGCAGCGTAAATATTTGCTCATCAGTGGTTCTGCTGCTGGCCCTGCTGACTGTGCTCTTTTTGGATCCTTGTTTTTAATATGCTCCAGTTTCCAGAGCAAGCACCTGAGCTGATCCCCGAGGGCAGCAGCACATGCTTGGCAGTGGCAGGACCCAGAGCCTAAAATGTCTTTTGGAGTAACAGGACCTTCAGCACATTGGGAAGTAACCAGGATGGAAATCAATCTCTCACATTGAACAGCCTGCCTGGAAAGGGCTGATTAAACAAAACAAGCCTCTTTCTCTAGTAAACATTCCAGGTAAATGTATTCAACTAAAGAAACCCTCTAGTGGATCGTATGCACATTGATTTTGACATGAAGAAAGGGGAATATTTCATCCCGAATGCTTTGGGCTGTGCATAAAATTACCCCAGGCCAGGAACAACAAGAGCAGAAAAATCAGCTGTGGCCTCCAGCCCCTGGAGCAGCCCATTCCCTGCTCCAGAGTTTGCTTAGCAGATTTTCCAACTCTCCTAGGCCTGACCTTTTACTTGTAGCCCTCTGTTGACTGTAAATGACCGGGCAGTGACTGTAAGATTTTAATATCTCTCATTTATCACAATGGGCCATTAAAGCTAAAGCCTATAAACACACAGACCATGGGGTTATTGGGTCTGCTGCACAGTCTGGAGTTAACACATTCCCTGCTGTGCTATTAAAAAACAACTGCATTGCTTTAAATCTTATTTTGGAGCATTTTCATGGCTTGAAAACTCAGGGTGATGGCCCCACAGAGCATTGAAGAAAATGTGTAAATAGACTTTTAGAAATGTGGTGTCCTGTAAGGGATTAAAATAAACATTTCAGACTCTTCATGTGTGCAAGCATTAGCTGGATATCAGAGACAAGAGTTTTAAGTAATGTGGAAAAAAAGATTTAGAGAAAACAGTGAATCAAAGAACTGTGTAATTGCAATTTAATCAAGATGCTGTCACATTGGTGTCTGGCAAATGCTGACATCTCTTCAGACAACAAACTTCTGTAATTTCTTTTTATTTTAATTTCTATTTTAATTTCTAGGAGCTAAACCTAACTAAACACTACATCAGCTCCCTTGTTAGATCCTCTCTAAAGTGAAAAGAAGCTTTCATAGGCACTTTCATTTGTACACTTTCTTTGAGTGTCTCTCACTCTTTAACTGAGATTCTTAATTATTTTATACATAATATTCAGATTTTATAAAGTACTTAACATTGGTATGATGGAACTCTGCTGAATATTTATAACTTTGTTTATACATTTAAATATGGTGTTTAACAGCTTTGTCCACTCTCATATTTAGTGTGCAGAAGATCCAACAACAGTTACAGCAGCATTTTACATCTCTATCAGTGCAGATACAAATCCAGTCATTATTTATCAAAACAATTTTACACCCTTGAATATAAGAATAAATGTTCACAGCAAGTCTTTTTGTGCATCAAAAATCTAGGAATGACCAAAGAAATTACCAGCAAGAGATGGCATTGTGAATCCTGTCATAATATCTGAATTTTAGGAGCTTCCTTGTGCTTATGTTTTTCACCAAAGAGCACTGTAATAATGTTCTGTTCATAGAAAATGCCTGGAATATCTGATTTGGGAGGTAAAAAAAAGTCTAAATAACAGAAAAAAACAAAAGGTTTTGTGCTGGCAGCAACAATGACAGGTGAGAGAAATGAGCAGCAAGGGTCAGGCAACAACTGATCTCTCTTTGGATGTGGACTGAGATCTCCACCAAAACATAAAGTCTCAGGAAAGAAGCCATCTAATCAATAAATTAGTCTTGGTATACTTTCACATCATGTCATCAGAGTATTAAAAAAATCAGTCATCCCTTTTCAATGGAAAATTTCAGCAGTTTTTGAGTCAGCAGAATCAGTATAGAGGCAGGGGAGCATGAAATAGCCCTGGTTAGCCCTGGCACAGAGAATTCTGCTCTCTGAGCTCCAAAATTCCTCTCAAACTGATCAGCAAAGTGTCATTTTCTGTGTGCAAGTAACTTCTCCTGTGCCAATGGACAAGGTAGTCACAATGTGGTCACACTTGGCAGGCAAACTTGTAGTCACCAAATGTGGCCACAGGGACAGCTCCCTCCTTACTGCTCCCTTTCATTCCAGGGATCCAGGAAGGGACAGGAAAACTGGGTGTCACCTCTGTGAAGGGACAATTCCTCAGCTGGGTACAGCACAGAATTGGGTGGTGGGTTTGCACACTCACAAAAGATACTTCAATTATCAAAGTCAGTGGACAAACATCCCTGCTAATGGATGGCCAGACTTTTAATAAAGAATAAGGAGCCTACAGGAAAGATGGAAGGAGACAATTTACAGGAGCTTGGAGTGACGGGACAAGGGAAAAGGCTTCAAACTGACAGACAGGAGGTTTGGATATTGGGAAGGAATTGTTCCTGTGAGGGTGAGCAGGCCCTGGCACAGGGTGCCCAGAGAAGCTGTGGCTGCCTCATCCTTGGAAATGTCCAAGACCAATTGGACAGGGCTTGGAGCAGCCTGGGATAGTGAAAGGTGTCCCTGCCCGTGGCAGGGGGTTGGAACCACCTGATCTTTCATATCCCTTCCAACACAAACCTTTCTGTGGTGATTCTGTGGTGATGATTATATGAATTTACTTAAGAGCCCTCAAAGGGCTCCTTTCATATATCTCAGAACAAATCCCAGAGATCAGTAATTACAGGCTCAGTTTCTGCTCCTCTCTCCCTCCACAACACTGCACTTGTGGCAAACCACAAAACACATTTCTGTCTCCCATTCTGTTCAGAATAAACCATAAAAGGCTTCAGATTTCATAAGACTGCAACACAGCTTCAGTGATTTTGAGGTCACGGGGTCCTTGATTTAGCAAGCCCTTCTTGCAAAATGCAGACCACAGAAACTCAGCAATTTTTAATGCTGAGAGCATTGAACTGTCTCCTTTAAGAGGCATTTAGGTAAATCAAGATGGTACACAACAGAAAAATAGAAAAGTATTCATTTTCTTCTCAGATAAAAAAGTTGCTTGAAAGAAATTCTGTTATCATCATTATGCAGCATAGACAAAAATCATCTTGGAATCTGCTCTTTTTAGAACAGGTCTGGGTTTAATTCAAGATTGTCTATGTTTCAAGATTTTCTATGCACTCTATACTTTTATTTTTCAACTCAAAGGCTGTGTTACAGAGAAGGAGCTACACTAAAGCCTTGCATAAGAATGTCTTGCTTTGGCAAATACAATTTAAATAAAGGTGCACTTCTTTTGTTTGAAGAAAAACTGCCAGTGAAAAATCGAGGTGAGATTCTGAGACTCCTTTCCCACTCTGTCAGCTGGGGCTGCACAGGGACACAGCCAGGTAAAAACAAACACAGAACCAACAGATGGAACACAGGCACAGTTTTATGGAAAATCTTCTTTTTCTACAATATCTAAGAGCCTCTGCCATTAGGATTTCCAGGAAGAGGTCATCCTTCTAGGTCACTAAAATCTATTAACATCTTAATTGGAAAAGGATATATAAATCAATTTTTTTTTAATGTGCTTTGGGTGGCAACCCTACAGATGGCAGGGGCAGGACAAAGGAGAGGATACTAAATTTTTAATTTATGTCAGCATACTCCTAGTCTGTTTTTTTCCCTAAAAAATGTAGTTGGTAGCAGAGAGTGACCCTTCCATTACAGCATCTGAGGGCACCACAGTGATTAATTTTATCCTCCCTCTTGCCTTTGAAGTTGAGATAAATGAGTGTTCCAAGGTCACATGAAAGGCTGTGGTTGATCTGGGAACAAAAGTCAGATTTTTGTTGTCTGGACCTCTGCTTTATCTCTGTAATAAACCTTGGTAGTAAGAGAAGACAAGGAAAAAGCTGTTTAGAGGCCAGTTGGTTCCATTCAGAGAAAGAAAACCGAGAGAACAGAGAAAGTAATTTCTCCATGTGAGATGTTTTTAAGGCCTGTTGACGTGTGTTACTGTTCTCTTCTCTGGAAAACAAATAAACAAGATTATAAGCAGTTTTAAATTTAGTTCTTTATAAATATGGTAAGCCGATTCTGTACATTGATGAAGAGATTTTCCTCACAGTTGTTTGTTTTTTCTGCAGAGAAATTACCAAAGTGAATAATTACCAAAGGGAAGACCCAATTGCAGGAAGACCTGGCTAGGCTGGAAGAGCCTTATTCCCACATTCCAGGATTTAGAGGGTGGCTGCAAAGAGGGCGGAGCTTCCCTTTTGACAAAGACACTTGGAAAAGATGAGGGATAATGTGCACAAGTTATTCCTGGGAGGTTCCAGTTGGCCACCAGGGGATAATTTTCCACAGTAGCAATCAGCCCCTGGAATAATCTCCCCAGGGAAGTGCTGGATTCTGCACCACTGGGCAAATGTACGATTTGGGTGCTGGGCTGTCTTGTCCAGACTGTGCTGTTGGCAGGAAAGGTTGGATTAGATGATCCTTGAGATCCCTTCCTACCTGGTATTCTAGAATTCTGTGATTGTTTTGTTTTCTCCCCTAGATTTCTGAGATTTTAATCCAAAAGCTAATCAAGTGTCAATCAGAAAGAATTGCTTGGTTTTAGCGCATTTTATATCAGTCATAAAATCTTTTCTTTCCAGCTATTAAAAAAAAAAAAAAATCTGTTCAAGTGGTTCTATATGCTACATATACTTGTAAAAGTAAGCATCAATATTAAGGAAAAAAAAATTAATAATCATGACAACAACTGTGTTTTGGGTGTAACAAATAGATTCCATTAAATCCTGAAACTTTATCAGGGTTCTTACTAACTTGATAATTTCAAATGTAATATATTCATTCTAAATCATTAGTAAAATCTGAGACAAGTAGTTGTGAATTTGGAATTCTAATTCTCAATTCAGATTTGCATATCTGTATAATTACCATTTGCTCTGAGTTGAACAAGTGTATTATGAAGTGAACTGGTTCCAACTTCTAAAACTTTCAGACTTGAAAAGAAATTATTTATTGTATTGTCTTTTTTTACTTCTGAAAAAGCTGTGAAATAATATTGTAAGACAGTTTCCTGTCCTAATCCAGGAATTTGCTTTTTCTCCAATCTCCAACCAGAAACATCCATATCAAAGATAAAGGATGAGCACAGCTCAGTCTGTTTACAACACTGAGTAACTGATCTACGTCCTGATTGCTTTTAACAAATATTGTCACTTGGACCATCCTCTGTCTTCATCCATCTTTTCATCACCAGAAAAAATTTAATTATTGAGCCAGACTGTAATTTATTTAAAGTGAACATTTCATTGACATCTATTCTTTAATATCTTTAATATCCTCTCAGTATACACTCTTTTTTTTTTTTTTTTTCTTTTCACTTTTTGATATCTCTATGTTCTTTCAGGAAATTTAACCTGTTTTATGAATGAGCCTTCTTTCTTTAGTTTTAAAAAATGAAAATATTAATCATATTAAAAGTGGAAGCAAAGATTTATGAGTCAATATGTTGGCCTTCAAAGGTTTTTTTTTTTTTAAATCCAGATATCAGTTACATACACCAGTGTTTCTGCAGATGGAAAGAAAAGAAGAAATTAAAAAAAAAAAAAAAGAATGAAATATAAATAGCCTAAAATCTAGTTGAGGCAAGCACAGATTATGCATTTCATTTGTCATACAGAGATGACATTTTTCATCCTCCCTGATAAAAAAAACCAAAATAATTTAGCTCTTCAGTGTTCAGAACATCTGAGCAGAATACCATGCATTACTACTTCAAATATCATGTACTACTGCTTCAAGGAAATGGATTTATGAATGAAAACATAAGTAGCAATTTCAGTAAAACTTTCAAAACCAAATCAGATCTTTGGCTAAGATAACTACAGTAAAAACCCTCAAGTGTAATAATGTGGAGAAATGTCTCAGGGTTAGTAGGTTATTTTCTTTTTTAGATTTACTTCAAATTTTTAAATGGTTCCATTTTCCAGGAGTTTAACAATGTACACCTGTGGAACAGTGCTAGAAAATCTCCCAACTCAAAGCATTCATTATTCTGTGATAGTACCCAATGCAAAGCATAAATCTAATTCTAATTAATTCTAATTTTAATTCTAATTCTAGTTCTAATCTTGCTAATACCTCAAATGTACCCTAATGGAAATCAACTGCCCACAGCAGCGTAGCTGCTTCACAGAGAACAGACTTTAGCTGGCTTTGGATTTATTTTACATCAAGTTTCTTGTGTATTTTAGATTATGTCATCATTTGTTCTCCATGTGTCAGATAAGCACAGTAGAATTTCTATCTGAATCACTGACTTTGGTGTTTAAGGTGAGAACTATTTAGCATCACCAGTATGTTATCAGCATTATTCTCATATCAAGTCCAAAACACAACACTGTGGCAGCTACCAGGAAGAAAATGAACTCAATTTGAGCTGAAACTAGGACTCAGGATCTCAGAAGGCATTGCAATAATTAATGTAATCTTTTTAACATGGAAATTTTAATGTATCAAAGTAGTGTGCATTTTCATTTAGGTGAAATAAGATATTATGCAAGATTTTGTAATTTTGAGTAGAAGATTGTTACCCTTGCTTTCTTTAGGATACTGATGCTGAGGCAGCAAATCTGTCAGATGTCAAAAATAAGACTAAGGCATGAAAAACCCATTCTGAAGAGACTAGAATAAGTGGGGTTTTTTTAAATTTACTTTTTCCCAGTATTGGCAATAGTGTCTGAACATGGGGGAATCCAGGGCTTCCCTCTGGCTGCCCTGGAAGGCCTGGGACCCTTACAGCGGGTCAGGAACCCTCCTGGACAGAGCCCCCAGAGACACTGTCTGTGATCTCTGTCCATGGAAAAGAGTTTTCAATCTTACAGGATGAATTACCAGCTCTGAGTGTTTGATATAAGTAATAATTAAGTGTGGCACGGGTGCAAAAGTAAAATTTTAGGTTTCTAGATTAGGGGTTCAAAGGGGACAAGATGGAGGAAATTGGGTGTGTCTTGTCCTTTTTCTCCTTCTTCCTGCCCTCCATGGTTCACTGTAGTGTTGGCATTTTTCTGTTGGTTTAGGCTGGGGACACACTGTTCAACGTAGGTGACAGATATTGGCACATTATTGTAAATATAGCACAGGTAGTTTCTGGTATATAATGTTTGTAACATCCCACTGAGGGCAGAGCCCCACACGCTGCCCTGCAGGACAGACCTGCGGCAGGGCAGCAGAACATGTTAGAGATAAACAGAATAAACAACCTTGAAACCAGCACAGACGAATTATGGCTTCTTCTTTGGCAGCGGGGCAGAAAGGCAGAGACTTTCTACAATCTCAGGATCATCAATACCACAGATTCCGACATGAACATAAGCCCAGGTGTGCCCAGGTGAGCAAGAAAGCCAAGGGCACCTGGGCTGTGGCAGCAATGGTGTGGCAGCAGGACCAGGGCTGTGATTGTCCCCTGTGCTGAGCACTGGTGAAGCCATACCTTTAAACCTGGGGTCAGTTTCTGGCTCCCGATGACAAGAAGGACATTGAGGGGCTGGAGTGTGTCCAGGGAAAGGAACAGAGTTGGGGAAAGGGCTGGAGCACCAGGAGAGGCTGAGGGACCTGGAAAAGGGGCTCAGCCTGGAGAAAAGGAAGCTTGGGGGGAACCAGTATTTCCTGTCTTTCTCTCTTTTCCCCTTCAAGCCTCCGTACTCGCCAGGCAGACACTGATCCCTTGGTGAAATAGTGAACCCTGGTGTTTGTGCCTCCCTGGCTGGAATATGACAGGTAAGAGGATCTCAGCAGATGAGCTGTGCTGGGAAATGCTGATATCTCCCTGTAACCCCTCCAAGGACAGCAGCTTTAACTTGTCAGGAGGCTGCTGAGCCTTTGCAGTGGGGCTGTGAGAGGAGGAGAGAGGCCATGGCAGGACATCTCCAGCTTCTGCCCACTCATCTGCAAAAAATAGGAACCCAGCAGATTTTGGTTATGATTGCTCCATACCAGGCACTCACAGTAGGTGAGCTTGAGCTGCATAGCAGAGGATACAAGAGCTGAAAATACTCTTTGCTGAAAAAACTCCAAGCTTAAAGAAGGGCCAATAGCTCAGGGAATGCCTTCCTGACTGCAGCTGCTCTAATTCATTTATGTCCTCTAACCTGCACAGGGGCAGGGCACTGTGAGGGCAAAAATCGGAGCAGCTTCTCCTCCAGTGGCCAAGGGGAGAAGGGAAGGCAGAGGAAATGCTAAGGGGTCACTTGGTTCCATGGAGAGCTTGTGCCAAAGCCGCTGCATTTCTGATTTGGAGCTTTGCACCAACTGTGCACATTGAGCCTATTTTAAATCCATGACATATTTACTGTTGCCTTCAGTCTCTTTCCTATTGTTTTACACTTAGTTCTTGTTTTCCTGTCTTTAATAAAGCTGTGAGTTGCTCAGGGCACCACCATGACTACTCCTATTTATACAATGCTTGGCACATGGATTTTGAGGCATTGCCAAATGTGGGGAGAGAAAAAAGGAAAAAAAGAGACACAAGACAGCAAAGTATTAGGAAGGAAGATTTGACTTAGAAATCTATTTTTCTAGACTATGTAACTTTGGTGATTCAGATCTGGAAAAGCAAAAGCAGAGAAATTAGTGGAAAAACAATCAATAGCAGGAAAGATATAACAACATAGACACATGCCCAGGGAACTGGAAACATAAGCAGGCAGGAACAGCCTCTTTAGAGCCCAGCCTTGATCAGTAGGGCAGTACAATGTATGCAGGTATCTTGCAACAGGAAGCCAAACAATTACTATGCCTTAGAATAAAACAAATATAAACAGTTCTTATGACTGTTGCCCTGGATTCTGAGAGGGAGCAGGTTTTTATAGAGTTTAAGGAGCAGTCAGGGCCCTGCAGAGCATTTTAAATCTTCAGGTAGGATATGGAACATACATCAGTCACTGTCTAACTTCTCAGAGGGGATTCATATCTGAGATGAGGATAAAATTCCACAGAAGAGATCAGGATCAACCCATGTAATTTTCCATATTTTTTCTAGACTCCTTCCTCACTAGTATCATTCCAGTGTCATCTATCTTCAAGTGCATCTTGCAGCACAAAACCAAGCTTCTATATAATTTTCCATGACAGATTTTACTGAACTGTTTGATTTTTATTAAGGTGAATCAATTTGCATAATAATGAAACAGATGAAAAAACCCCAGCAAACTAACTCACCTTTTATCTAGCTGAGCCTTCATTGCAGACAAGGCTCTAACTGCAAACTTCTCTAAATATTTTGTTTAACCAAATGCCTTTGCTTCTACTCCAGCCACATCTTTATTGTGGTGTGCAGGTCTGATAGAAACATCAGTCTCTGATGTCAGACATGAGTCTGACATCTGTCTCTGCACTGCCAGTTATTTAAAATTTATCTTTTTGCTGGTCTTGCAACTACATGAGGGTATGTGAAAAAAACCTAGTTATATCAGTACCTTCATATGGAAGGCCAAAAGATTAAATGATGTCTCTTGCTTGGGGCTGGAAAAACAAACAAGTAAAATATCCAACAGAATAGGGCTCAAATAGGTCACTGAAACCAAAGGATGAAGATATTTTGCAATATTCCTCTCCTTGACATTATTGTAAATGCAGGTGAACCCTGTGGGAAGAAATAACGATGTCTGACTCCAGTTCAGAATTCTGAATGATTTATTATAACTGTACTATAATACATTAATATACTATTTAAAGGAGATACTAAAATTACAAACCTTCTTTTTCTATCTACCATATTTAACCAACAACTTGTGACCGTCTTGCAAGAGTGCAGCCACAGGTGGGTTGGATTGGCCATCAGGCTCAAACAATCCTCACCAGAATCTAATTAAGCACTCACTCCAGGTAAACAATTCTCCCAACACATTCCACATAGGAAAAACAAGGAGCAGAAATAGAAATTGTTTTTTCTTTCTTTCTTCTGTGCTCCTCTATGAAAAAATCCTGAGAGAGAGAAGAATGTGCCTGCCACATAATATTAAGACCTTTCAGTTCTAGAACACCTTAAAAACAAAGAAAGAAAGAAAGAAAAAAAAAAAAAAAAGAAAAAAGAACACCTCAAAGCTCCAAACGCACAAGGCTGAAGCTGCATGTGACCATGTTACACGTCCTCAGCTGTGTTTTGGAAGCTGTGCCTCCCCTTCCCGCAGCAGTGAGCTCATCACCGAACCTCAGCGACTGCTGCTGCCGGCCCAGGAGCGCCTCGGGTGATCCAAGCAAGAGTACAGCAGGATGACACGCTCCAGAAAAAGCTTTTTCCTGGAGCAGAAGGGGATAGTTATGGCAAACAGATGGAGGGAATGGAGTCCAAAACACACTGTGTGACCTATCTCTGATAGAGTCGCCTTGCGTTTCGTTCTGGCAGTGCTGGAGCGTTCCCGGTGCCAGCAGAATGTTCCTGAGATGAGGATCTTGTCAGCAGGCTCCAGCCCTCTCCCCATCAGGATTTAATGGACGACGTAGCCCAGCAGTAAATATTGACTGGGGAGAGACTTATACAAAAAATAACATTACAGAAAAGCAAAACAACAGTATTTTTTCGAAGTTGAGGGAGCACATCTTTGACTTCCAGCTCTGTGACGGGCTTGGATTCATACTGGCCAGATCAAGGCTCTTAAAATCCACAGATAGGAAAGAAAATGAACTCTGAATAGGGCTGTGTCCCATTGTTAATCTCCTTAAATCAAAGTGGGAAAACGGGTTTTTTTCTGTGTTTGACAACACCATGACAACATTCTAAGTGTGAAATGGAAAGTACTGGAGCCCCACAGAGATTTGCTAACAGAGGCATGGGTCAGGAAAAGCAGGGACCAAGAATACCAGCACAGCAACTGTCATACAACGGACCTGGTCCTGCACTTAAGAAGCCTTTGGTTATTTAATACCTGTTCTCTAGGAAAAAATCATCACCCTTTATAGGCTTGCTAAAGTCAATGATAAAACCTAAGAAAGAAAACAGAAGAAAGGGAAAGAAAGCGACCAGCAGCCAAATCCCCAACTGAAGACATCCTCTGTGGCCTGTCTTCTTTGTGTGAGTCAGGAAGAGAAACCATCACACAGAAAAATTTCATTGATATTAATAGTAGAGAGCAGAGTAACACAAAACATTGCAAGTGCAGACATTTGAAATTTATGGTCCCTGCATGCGCCAGGAGCTGCTGCCCCTTTTGAGCTGCCATCTCTTCTTTTGGGGGCTTGCCCCAACCTGTCCCAGCAAAATCAACCCTACCTCTCCTCTCATCCTACTGGACTAGTTTGGCTTTCTCCTGCTCGTTCATTCAGGGTATTTCTGAGCCTGTGGAGGGCACGGGGTTCAGCACAGGGTGGTTTCTGTTTATTTTAGATAACCCTTTGTGACCTCTGCCTGGTGCCTGTCTGCCTGGTGCCTGTCCTTTTTCAGGACTATGGTGCTGCTTCAAAATTGAAAAGTCTTAGACATTCTAAGAGACTTGGATGCTGAGGTCCTCCTAAATCTTCCTTTAGTCCCAAATCCTCCTTTAGTCACAGTAAAATGCTCTAAGTTTTTCTATGCTGGAGACTGTTTCTGCCTCTGTTTTTACACCGCCAGAACAATGGGATTCAGATGTGGAGCAGGGCCTGTGGGGACTCCTGTAATACAAATAACACATTAGTAGGACATGCTGCTGGAAGTGTGAAAACCAGGGTATAAAATCCCAACTGCTGCATTCCTCTGCTGTTCTGGCAAACAGAACTCGATGGCAAACACAGAAAATGAATGTAGGAGCACCTGAAGCAAAACTGTCTCAGCCCAAGGGACGTGTAGTGGAAACTGCTGGGCAGCGTGTGCCAAGTCCCTGTCCCCAGTGAGTGCTGAGCTGCCTTTCCCACATACCTCCCTCGGGCAACAAAGGAGCTGGATGCCAGGATTTTTGCTGGCTTGGCATTGCACAAAAGGCCCGTGGGGTGGGTACAATGGAATTTAGGCTGGGCACAGAGGCAGCATGGGTCTCCAACAAACAATAGCAACAGCGGGATCAAAACAGCAGGCAGAAAGTGTATGCACAATTACCAGAGCAAAACAGCTGAGGCTGCAAGGACATTACAGCCCCAGCCCTGTCTCCAAGCAGGATCCCACCACTGGTAACCTAACCACCAAGGGATCAGGCATGTATTCCACATGATGCAATGAATGTTATCCAAAAGGAAAGGTGAAAAGCAGAGGGATTAATCCAAGGCCATAAATTCCATTCCATTCCTCCAGGTTGACATGGTGTTAAACAAACCAGTGTCCAGACTTCATCACATAACAGAGGCACAGGCATGAATGTACAGAGGTATCAGCACAGATGACAGAGGCTGGTACAGAAGAAAGCAGGGAAATAAGCACAATCATATCTGAATTATGAGTGCCCAAATGAGAAACACTGGAGAAGAAAAGTGCTCTTATTTTTAAATAACCCTGATAACTTAGTCCTCCATTTTAGAGGAGAGGTGAGGAGAAGAGGATAAAAATTATTTCTGCTGTCTTTATTGAATAGACCATAAACATAATAGATAGTTGAAAACCAGCTAATTTGTTTTAGGATGTTTTCAGGAAGAAAAAAATGTATTGAAAAAAGTTCAGTTCCAAATATGAATCCTTTGACTTCTTAATATTAATGAGAAAAGCATGTCCAGGTTTAGAGCTTTTGAAAGGCACCTGCTCTATATGAAATCTGATGTTTGCCCCACATTTTCATATTGGCATTGAGGAGAGAGGGAGAGATGAGGATAAAAATGATAATATGAGAAATAAAAAGTAGATTTAGTTTTTGATCACAGCTCTATCAATGAATCAGAGACATCAGAATTTAGTACACCCAGGTAATAACTTGCAGAACTGACTCTATCCTGGGGGATTTAGGCTGTGCTGGTGTTCCACATTACAACAACAAGAAAAGTAAAGGATGGAGAAGATTTATTACATTTTTATAACTAGCCAAAATGCTGTGCTAAAATCCTTTCATGATTGCATGATTTTTTGGATCAGAGTTTTGCGCTACAGACACAAAGAATGGTTTGATGTTGTTGATACCTTTCCATATTTGTAATATCTGTTAGAGTTACACCTCTCATTGTTGCTTCCTCAGGATATTTTCTTGCATGTGAGACATGAGCTCCAAAGCTGGAAACCAGCTAAAAACCCAACCTGAATAAATGGAGCTGCTCAATAATTAGTCTTCAAGTACTACATGGAAGCTTGAATAGGGAATTGAATGGGATTTCATTCTGGAGAGACCTGGAAAATGAAAAGGCCTTCAGTGTATATGAAAAATAACATGTGCAGCTACTTTAAAACCTTTCTCGCTCTCACAGTGGAGCAGTTCAGGTCTGCCAGCATGGCACTTCCCAGCTCAACAAGTGACAGACACAGAATAGTTCTCAGTCCACTCAAAGAAAACTGTCAAGACAAAATGTTCTATACATTTCAGAAACATCTGCCTGGTTTGATTTTTGGGTTTAGATAGCTAGAGTAGATTTCTAAGTCTGTTCATGTTACTATTAAGCAGGAATTTTTGGATGGAAATGGAAAGCGAGTTTTACAATCTTTTTGCAAGTGCCACCTTTATGATTATTACATGCTAATATCTCATTATAACTGTTAAAGTCTCATTTCAAGTGCAGAGGCCATGATCCTTAAATACAACAGTCAGGACTTCCCACAATTTTGCCTGGCTGGCAAAGAGATAAAATATGGATATCTAAAACAGTGCAGAAATACTTGATGTGAGGTGAGTATCAGCTGCTGATTAGAGAGGAGCAAACCAGAGTCAGGGCATCAGTGTTTATTCCTTGTGTTTGAACATTTGGCCCTGACATGGAACCACCTTTCAGCAGGATCTGGTATAAAAGTGAACGTGACAGACTGAGCAGCAGCTTGGTGCAAGGGGATGTGGCTGAGGCATGAGTAACAGTTGCTGATAAAAGCTAATCAGCAACTCCTCAAGGCCTACCTGGAACTTACATCCTGAAATAGCCTGCAAGTCTCATCTTGTCAAGTATTTTTTTCAAGTGCATTAGTGCCTGATTGCACAAAAAAAAGGTAAAAAAATTAAACTAAGAACTGAAATAGCCAATACCAGTCTGTCATGTGGCAGTTTTAATTTTGTTTGTTTGATGTGGATAGAAAAAAAATCTTAAAAAAAGTGTTTTACTAACAGTTTCTATGATATTCTGTAATGATAATTTTTTATATCAGCAACTGCTGACAATGCTCCAAAATCTGTGGAACTAATAAAACCTCTTCTTGATTAAGCACTGGGGTCAGCACTAACCTTGTTCATACACCAAATGAAAAAGCTCTCACTCAGATCTGATCTGCCATGTGACTCATCCACTCTTGACGTTTTCCCAGCAGCTGAGAGGAAAAGTGAAGCAAAGGCTTGTTCTTGAAGAGAGAAGCTGAGCCTGGGCAGGTGATTCTTTCCAGAGATTTTTGTGCTGGTGCTGTGCTCAGGATTGTTCTTTCCAGAGATTTTTGTGCTGGTGCTGTGCTCAGGTTTGTGAGGAGAGGGGGAGAGGAGCTGCAGAGTTAAACAGGGGGGAAGCAGGGCTCAGCTTCTCCCTGGAGCCAGGCTGATTGCTGAAAGCACTGGAGGAGCAGCCCTGGCAGCAAACAGCTCTGCGGCCTCCAGGCTACCATAAAACAGGAGCTCCTTTTTTCCACAAGAAGAAAAGGGCAGTGTCTGTGCACAAGCTCTTTACCACATGGTGCTTTTGGTGGGGAGGGAAAGCCTGATGCTGCAGCTCAGCAAGCAGGGGGAGAAGAAGGGAAACCTGCTCATTTCCAGTGCTCCTCTACAGCCCTCTTATTCGTAGGGTAGAAAACACAGGCAATGCAGGCACATCAGATTCTTATAGCTGCTATTTAGCTGCTTTTATAAATTCTTTGCCACAGCTTTTCTGGCACCAAACCCGTGTAAGGACTCCACAGCATTACAATCCAGCACTTTCCATCTCCAGGGCTTCAGGGATTTAGTACAGGTACCCTCAAGGGTGAGTTGGCTCCAGTCTCCACCTGTAACTCCCTGGTAACACCATCCTTCATTAACAATTGCTAATGATAACACCAAATGTGCTTTACCTACAGGAAAGGGAGCAGGAAAAGCTGGGCTAGTCAATCCAAAGAGAAATGAACCTACTGAAGACATGCAGATACAGCAAGATGTCTAAACAGAATGACCTGTTATGAGGTAATGCCATCATAGAAAAATTACAACCTTTATTTACACAAGTGAGATTTTTGCGACAATAAAGTTCACAACTGGGGTCACAAGTAATGTAACAACTCAAGATTGTTATAAATAAAATTCCAGTGTAACATGTAGATGTTTAACTAAAATAATTATACAGGAGTTGTATTTATCAAGAGCTAGGAATTCAGAATTCTTTTCCTCTACTTTCAAACTCCTAACAGGCACTGATTCTAGCAAAAGTGTTGCAGTGATTCTCCATCACAATTTGCTGACATAACTGGAAATAATGATATTGTAGCAGCAAACCACCTGAGCATTAAGTGTCTGCCAATGATTTCTGCCTCCTCACACTCTAGTCTTGCAAACTCTGCATGTGAAATCATTATTATTTTTTCACTGACTTCATAAAACTGCTTTTTTTTTCCTTTTTTTCCCTATTTACGTGCTCATAAGCTGACTTAATCAGATTTAAATATGCAGTCTGGGAGCTGCACTGCTTGAAGTAAAGGTTTAGCTCAATACCTTAAGGAAAAGATTTGTACCTCAATAAACAGTCATACCTCAAAAAGCCAAGTGACCATAAAAGACCAGTTTGATAAGTGCCTCCACTTGGTGTGTTTCCCCCTCTCATGATGTAACAGAGCTGATGTCAGAGAAGTCAGCTATCATTGCCATTTTTAGGGCCTTTACATCAGGAGCTGATGAGATTTGTTGGGCCCTGCTGCTCTAAGAGTTCTGAAATGGAGTTTGCAAAAGACTTATCTGGAATAAATATTTTGAAATTCAGATCTTCCTTCATCCTCTTCTTCAAAAACCATGTTCAGTAATTTTGCAGTGGAGCCAGACAGGGTTTCAAGTTGGAGCAGCCAAAGCAGAGACATGTGGAGAATGTTTTCATCAGCATTATGTACAGGTTTTGTTAGATGTTATCTCCCTCATGCTGGTTGATTACTTGCTCTAACCCCTCCCACACATCCCTCAATTTATTCATTCCTCTTCACCCCAGGAAACACCAAAATAAAATTGCTATTGTTGTGCCCACATGTAATATTTCTTCTCCTTGCTTTTTGTCCCATCTATTTAAAATCATAATCTGTTCAAGACAGAGGCTGTCTGGTTTTCTGTGTTTGTAAATTATGTGACAGATGATACCCAAACTGAAGACGGGCCCTCAGGCACGAGCAAATGAACTTTGGCACTTCTTGTTGAAGTGATTAATGCATCTCTCTCACATTTCTACCAGAGGTCACTGTCATCCTGGAGCAAAGGGAGATATAAACTTGCTTTTCAGCCATCTCTCACTTCCCAGCTCAGGGTAAGAACAGGAACAGCTTCCAACTGTCTGTACAAGTTCCTGTGACAGGCTGAGCATTGCAACAACCAAGGGAAAAAAAATCAAAATGTTCATCTATATCTTCCAAACGAATTTCCTCACCTGCAGACTTCCATTCTTTAGAATAAAAATGTTATTTCTGTGCTGGCACATTTGACACTTCAGAAGGATCTGTACAGAATGGATTGTACAGCTCCTTAGTAAATATTTTCCATCTTTCCCCATCAGTTTGAAGGGAGGTGCTGTAGGAACCATAGAAATTTCTGTACAACAACAAAAGAGCTTTTGTTGTGTCCCTGGTTCTACTGTCTCAAAGAGCAGAACAATTTAGTAATTAACAAATATTTAGAGGGATTTGTTCAGTGGCCTGAAGCACAATTAGGCAAACTCAGCTCCTGTTGAGTTGGAGAGCTGGGTTTCTAATTGCCCCTATGATACAATACACCTCTCACTCCACAATATAGCAAACACAACTGTGCTGGACAAACAGGTAATAACACAATTATTTAGGCTTTAACAGTTAAATATTTCACAACAGATCAGAAATACGACTTAGGACACTTAATGTAGTTTCATGGATTCCCTTACGAGGCTGACACTGCCCCTGTGCCCAGGGGAGAGGAGTTTGGGCCACCAAAGGCTACTGCTTCTTACTCACAAAGCCCATTGTGAAAACAAAAGGAAGCAGGGGACAGAAAAAGACATTTTTTGGGATTTAACCAGCCCATAAAGATAATATCATAATTTCTTGTTTCCTTCTCTCCCAAAGATGTGTTGGCCAGACAGCTTCATTGCCCACAGATGAGGTAAAAGGAAATTAGCAGGGAAGTCCTGTGGCAGCAATTAGGAAAGAAAAGGAGTTAGGGGCAAAAACCACCTCATCTTCAAGCCCTTTCCTTTCTAAAGCACAGTTTTTATCCTTCCTCCAGGTTTACCAAGAGTTATCCTCCCTTCCTGACCTTACCCTTACCTCAGCAGCCTCCAGCCAGCTCTGAGGGGGACTAAAAGCCAAAGCACACATTTGTGTCCTGCTGGGGGACAATCTTTTTGTGTCCAGCTTTTACCCAGCAGCAGTGTTGGCTGTGGGCACTGCCCAATTAAGCTCCCAGTTCAGATCTACAAACAGCTCCAGGGCTACATCTTCCCCAGTCCTGAAGCCAGAGGGGTTTATGATTCACTGGGGATCAGTGCTTAGGTCCAGCCTGTGGACTACAAACCCTGGATTTTACTGTCAAAAAGGACAAATTCATTCTTAAACACTTCACTTCTCTTTTTGTTATGGTTCAGGATACACCTTCCTAAGTTGTTCCCTCTGTAAATGTGTAAGGGCATGGATCAGTGCATGTGGTTCCAAGGTTATGTAAGAACATGTCTGTTATCACTGAAAATATGGAAAGGGAGACTTATCTATTCCATATTCTTAATTTGTTCTGGGAAAGAGGATTCATTTAATCAACCCAGAACTTTCTGCTTGACTAATCTTTCTCTCTCAGCGTTTCTCAATCCACATTCTTCTGGAAGGAGAAAGGGCCCTAAGCAATGACATGTTTGAAGTTTACCTGGCAAGGAAGGAGCACTTAGACTGAAATGTGTGTCCACAGATAAGGTGGGAAATGAACACTTTCATGTCTTATGAATTTTGCAATTTTTACTACAGGACAGCCCAACTGTGTTATTTCAAATATTGGCTGAACACTATTTACTGATTACTCTTAGATACAGCAAAAAATGATGTCATGGTTTGGAGTTGCTTTTTGTTTGCTTTACAGCAGTGAAACCTTCTTCAACAAAAGAGTGTAGAATAGTTTCCTTTTTCTGCTATAAAATAGAAAGGCTTGAAAAACAGGTTTTGAAGAGCTCTAGAAACAAAGGCAGACTTAAAAAAAAGGACTGTTGACTTTGTGTAAAACAAATTAGTTTTGGTTACTTCATCCAACGCTTAAATCATGTATGAGGCACTCATTATATGAGTGAAATAGTGGATTTATGTCTCCTTGGAGAAGCTGACAGATGAATTTCAACTGTAGGAAATATATTTTGGTCTGATGTGCATATAATAAAAAGAAATATGGCACCAGTTATCATTTACAACTAGAATAAAGTACATCAACCATTTTAAGAGTGAATATTTAAATAAAAATCTTTTTAACAGATCTGAAGTTTACTAAATCTTTACCTTTCTTTGTACAAGCCTAGATAATAATACCACCTCTTCTTTCAGAGTCTAGGTTATCTTCCATTTAAGGTTCCATCCTATCTCAGCAGACCCTTCCTGTCTCACTTTTTGGCTCAGGATGTTCCACTCCCTTTTGTTTGAGCAATAGGAAGTTCACAGCTCCAACAGGAAGGCCCCACCTTCCAAAGAGAAATCAGATGTTATTTCATGACTCACTTTTCAGGGACAACCTTGATAATATGACATACAATTAATTTTTAAAAAAACTACATATATATTAAAAAAATCCAAACCAAGAAAAAAGCTCCACAGGAGTTTATTCTGAGTTTTGCCTGCTCCTTTTTCCTTCCTTTAGATTTTACATACATGGTGCCACATTTTCTTCTTTCTTTAATGAATGGGAAGCTTCCATTTCTCGCTGTTTATATAAGAATGAAAAATTTGCCCTGTTTTCTCAGCCATTGCATGCAACAAGTAATTGAAGGAAATTTCAGGGTTTTGTGCACTTAATAGTCTGTACAGCTTGATACCTGCTGGTCTAAGTTAACACACAAAGAACATGAACTACAACCTTGTTCAGATTTGGTGAGATCTGTGTTAAAATCTCGTACCATTTCCATGAGGTGAGAGTAGAAAAATTTACCCTGTTAAAGAATTAACTTTGCAACACAAATTAACATGATGCAATTATTAGAAATAAAATGGAAACTCCATAAGACTATCATGTATTTTGGGAGCCTAAGTCTTGTTATGATTGCAGGTTTCTAGACATTCAATTTCTAGACATTCTAGAAAATTATGTAAGGTTTGAGTCTAAATTATTGCAGCAAAACCAGGAAACATTTGACAGCTTTTTCTAACTGTCACTGTGATACCTGAGATGAGCAAAGATTCTCAGGCATCAAATGCTGAGCAAAACTATGTGTGTGAAGAAAAAAAACACTAAAAAGTACTGAAAAGTCCAGAAGCTTCATAATAATTTTAATGAAAGTGGATTATGGCTAAGATCAACTATGTCTGCTGCAGCATAAATCCTATGGTGTTAAAAATATGATATGAGATTTTAAATTGTACTCAGGTACATCAAGGAAACATTTAATTGGAAAATAAGTCAAAGAGGGCCACTGGTTGTCGAAGACCACCCTAGGTTTCAGGGTGGCTCCATGTGGTGGAAAAGCTTCTCCTCCAACCCGTGCTTCCAAAGAAAGGCTCAGTAGTCTCTTGTTGTTCGGTCTCATGGTTGTTTATTGCAAGTTGTCTAAAAGATTTTCTTCTCAGGCTGCTGTGGTTTGCTCAGCAGCTCAGGCAGAGGCACACACACACCCTGACATCCTCTCTGACTCTTGACTTCTTCTTCTCTCCCCCTGCCCAGGGCTGCTGCTATCTTTTATATGGTACATTACGTGTTACATGTTCACAGTTTTTCCCCAATACCTACTACCTATATTAAATGGTGCTTTTCTACTCTAAACCAATCTGTGAGTGCCAACATCACCAAGAACATGGAGGTAAGGAGGAAGAAAAAGGGATGACAGGACAGGCCCAGATCCCTCCATCTTAAAACCTCTGACCCCCATGTACAAAACAGAAACCCCCCTGTACAGCACTAAAAAATTTTTCCCTCTACTTTGTAACTACTTCTACTATAATATCTAAACTTTTGTGACTTCTTGTTCTTTCTGCAAGGTTGGTAAATTATTCCATGGCTCAAACTCAAAATCACAGCTGTTTCCAGCTGCCTGCCAGGGTCTCAAATGCTTCTGACCTGGGTCCGGAACCTCCAAAAATGTCTTAGGGACATTTTGAGTTCCCACAACTGGTTATCTAAAGGATCCTTCCCTGTCAGGAGTGAGGTGCACCATATGCACCACAACAGGCTCATGCCAGGTTTTTGGATGGCTCAGCCGTGCTTCCACTTGCCTTGGCTCATCCTCTCAGTGTCCTGCCAGGGACTTGTGGCACTTTTGTTTATCCTGCCAGGGAAATTCCAGCTCCAGCTGTTGAAGTAGGTGGCTATGGCCCAAAAAGACATGAAGCTCAGGATTATTGGTCTCACTTGAAATAGGGGAGAGCTGTCCCAGGTGATGCAGCTGTCTGGCAATGCAGAGGGGCTCTTTTCCATATTTTCCCTGATGGTGAGGAGGATATTTGCTGTGGTGAACTGGGGTTACAGCTCAGGGAGGGGCATGGCCTACTGCCCTGGACCACTGATAAAAACCACTTTTCCTCTTCCAGCCTCAGACCTGGAGATTAGTTTGGCATTTCCTGTTTCAGCAGCCAGGACAGTGGCAAGGGAGAGATGTTGGCAGTTTTTTGGCAGGAATCACCTGCCTCTTTTCCTCTCCAGTACCCACTGAGGCAGTAGGGAATGGGCAGAATAAAAGTGCAGGAGAAGGAGAAAAGTCCTCCTCCAACCCCCAAAAACTCGTTCAGCCAAGTCATAAATCTGTCAGTCTTCATTACCCAACACCACATCTTCCTTACAGATCCTTTCCAGGGATGAGTGAAAGGAGAAAGATACTTTTCTTTCCCATGATTACCACAGATGGGAGAGGAACATGGGAAAATGTGGAAAGAGGCATGAAGTGGCATGACCATGAGGTGTGGGGTGCTCAGAGACAGGTATTTTCATCAGAGGGCAAAGAGAATGTACTTTTGGTGCTGGCCTGTGCAGAGGGAGGAACTGGACTCCTTGTCCTTCCACTTCAGGATATTCTGTGATTCTAAATCTGAGTTGCTTGGTGTTCTCTGTGGTGCCTCATGAGGACTAGGTGCTATTTTTTACATTTGGTCTCAAAAAGCTGCTCTGATTCCACCGTGATGTGTGTGACACATATAACATTTAAATCTTACACTCAAAACATTTTATGGAAAACTAAACTTGACATTTCGTCAGTTTTCCCTCTCCTGGACCACTACTTCACCTTTGCCCTGAAATGATGAGATGATCTCTACTCTCAGGGTGTGCAATGACACAAATTCATGGCATTTTATTTACTTTTCAGTTGTCCATTCCCATTTCCTTATGGGCTGTACACTTGCCTGACTCGCGCACATGCAGCCACTGCCATGTAACCTCAGTCAGCGTCCTGTTATCCTACACAGATCACACTGGGACTGGAAGGAGGAATCTCCATGTGGAAAACTAATCCTGTGACATTTTCAGTGTGACAAGAACCAGGACAGGCTGTAATTCTAACCAGACACTCTGTTATTGAAAGATACATGGTCCAATTTCTTGTCTAAAATGCAGATTTTAATAGGGACCAGAGCTTTGGGGTGCTAATCCAAGCCAAATTAAACTTTGTGTACTTTGAGGCTTAACTATCCTTACCATATTGTGTAACTCTTTCATTACTTCTTGTTTGTCATGTAATGTCTCCTTTGTATTTTTTTATGAAAACCAGTGCTAAATGATAGAAAAAAGAAGTAGCTTGTATGTTAGACATAACTAACAGTGTAACACATTTAAATGAAATAGTTCTTATTCTCATAGGGTTCGTTCAGGAAATGAGAATCTTCTGTCTGAAATCTATGGAAGGAAAGGAAAGCTTCAGATGGGGAGTTCAAGGGGGCCAAGAAGAAAGAGCATGGTGCTGGTGTCTGAAGATAAGGTCAGCTGGCTTTCAGCCTTAATTTGCAGTGCTCCTTGGCAACCTTGGAGACACTTCTGTTAAAAAGAAAAAAAAAAATCAATTTTAAAGTTACAAGTCATGGTCAATAGAAAACCAGAAATTTTGCTGGATGCATAATTGACCAATCCGTGTCCTCTGTGTTGGGCCAGAGACCCTTAAATTATAGGGGAAAAAAAAAAGATGAAATCTATGCCAGTCTGCCTGAAAAGTTGCCATTGAGCTGCATATATTGTGCAGACCAAACTCTCAGTAATGCTATTTCCTAACTATCTCCATCTGGATCACTGAGTTCTGAACTACATAACAAAGCTCTTCCCATTTGGATCCTGATTTTGACCAGAGCATTATATATCCCAGAACCCCTGGGCCAAGGGAATTTGCGTCATTAAAATGTCCCAAGAATTGTGTTACCAAAGGTGTAAATCATAGGTTGCTGTTTACTACAAAATGCTATGGGTTATGCTGGCCAGGACCAAACCAAAATGAGGAATTACAACTGCTTTTGTACGTTCTGCATCCTGAACTGACATGTATAGCAGCGTTGTTTGTGGAGCAGAGGTCCCTTCTGGGAATATCTGAAAAAGTCAAAGTCCTTTTAAGATGATCTCACTGACTGTAACAATTTGCATCCATAAAACACAAAAAGCCAGAACAAAACCTGTTTGAGTGCTTCAAGTTGTTTGTTTCACTAAGACTCTCACAGCTCTGACAGGACCCTGACTGACTCCAGGGTTTGGTTTCCTTGAGCTGAAAATTTGGAAGCAGCCTTTCCTAGTGAGTCAGGGTGATGTAGGTGAGCATGAGTAGGAATGAGACCTAAAGCCATGAGGGACAATGTGGGATGTAGTGAAGGGATTTCTGTGGGATATGCCGTGACATGCGTGAACATGGTGACATGCTGAGGGTGAGAGGTTAGCAAGGGGAGGCTGGATGACTCTAATTGCTGCCTCAGCCAGGTAGAAGTGGGAGACATGTTAAAGCCTCATGTTTCTATTATATCTCTGGACAAGTCCCACATCCTCTGTAACCTCTCCCTTTGTAACTTTGACATCCCTCACTATATATAAAATGGTTACCGCCACCATGACATCAACAGCAGAGTATTTGACTCCAGTCTCACTTCCACTTCCCTCCAAAGCACAAGTTGGCATTTGAAATCCTCAGTGTTAGAGAATGATAATTTGACCATCTTGCAGGCAACTTGACAGGCTTGGTCCTCCCTCCTCCACAAATCAGGAACACCTCTTTGTTAGGATTTGTGCCTTCAACCCTGTTGGAGTACCTGTAACATTTGTACACAGTGCTACACAAGGATTTTGTAGAGCTAATCCAATTATCAGTGGCAATTTGACAGAGCCTAAACCCAGTTGCTTCAATAAATGTAAAATCTAAATAAATCTAAACCTGTTGCACTCTTGGTGAATCTGCTGGTAAAAGTTACTGAATTCAACCAGACTTATGGAGTTGGGTTGGTAAACACAGTTTTGGTGACACTGTGATCATGGATGAGACCTAAATTAGGGTGTAACCCACACTGTTGCTGCTTCTGGGACTTTATTGCATGTGACCCATAATCATGTAGGTTATTATCAGAAATTCAGCCCAGATGCACCCAGCCCTTTGATTTCTGAGGTGGAAAACAAGGCAATTTATTTCTGCCAAATTTCTGTACTCTTAATGCAGCAGTGTCTCTGTACATGACCCTGTTCTTGCTCCAGGGGCTTCCTGGACAGGCCTAGGGTCTGTGACCAGGTCTTGTTGCTGTCCTGGGCCCATTCCAGCCTGGCCTCTCTCCAGCCCTCAGTCTATGACAACCCTCTTTGTCTGGGCATTGAGCAGATGAACTAAAAGGCTCTGAATAAAACAGTTTTGATTTAATCCCTCCTCTGAACAGTGCTGCCACCTCATCCTGAGCAGCATTTCAGGGAAATGGATTGCAAAGCTGTGCTCAGCTGAGAACCCCTGTCAGCCATGCTGGAGCTGCAAGCCCATAGGGCTGACTCACATTTTCCAGCAGAACCCAAGCACAATGGTGGAATGGGAAAGGGTTTATAAGGAGTACCAGGCTGGCGCTGCTGGAAGCTCCACTCTTCAGTTTTTCCATAGACTGGCTACAGCAGGGCCGGCGGCAATAAAGCCGTGTTCTCACTACCCGCCCTGCTGAAAAGTGTGTTTCAAGCCACTACTACAGAGGGTGGAAAGTTTAGCTCTGTCTCAGTGCCCGTTCTATGTTTGGCCTTTGGGCTGAGAGTGCCAGGAGTGGGTTGTGTGAGGTTACTTTACATTAAGTGTATGTGGTTTGGTGCTCCCACCTCCCTGCCCAGGCCTGTCACATAGGCCTGTGTGCCCGTCAGCCCCTCAAACACACACAGCAGCCACTACTGCCCTGCAATCACTGCCACCTTGGTCCAGATTTGGATAAATGGCTTGAACTCCATCCACTACAAATTTCTGAGTCACCCTGTTCTGCAATAAAAAAAAAATTTCCAAGCTGGAGGTCCAGTTCTTGTTTGTCCATGTATTTTAGACTTGGACCTATAGATGAAAAATTAAACAAATAGAATGTTTTATGTGTCACAATGTTCTTTCAAGCCACTCACACTTGGTTTCAGCTAGGGTAGATCTAGTTTTCTTCCCAGTGGCTGGTGTGTGGCTGTGTTTTGTGTCTGATAATACAGAGATGGTTTTGTTGTTGCTGAGCAGGGCTCACACAGAGCCAAGGCCTTTCCTGCTTTTTGTCCTCCTGGAGAGGAGGTTGGGGGTGCAGGGGACACAGCCAGGACAGGTGACCCCAGCTGACCAAAGGGATATTCCAGTGACATCCTGCTCAGGATATAAAGGGTAGGGAAGAAGGAGGAAGAGGGGACATTTGGAGTGATGGGATTTGTGCTCTCAAATCACTGTAAGGTGTGATGGGGATCCCTTCTCTCCTGGGGCTGCTGAGCACTTGCCCATGGGAAAAAGTGAATTAATTCCTTGTTTTGCTTTGCTTGTGTGCAGCCTTTGCTTTCCCCATTGAACTGTCTTTATCTCAACCCATGAGTTTTCCAGCTTCTACCCTTCCAGTTCTCTCCCTGATACTACTGATGGCGGAGTGAGTGAGTGGCTGTGTGAGGCTGGGCTGCTGGCTGGGATTAAACCTTGACAACACTTCATAATGAATTTCATTTTGGCTCTGACAGGTATCAAGAAATTCCAGACTGAATTTATCAGCTTATCTAAACACATCTAAACTCAAATTTAGAGCTCTATTTCTCTTCATGAACATAAAAAACTTCCTAAAAGGTCCAATTTTTAAAACTAAATTAATTTTCCTATTTTTATGACATAGAACCTTATGTACAATAATTTCCAAGAAATACAATATGTTTGTTATTGTCAAGTAAGAGACCACGAGATAGATATAGCACTACCAGAAACAACAAAACTTCCTGTTTAAACAAGCTATTATACAGGCACAAATAATCCCAAAGTACAATTTTATATTTACATCATATGGTGGGATTTCTTATAATACCTTCAACAGGCCACAACTTTTTTTATTATCTATTATTTTTCTGTTTGGCACCCAAGTAAAAAAAAAAAAAATCCACAGATGACACACAAAGTGACCTCTCTTCTCACTGGTTTCTGACAAGGAATTTAAGACAGTGATACCTGCCGTATATTTAATTTTTTATGAAACCATCTCTCTTAATTTTCATGCTGTTTGAGAATCTAAGACATGTGTGTGCTTGGAACAACATTGACATTAATAAAAAGGTCAAATAAAAGTGCTTATAATGAGCCAACAAAGTTGGGATCTGAGCCAGACATTTATGGACTAGCTTTGGCATAAAAGGACACTTTCCACTCTTCTGAAAGCCAGATGGACTTGGTTGCTCTCCTCAGCAATGCAATCAGAATTCTTTGATGATTCTGAAACTAGCAAATTATTTTTTAACCAATTATTCAGTTCCTCCCTTCCATCTCTACCAGAAATTGGAGCACTGTGCTCTTCTGTCCCAGGCTTTATCTCAGATTTGCATAGGCAACACTCTCAGCTGTCTCTGGAAGAAGAATAAAGGAGGGGATAATTCCATAGAAAGGCCTCAAGCCTCTGAACAGGAGCAGATGAGAAAATTACCAACAACCCTCCTTGGTTTGGCACTCTAAAAGAGTTTGCTGGGGCAAGTAAAGTCTAGGAGAGAATGAGACCAAATGCTGAGTAGATGGTGGAATTGGCACATTGACCTCAATATTAATGGAAATACTGCTGCATTAATTCTTCCTCTGTGGTTTAGACATTTTCTTGGACAAACCCTGGCATTAATCTCCCTACATATTTTTTCCTCCCTAGCTGGTGTATTTTAGTAGGATACTACTACAGAGTAAGCTATTACTCACATTAAGCCACTGCTTTGGATCTGTTTGGGAGGAGCTAAACCTGAACTTAGCAGTGACAGGAGAGGAGAGACACATCAGAAACGTGGCACCCAGAAGAGGATAAAGAATGGAAATTCCCACCCCCGTGCCAAGAGTCAGGAGCATTCTGATGAGGTGGTTCCCTCCCCACAGATACTTCTGATAATAAAACCTAAAGGATCCTTCTCAGTCCTCTTATCCCACACATAAATTCACACCCCTGTTGCTGTTGGAACACATTCCCTTTCCCTGAGAGATTTTCCAGGAGAAAGAACTGCTGTCCATAACTCAGGTTCTAAAGGAGCAAAGTGCTGTGTGCAGAAAATAGCTGGGGCTCTGTCAATCCCATCTTCCCTGGCTCTCCAGGGCCCAGCTGGCAACCGGACTGGAAGGAGGTGTCACAGGCATTTGCTGCCTTTGGGACAAAAACTGTGATTCTAAGAATGTGCTATTTTTCTGGGGTTTCTGTCTTCCTGACAGACAAGGAACCAGTATTTTTTTTTTTTTTTTCACATTTGAGGTCTGCTAGCCATAGAAATTTAGACACTAGAGATAAAGGTAATATCTAAATGTAATGTGAAAAAGTGCCTGTTTTACTTGCAAAAGATACCAAAAGTATAGTGGCAAAAATACCCAGTCCTTGTGCTTTTTTTTCCTGTAATGCTGTGGATTAGGGACTTTTAAAATGCATATACTACTACTACTACTACTACTACTACTACTACTACTACTACTATTATTATTATTATCATTATTATTATTATTATTAAAAATAATAATAATAATACAGATTTAAATTTACATGAGTGCAAAACAAGCTACTGTGTCACTGTCAGAGGAGCTGTATGATGTGGTTAATCTATAAGGTAATCAATCTGCTTTAGAGATTATTTTAAATGACCTTTCATTATCTGAGGATATTAAACCTCACTGAAGGTGGAAAAACTGTTTAACATAAGTATTTCTTAAAAAAAAAAAACTTTTTCCAAAAATTAAGTATTGCCACTATCGTAATAATACTGCTCACACTTACTGGAATTGTCAGCACAGATATTTCCATCAACTTCAATCCCATTTTTTGCAGTCTTATCCAGTACTACTGAATATAGGTAATTTTCCTCTTGTTTTGTAGAAATGAAACATAGTCTTGGAAAATACTTTGAGAACTTTTAGGATAAAGAAGAACACACTTTCTCCAGAGTTTGGATTTGAATCACCCAGGGAGGAGGATGAGAATTTTCCCGTGAGCTCAGAAGACTTTGTTGTTTGGAGACCAACACTGAGGAACCTACTCAGAGGTTGGTATTTTCCCAACATTCCCAAGTTTGCAGGTGATGGGCCTCCCAGTCTGGAGCTGCAAAGCTCCTGCCTTTACTGGAATTTTGGAAGTTCTGTGTTCTGGTGTCTATGTCACACAAATGGATGAAGAGCTGGGAGCCACCAAGTTCAAATTTTTAGGTATGTGTCATACAAAAAAAATGTTTCCATTCCTGGAAGATTTGAATTCTTCATATTTACCTGTTTGACAGATTATACTCAACAAATGTTCTGGGAGAGAATAAAATCCATTCTGGTAGCATGCCAGATTTTCCAAACAGAAATGCTCATAAGTCCAATAAAAAAAGATCCATCTCTGTCAATCCTTTAGCTGCCAGTAATCTGTTGGAACATTGGTCAAGGGAAAACTCCTCAGAATCTACATCAGAAAATTAATTCCAAGGGAAGAAGCAGATCCAAAACTTAATCTGCCTAATGCTTTTGAAAAGCCCGTGAATGAAACCCTTCAGTCCTGAGTATATTTGGGTCTGGACTGACAAGATAAGAGATTACATCTCTACTAAAAAAATTAAATATCAGTAAACTCATTTTGCAAATCCACAGAACAGACTTCTCTTGGGATTCATTTGAACATGAAGTGATATTTAGGATAAGATGCCTTAAAACTATCTAAACCAAAGACACTTCCTTTTCATTATGTGTGATAAAGAGCCTAAACTCAGTTTAGTGCTGAGTGAGCCTTTATATATGACCTACAAAACCCAGAAAGACAAAATGGAAATGCTGACATAACAGTATTTGAGTGTAACTGCTTCTTTTTTTGACAATTTGGCATCCTCATAAAAATCATTTTTGCTATTTTTTTAAATGAACTCACACAAATTCTTGAAATGTCAGCCTGCAATAATTTTCTTCTTGCCAGTTATTTTCCTGGTGTACAGGAATACAGTTCTTTTTATGTTAAGTTTTTCCTAGAAGTATTTTTTTTTACAGAGTAAAATAACACAATTTAAACAATAACACTATGCCTATGTTTTATGCTCATGGACATGGATTTGAAGCTTAGATAACCTGGATACAAACCAATGGAAGCACAATTGCTGATTTGAATTCTTTTCTGCGAAAAACAAACAAACAAAGAAAAAAACCACCAAAAAAATCAAATTCGCTAAAAAAAAAATTAGTTTCATATTCTCTACATATTGTGAGACTCCAAAGATGATGAGTGAGGTCAAGTTCTGGGAGACAGAAATATTGAGATAAATATAAATACACACACACACACACACACACACACACACACACATATATATATATATATATATATATATATATATATATATATATAAATATATAAATATATAAATAAAACCCCCAACCATGCTGGGTTGTTTCTCTAGTCTGTCCCAAGGGATCTACATTAATTGGATCACCCTTGCCCTCCTCCCAAAAATCCATGTTTTATGTTCAGTCCTGAAATGGGAATCCTTTGGAAGGAGATTCCCTTTGAGCTGTGGCTGCCAACACATGAAAGTGCTGAAGGTGAAGCTATCATTTGAAAATAAATTAAAAGGAAAGTAGGAAAAGATGTTTTCTGTTACAAAACTTCCAGTGGTTTGTTTTTGTTTGCTTGTTGGTGCTTTTTCCCCCCTTAAAATAGAAAGTATTTTGGGTATGTTTTGATCCTTGTTTAGCAAACATTTTTGATTAAAGCAATGCTGTGTTTTGACCTCGTTCTTCTGGGTCATTCATTGCCTGTGTGGAAGATCTGCATGCATAATGTAGCCCCTGGTTCAAGAGCTGGGAAATACAAAATGTGTCCTCCCTTTTTCCAAATAACTGATATTCATAGCAACATGTTGGTCCAGGGGTTTCATCTTTCAACACTTTAACTTAAAAATCAGTGCCTTATCATCCTCAAAACTAATAGGAATTAGTTATCAAGGAGAAACAAACCAAGAGAGCTCACTGGACTAACAAAATAATTTTGTGGAGCTTCACTGTTTTCTTTAAAAGGCACCAGTATATAATAACTTGTAATATGCAATGGTTAAATTGATGAGAATCAAACAGATCAACTCAGAGTGTGAATAAATCCTTTGCATGCCAAAACAGTTCAGTGAAGACACACAGCATTATCACAGGCATAAAATGAAAGTAAAAATAAATCTTTGCAAAGTTTGCTTTTGCCAAATAAACGGTAATTGTCTTTCATTTTGACATCAAAGGCATAAATCATAATTTAAAATAATCACTTTGCCTTTTGAAGTCCTTATTAAAATCAGGCATTGTCCCAATGCGCATATCCTACTTCCGTAAGGAAATATTTTATTTTTGCTTGTAGCTATAAAAAGAATTCTTTCTGCTTTTTAGAAAAGAAATTTGTCTTGTTAAAGTTTACAGGTTAAAGGAGTTGGACATCAAAAGAAAATAGAAATGTTTTATTTCTGACTTATTCCAGTCAGTTTCCTTATTTGAAGCTTTCTTGGGCTTTGAATATGTCACTGGGCTGAAAAAGATCAACCAGAAACCGAAAAAATAAGAAAGATTTTAAAACTATATTTAAGACATAAATACAAAAATATGCAATAAGTAGCAACAAAAATTGAGCTCACAAAAGCAGATCTATAAATGAAAATTTTGAGAATCAAAGGGAAAAAAAACCCAAGCGATTAGTAAAGAGGAATCATGGAAAAGATCTTCCCAAGATCTTTTAAATAAACTGCCTTGAAAGCTCCTTTAAAAACCTGTTTTTGTGGCTGGCAGTTGCCTGCTTTTTCTGGCTCCCTATGCTTCCAGAAATCTGGGAAGAGAAGAGCATTGTGTGCCTGAACAGGCAATGGGTGCCTGAGCTCAGCAAGGTGAGCAGGAGCTTGGAGCGGGAGGCAGCAGCTCCCAGATCCTTCAGGATTCCTACGCCCACAAATCCCAAACAAACCAGGAGTTTGGCAAAAGGGCTGGAACATGAACAAAAGAATTTGGAGGCAGGTATTTCTTCTAGAAAACGTGAGCAAAGAAATCTCTCACCCAAGGGAAACCCTTGCTGGGCAGGAGAACTCCGAGTGCTCCACATCCACATGGGACGAGTCACACAGAACCCAGCAGTCACTGCAGAGCTTTTAAGGGACATCTGATATGACAACTGAAAGTTGCATCTGGGGATGCTCCTCCCATCAGGCAGGCCAAAAACAGAGGTAAAATAACTCTGCTGACGTCAATGGGAGTTCTGCCACTGGCTGAGGCCAGGGCCAGGAGTTCACTCCAGGATATTTTTTTACTCAGGTGATTTATCATAATTGCTTTTATCTGGCAGCTTCAAAAGGGAGAGCCCACTCTGCCTTTTTCTATATGGCACTAGGATGCGTTCTTGTTGTTTAGACACTGGAACATATGTCACAGCAAGACATTAAACACAGAGATGGGTGTTGACATCACACAACTGCGCACTCTCTAATATGTGTTATTTACCCTTCTAATTGTGGTTGCTGCTGTTTACATTAGAGGGTGTCCTGTGGATTTGGTGGAGATTTGTCTCTTCCTTTTGTGGTTCCTGCTCATCACCAACACTGGAGGAAGAAATGCTCCCATTCACAGGGAGGTAACTTTTGGAGCTGAGGATAAAGATATTTTTATTGTGTCCTAAAGGTAGAGTTGAGTTGCTGGTTCTGAGAACAAAACCTCTGCTTGCCCTAGTAAAGTACAATCAGTAACAAGGTTAAAATTAATTTCTAGATGTGCTCTCTAAATGTCACGAAACACAAATTCTCTCTCCACTAATTAAGCAAATAACTTGTATAAATACTCTGCAGAAAAGAACCAAATTACAAATGAAATGGTTTGTGAGTTCTTCCAAAATTTTTCTTTTTCTTCAAATTTTGCTTTCAACTGAAAAAGACTATGCAAACAAATTTAAGATGAAGGCAGCTGAACTGAAAATCCTCTTAGAATATTTATACCATTTTTCATCTTAATATATAAGAAAAAATGCACCATTTCCTATGACCCAATATATACCATGTACATAGTAGGAAAATCCAAATTAAAAAAGGTTATTTCGGAACATATTGATTTGGATAATAAAAAGTAATATTCCAACCTCATTGGGCACAAGAGGAAATAAAGCAGACTGAGTGTGACCTACTGTATTAATTTTCTTTCCAGCCAGAAAGGGAAGGGAAAGGAAATGCAAACAGAAAATGAAAACCGCAACTTGTTCTGCTGGGTTAACATTGGCTTCGCACCAGTGGTGTCCCTTCTACAATAGGGTTTTCAACAAGCCTTTAGGGCAGATGTCAGGATACCTCAGAAAGGGACATAATGTTGCTGAAATTGTCAGCAACTTCCTAAGAGAAATTAAATACAGAATGAAAAAGAGAGTTAAATTAAATATACAATTAAAAAGAAAGTAAAGGGTCAAGCATGAGGTGGCATTACTTTCATTCCATCAACAGATTTTTGAAATATGTGTGGTGTTTATCTCAAAGACAACAGGAAATATTTTAAGATTTTGTAATGGTCGTTTTTTTGTAATGGATGTTTTCTCTCCTTCAGAGTCCCTCCTACACGGTGAGTGGATGCACTTCCAGGTGCAGCCGATTAACAGGAATACAAAAATCTACTGGAACCCTTGCAGAAAAGCTCAGGTTGGGAGATTATAAAATTCAAACACAGGAATGCAAACACACAACATTCCCCTCCAAAAACCCTAGAAGGCAGGAAAGGAGCCCTGGGAATAAAATGTAATGTATATATGTCTTTTTCTTGCAGATAAAAATACTTGCATGATTCACTATGTTAGAACTGACCTATATTTCTAAAACAAAAAGCCAGATGGGTGAGTCAGGATCAGATTTCCAGATCTGAATTATTGTCGGTCACAAATAAGGAAGTTTAGCAAATAAGCTCAAACCAGAAGTCCTTTTCATTACTTCTGCTTTGGATTAGGCACACCAAAACCAAGGCTGCTTGACTCCCTGGCTGAAACACAGACAGATCTGCATCTCATTTCATGGTACAATGCTCAAAATATACCCTAAATTTAAACTCAGAGTAATACAGAAAACACAGTACTGGAGAAATGCAATTATTAAAGTATTTTTACTTATCATGAAGAGACTCACCTAATACTGAGTTTTGTATGTTAGCTCTTTACTTATTGCATATATTTGGTTTCCCCATTAAAAAAATATACATAAACTAAACAAGTCCACTTCTAAATACATTATTTCAAGACAAAATTTAAAAAACCAAAATTACAGGAAAGCTGTTTTACAACGTGATGTGTCATTACCAGCAGAGTCAGCAAAGAGATCCTTTACTTCTTTTATTTTGGTGAAATCTGCCATTTTTTTTGGATTCAAACACATTTGGAAAATGAGAGAAGGGCTGGGCAAAGCAGAATTACAATTAAAAGGGCACAAGCTGGTAACTGGTGTCACAAATATTTTTTTTCAGGAATTTAATTTAAAGTCACTTGCAATTTTTCCTATGCTTGCCTCTGTCTTCTGTTGGGGTAATTTTAAAATGAAAATGAGGTCTAATACATCGACAAGGTGTATGCACTAAATAATTATTAAATGAATTCAACTGTTAAGTTTCCATCTTTCACAAAATATTATGCACTGCCATCTCCATACAGACTTGGATCTAGGCCTCAAAATGTCCTTGGCTCCAGAATGGCTCCCAATAAAGCCTGGAGCCAAAGAAGGCATTTTCTTGGCATTAGGTGGGACTGTCCCTGCCCATCCCAAAGAACGGGACAATAAACAGAACTCAGTTTACAATTTTATACCAGAAATAACTTAACTATTTACTGAATCCTTTGCAAAAGGAAAAAGGGCCTGATAGAAGAGGTAGAGAAGCCGGGTGGCTCTTAGAGAGAGGGATCATGGATGAACACAGGCAGCAAATCTCATGTCTCCTTAAAATACTCAGATAATTCGTTTGTATTGATATATAGAGCTGATAACTGCTGCCCTGTAGTCAGAGCCCAACATAGAGTGAGCTAGAATAATTAAAAATAAAGATGTGTTATTCCTCCAGCTTAATCTATCCACAGAGTCCTGCACTAAGCATCACCACAAGTATTTCCCTGCCACTTTGCAAACAAACAGAAAGCCGTCTGCCTCCTCAGTGGATTCATTTTTTTGTTCAGAAAGATATCAGTGTACATATAAAGGAGTTTCAAACAAATGGCTTTTATCTAGGCCTTCACTTAAAATGAAGACCAGAAAAAAAAATCTTATTCAAACAGGCTGATTATATTAAAAATCTGCAGAGTGGTTGTGCACCCAGTGAGTAAGGCACTGGATCAGTGGCACAGTTAATGATGTTTATGAACAGCAAAGATCTGTATACATTTCCTGTTATAAAATCTTTAAACAGTCTGGAAACATTTTCTTCAGGACTTAAAAAAAAAAAAAAAAAAGGCAAGAAACAAAGGCAAAAATGTAACACTTCGAAGCATACTCAGCTTGGACTATTTCTGTAGTATTACCTCACTGCTGGGAAACCACTGCACTGTGGCCATTTACTGGAAAACTAAATGCATAGAATATGGGAGACATAAAAATTTAATAAACTCAAGGTAAAAGCAGGGAGCTATGCTAAAATCAAGTTGTGAAGGATTTCAGTAAAAGCCAACTAATTCATAAGCAGTAACCAAAAATGGTCTTGAGAATTTTCACTTTCTTGTCATAGTTACAGGCGGGTGAAAGGCTTCCAAGAGCTATCACTTACATTTATTTGACTTGCTCAATCTTTCATTTAATGTCATTAACAGATGGTTAACCTCAAATGTATTTAACGCCAATTTTACAGCTTCAAGTAAATCCAGTGCTTCAACTGTGTTTATTTGTTTCAAAGCCCAAACTGTGGGAGAAGGAATAGTTCCAGTGAATATTAAAGTCAGTGACATTCTTCTGCTGACTGAAGACAAGGTGGACTCAAGCCACCCAATCTCAGGTGGTGGAATTTAGCTCCTGTGCTTTGGAGAACCAGTGACTGGGATGCCTGGTAGCTCCTCAGTTCCTTTCCCTAAAGAAAGGGCAGTTCCAGAATGGAGTTCAGCAGGAAGGCTGGATGGACACAAATGGCTAAATATTGAAATTACAAATGACAGCTGAGTCATGAAATGCAGCACAGGACAAGGAGGCCTCTCCTGACATCAACAATCAAATTCTAAAAGTCAGATTAAGTTTCAAACCTCTCTTCTCTTCACCCCAGACCTCATCTGATTGTGTGCATTCCAGTGCTACAGTAAATATATATTAAAAAAAATCTTCAAGGAAATCAGTGTTCTATAGGAACAGATCTTATAGTTGGTCTCTGGAGCCTGATATTTCTCATATAACTTCAACCCTGTCATTCATCTTCTTGGAAGGTTGGAGAGTGCTTAATGCCACATCTTTTATCAGGTTATTGCTGTCATCTCACATTTAATTAACAAGTAAATAAGAGATGCAAGCACCTGTGTGAGCCTCTGATAGCTGCAAGAGCTTCCTGAGCAAAGATTTCAGCTGAGTGGTGACATGGAACCAGCAGTGCCATTTCAGTGGTGTGAGGAGAGGGTGACAGAGCAGGTGTGACAAGCCATAACTGAGGCTGCTGCTGGGAGAAACTCCTAGAGAAACAAATGGTTGTGCCCTGTTTGCTACCTGATATTTGATATAAAGGATGACACTGAAAATCTAGAGATAAACAGGTGATGATACAATTTTATAAACCTAAAATATTTCTGAAAATTAAATGGGTGTTCTTCCATTGTAGGGCTGAACAGGCTCATCCCTCTCAGATTATCTTGTTTCCCACAGATGTGTAGTTTCCTTATACTTCATACTCATTTTGGTCTCTAAAAGCTGACATTGCTTGTGGATGTGCCTATTATGTGGCAACCCGAATTTTTGTTCAATATTAATTTTTATTTTGTTTTCTTTAGTAGGTAAGAGTTCACAAACAGAAGGGAGCTCTTCTAAGTCCACATCCTTAGCCACCTGAATGGCTTCTTTCAATTCCTTCAGTCCCATGAGAGCATTCCAAGTATTTTTTTTAGCTTTCATTTCCTCCCACTTGTCTTCCACTTACACAGAAGACTATTTTTTCCCCACTGAAAATGTCAACATTTATTGCTTTGTTGGGCCAGCCCCGAAGAAACCAAAATTGACCCAAGGTGTCAAATCTGCTTTCTTCCTTTTCCTGCTCACCCTCCCTTTCCCAATAATTAAAGCAAGGTTAAATAAAAACCTTGCTGTGAGTCCTAGAACAGGTAGATCTCTGTCAACATTTTCTTATGCCTTCTCATCCAATGTTTGAATACACACTGGAAAAGTTTGTAAAAAAGTTCTCTTTTCATCGATTTTGCCAATTAACTTTTAGTGTCATTATAATTATTATATGTGGGTAGACTCTTCACCTGGGAAAGGATGAAAAAAATTGCATGGAAGAAAACAAAAATGAAAGAAGTACTTGTGAATGTTCAAGTTATAAAGTAAGTGCCAATGGATGTACCTGATCATTTTTCCCAGTTTTGGGTTAAGACCAAGGGAATGTAATTTCCATTTGCCTGCACTGATGAAACAGCTGAATAGTACAGATATCACAGCCTTGATTCTACAACCTCATCCAATGCTGATATATCTGTTATAGTAACACCGAAGTTCCGAGGATATGACCACGATAGATAGAGACTGTAGAAGTAACTGGACAAAAATGGATGATCTAGGATTTATTTCCTGTTATTAGGCAGCTATGTGCATTTTTTAAAATTTAGATCAGATTTTTATCATCTTCTCTTTTGTAATTCCAAGAACACTACATATTTTGTTATAATTATTCTCTAACTACACATAGCCGTCATAAAGATGAGAAAATCAGTGAAAACCAAGTTATTAACTTCAGTTGTAAGACTGTGGGAAAAGATATTTTTCAACCTTAACCAGGTGCTGCTTCTCCTGATAAATCCATGGCCATGTGAGTTTTTACATGTATTATACCACCCAAAAAGTAACCAGCTCCTTATAGCATTCCACTGATGCGTTGATGTGCATCTTCTGCACACCTTGGCCTGCTGGTATCTAAAAAGGCCACTCACAGAGAGAGAGAGATCAGAATGTTCTTTACAGTGCACACTGGGAAGCCCATGGGTTGTGTCATTCCTGAGACAGCTCAGCTCTTTGCTTCTCTATTGCTTGATTTTATTAGTTCAGGCTTCCAGTTCACCAGCAAAGTGATTGTGTGCGGCCTGCCAAATTCAGGTGACAGCTCCCAGCCAGGTATTGAGCAGGGATTCCCAGCAGAGCCCTGTAAAACTCCCTCTCCATAATATCTTCTTTTCAGAGTACTTGGGAAGGCCTCCTCCCTGGTCAGCAAAGGTGTGGGAGTGTTTGGACTGGCAGTTTTCCCTGGGACAAAGACCTGCTGGCTGCAAAATATGCTCTGAAAATGATGTTCAGACCAGGAGGCCCCAGTGGGCTTTGCAAGGCAGGATTTCAGCTGGAACTGCTGGAAAACTGGGCCATCATGCCTGGGGGGTGATGTCAGAGGGGTATCAGCCTCAACGAATCATTTTATCTCATGGAAACTCCCCTTCTAGCTGAGAAGTAGTTCTAGCTGTAGAACTACAGGTATAGCTGTAGTTCTAGCTACACCCAGGGCTGGTTCCCACAGGAGCAGGTGTCACAGCGTGGGCCATCCATACACCTCTCCAAGGAAGCTGAGACTCACAAAATTCCCTGGTAGAAAGCCTGCAAAAACAAAACAAAGTTCTCTGACCTAGCCCAATCTTACCCTCATGCCATTTTATTTCAACACCCAGAAACCAAAGAAAGCTGTTGAGAAGAGAAATCCACTCAATGTCAGTAAATTTAACACCTTTTCTAGCTGACACCAAGAAAAACACTGAAAAATGCTCATATTTTCAACTCTTATATTTCAAGTTGCTCTATTCTTTAAGGCCATCTACCCACAAATTTTGTGAAACAGGTGAACAGGTCCATTATGGCTTGGAAACCTATATTTCATTCTCTTTTCTTTGGCTCAAAATTTCTGTCCCCAAGTTTGCATACTGCAGTAGACTCCGATAAACACTTTCTTGTTGTGCATTTCAAAATATCCTTACCCTGGAAGTCCTATTCCCTTATATTTGCCACCCTTCAAGTGTTTCGACAATTATTTGACAATTGAAAGTTAAAGCTGACTGAAACAGCTGAAAAAAATACTTTATAACTAGAACGTCTAGATATGAGTATCTTCCTATTTTCCTTTTTTCTTTCTGTTACTTCATAGTGACAAAGAAAAGGGAAGAAGGGATAAAAAAGGAAACTGAGGTAGAAATGGGAAGTTCTATTTCCTTATATTTGCCACCCTTCAAGTGTTTTGACAATTATTTGACAATCAAAAGCTAAAGCTGACTGAAACAGTTGAAAAAAATACTTAATAACTAGAATTTCTAGATATGAGTATCTTCCTCTTTTCCTTTTTTCTTTCTGTTACTTCATAGTGACAAAGAAAAGGGAAGAAGGGATAAAAAAAGGAAACTGAGGTAGAAATGAGAAAGGAGAAATATCTAGGACATGGAAATAGTAATTTTTTTAGTAAATTAATTGGGTTTTTTAATCATCTTTATGTCTATCTCAACCAAAAAAAAAAAGTTTGAATGAACTCTCTTCATTATGCAAAACTTGAGAAGATTTACTGCTGCTGTGTTCTGGTGTGTTTGTACTGAGTGTGGAATGGAGGAGAGAAAAGAGGAAATGAAGAATGAGACTTGCTGTGTCTGACGTGCCATCCCAACGCACTGGGATCCTCTCTGATGTTTTCTCATTTTGTTTTCATAAAAATTCTTAAGTTCTACATTTGAATTTGAGTTCTGGCATGAATAAATCCCATGACCAGCAGCGAAGCGTAGCTAAGACTGCCAAAATTTCATGCAGCTGTAAATCAAGACCTCTGAGGATTCCTGCTATCACCACCTAAAACAATAGACTGGCCAGGGTCTCTTCAAATGTGACAAGTGTGTCCCAGAATTCAGTGTGAATACTCTGGCCCAAGCAGAAAATCAGTAATACTCTAAAATTAAATGGAGTTTTGTCTAGACTGATTGTTCAGTTCTGATGAATGGAAGTAACTGCACAACAGGAAACCAAGCAGTGCTGCTTTGCTCCCTACTCAGCATATTTTGCCCATTTATAATTTATCTTTGCATTATTATATAAAATAATTTTACAATTAAATTGCAACAAAAATCAGAGGTGTTTTCAAAGCCAGCATGGGCCCTACATGTTGCTTAGAGCTCTGTTTGAACATTAGTAGTTTCTCAAGGATTTTTTTTTCCTTGCTCCTTGTTGTATGAAGGAAATTTGTGATTTGCCATTCATGCATATTTTACCTGTGAAAAATATAATAGTAAGAAAAATATAAATACTAAAAGCAGAGAGATTGCCTGTGTATGTTCAGGTAGCCACAATATTTCAGAGTCTTCCTGCAACCACAAAAAAGACACTGAGAGAATTCCATCCGCAGTACTAAGAGAAACAGTCAATATTGTTTTCTTTGCAGGAAAAAAATCTGTGTATACTGGAATGACAGTTTATATATCTCACCACAACAGGGAAAGAAGACTTCACGTTTTCATTTTGCTCAATTTCTACATGATTTTAGAAGTAAGCTTCTAGAAAACTTCAGGATAGGTCTATTATCCATATAAAAAAGTTTATTTTTCACACCCATCTCAAGTGAAAAGGGAGTAAAATGTATATTTTCTTTAAAATATGAGCACCTTATTTGTTCTTTTGAAATTAATAAACATGTAGAATTTGTGTTTGTACAGGGAGGACTGAATATGAAGTTCTATTTAGACAAAATTTGGAGTTCAAACATTCTGTAACTGTAAGAAAAAATGTATCCATTTAAAAGCAATGTAACTCAAGTGCATATTTCAAAGAGAACTACCACTGTTTATGTCTTAGCTTTCAAAATTCAAATTGTAAATAAAGAAAGCTTCTAAAAATGCCCTTTACAAATGGACCTTATTGTGATGACACCTGAGGCCAGTCAGAGTTTAAGTCAAAGTTTTCAGGGTCAAAACTCTACATTGGTTTGACAGGGAGGAGAATTTCTTTTATGCTCAGTTGCTGGAAAATGTCTTCTGCACAACCCATTGTGTCTAAAGAGGAACTACAGAGCCCAGGGATTTCTCCTCCAAAGGCTTCACTCTCCTAGGTGTTGTGGGAATCCAGAGCTTCCCTCTGGCTGCCCTGGAAGGCCTGGGACCCTGGCAGGGGGTCAGGAACCCCCCTAGACAGAGCCCCGACAGACACTGTCTGTGATCTCTGTCCATGGAAAAGAGTTTTCAATCTTACAGGATGAATTACAAGCTCTGAGTGTTTGATATAAGTAATAATTAAGTGTGGCACGGGTGCAAAAGTAAAATTTTAGGATTCTAGATTAGGGGTCCAAAGGGTACAAGATGGAAGAAATTGGGTGTGTCTTGTCCTTTTTCTCCTTCTTCATGCCCTCCATGTTTCACTGTGGTGTTGGCATTTTTCTGTTGGTTTAGGCTGGGGACACACTGTTCAACGTAGGTGACAGATATTGGCACGTTATTGTAAATATAGCACAGGTAGTTTCTGGTATATAATGTTTGTAACATCCCACTGAGGGCAGAGCCCCACACGCTGCCCTGCAGGACAGACCTGCTGCAGGGCAGCAGAACATGTTAGAGATAAACAGAATAAACAACCTTGAAACCAGCACAGACGAATTATGGCTTCTTCTTTGGCAGCGGGGCAGAAAGACAGAGACTTTCTACAATCTTGGAATCATCAATACCACAGATTCCGACACATCAGGATTTAGGACAAAATTCAGTTGGAGTGCTTCTCTTTAAAAAGAGAAGGCAGGCTCAGAAGCTGCTGTTGCTGTGGAGGAATTGATGCTGAAGGAATGGAAAAAAGCTCCTGTTTGACCTGGAACAGAGAGTTCTTAGAGAGCATGATCAGGGAGAGAGGCCCAGTGCTTCCAAAATATGGCTCAGAAACCGTTCTAAGCTACCTTTTAAATTTTGAATATTTAAAGAAGTTTTTATTAATTAATTTCTCTAATTAATTCCTAGAAATCACAAAATTCAGAGAAAGGCAGCTGCCATTTGCTACCTGTAGGCAAACGGAAAAACCACAGTGAAAGATGAATTTTCACTGTATGTTAAGTGGGCATGAGAACTGTGGTTGGCTGGGGAGGAGTTTCTCTGTGGAGGGAAGCCATCAGAATTTCTATCTGTGACAATGCCAGGCTGACTGTGATGACCGAAGAGTAGGAAGACTAAATAGTACTCATAATTTTAATTGTTCTTAGAAAATTCCATGGCACTTGTGGAATCTCCCAGCACTGCTTTGTTTCCAAAACAAATAAAGAACATTATATTGCATTATATCAACACTTTATCTTGTCCTCATTCTCTGACTGTGCTGCTTCCTGATTTGCTCATGTAGATGAGGTTTTCTGAATTGTCAATATCAGCTTTCTGCTCTTCACTGATTATTACCACTTCTCATTGACTTAAAAATGGCTTTTATGTATTATTACCACTTCTCATTGACTCAAAAATGGCTTTTATATATTATTGATGCCTCTCCCGGTGCCTCCTAGTTAAAAATTCTGTGTTGTTAATAAGACCCAAAAGACTGGGGTTTGAGGTTGTTTTATCTTGTTGCAGGTTAATTTAATTTATGAGCTGGTTACATAATATCTGCTTTTCTAAATAAGCACGTAGAATTTGGGTTTGCACTAAGCGGGCTGAATATGAAGTTCTATTTAGACAAAATTTAGAATTAAAGCATTCTGTAACTATAAGAAAAAAATGTATCTGTTTAAAAGCAACAGAACTCAAGTGCAAATTTCAAAGAGAACTACCACTGTTTATGTATTAGCTTTTAAAATTTCAATTGTAAATAAATAATTTGTACTGTACCAAAAATTTCCTTTAAGACCCCACAGAGATTGCTTTTGTTACTTTCTAAGAAATTTTTATTACAATTTAGAAAACTCCCTAAAGTTACTATAAGTAAAGGATAGAGAGGAAAAAATATTGATAAGGGTTCATTCATAAAAAATAAAGGAATTCAAGAACAACAGATTTAAAATGCTGGATAAACTGGACTTTTTAAAGGGTTTGGGTAAAGATTTAGGAAAAAAAAAGACAGCAAATGCAGGTAGCTTAGATACAAAATTTATATTCCTAACTACAAATAAATCCAGTTTTAACTTGCAGTTTATGATCCCAGAGAAAACTGGACACACTCAATGGAAACTTCAAGTGAGAGCACCACACCCTTTACCTATTGAAACAAGGCCAGGAAAAAAAAAATCAAAACCTACAGTGTATTGAGTCTTCTTAGTGTGAAATCTGCTTTATCGTAAAAAAATAATTTAAAAATTACCCCGATTTTGTCAAAAAGTTGAATGTTTGTAACACATAATATTGCATATATTCTGCCACCCAGAAGTCTGTTTTTCACCAAGAGAAGGTAAATATACTGAGAAAAAAAAGCAAATTAAAAAATTTTGAGGAGTTTGGCACAAGTCCCATATCTGACTCTTTGTTTTATAAGTTGATGAGTAGTTTAGGAGTGTTACAACCTCACAGAAGGAAAGAAGTGGAATGCCACTGGAAAAGGATAATGTCTTGCTCCTTGGATTTTTGCCATCTTAATATAGATAAATAAGCCAAAAAAGAACACTCTGTTGGGGGTTGTATGTATAATAAAACTTACTGCACATAAAAATAAAGTATGTATAAATAACAAATAATTTGTGATTTTAAACTTTCTGGTATGAAGAGCTATTTTGTCAAGGTTGTGTTTTATAGCTCTGGATACTTTAAAGTAATTTTCAGGAGTGGCCTAACAACTTCAGTCCTCCATACAAAAAAAGACATAGATGACAATATATTCATAGATTTTTTAAAAAGAATCTCTAGATAAGCAGAGGAACAATTGTAAAAATGATAAAAGGAATGCATTTCACTTTGTGCAAATGGACTGCTCCTACTCAGTTAAAATTTAATTATCATTATGAGTGGAAACCCTCATTATTGGCATCTCTAGAAGGTGAATTTCTCTGCACTGACAGCATGAAAGGCACTTTGGACATGCAAAATTCATGGCTGAAACTGCAGTTAAGGCAGACAAGGCTATGGAAAAAAATTAACAAGCCCCCAGTTGTTGGTTTGGGATTTTTTTTAGATGCATACAAAGCCAAGTTTCAAACCCCAAAGTTAACAAAGCAAACATTGTCTCCCAGTGTCAGCCTGTAATAAGGTCCCTAATATTTGGTGATGGATGCTGTGATTAACAAATATCAGGGTGGTGAGTCAGCACCAGCTTTCAAGATGCTTGGAGGGCAAAAATCAGGTTTCCCAGACACCAGCAAAGCATGGCAAATCACTGCCCTCAGTTCTGGCTTTCTTAATCTTTCACCTTTCTTTCTCTGGAATTTAATATTCTCAGTTCCCACAGAAAAGAGCTTTTTCTCTTGTTTTTGTTTTGCCCTAACTAGCTTGAAAATAGAAGGATATTTAATCAATTAACAGTTTAAAAAGTAAACAAAACTTTCCCTTTTGAACTACAAACCAGTAATATGTAATTTGTAGATGCTGTAGGAAATATCATTATTTTAAAAATAATTCCTTGGATATTTTTATTGTAACTGTGGATATTTACCCTTTATGTTTCATCTGCTAAGTCCTCTTAGTTCCAGCAATTTACATTGACCTTACAAATTATCTACAGCTGAAGATGTCTATTGTGGCCACTGATTTTATCTTGTCTGCAAATTGCTCTTGGAGCAAAAAATAAACATTTTATATGCAATTTTGCCTGCTTTATCTATTACAATAATACCAATAAATAAAATTTATCTAATTTTAAATGAAAATATTTTCATTCTATTTCCAGTGGAATATAGTCTGAATACTGTTATGCAGACCAATGCAGTAACACAAAAAAATTACAAAAATATATTAAAAATTACTAATTACTATCCATGTTCTGCCTTTCATGTTTATTCTGAATACAGAAATAATCTGAGGGTAGTAGATTTTTAATTATAGGACAGCTGATAGCTAAACAAAAAGCTCAGGAAGGAAAAAAAAAAAGACATTTCCTAATTTAATAAGAGATCCTTATTTTTGACAGAAAATATGAAAAGTATTTATTTTAAAACAGACCTACAGTCACATACAGCCTCTACCCACAAAACTGAAGATATATTTTACCTTTTTAAAGAGAGGTGGAAGAAGGGAAAATTTCATTTAAACTGGCTCCGAAAAAAGATGCTGCTGTGCATGTGATACCATCATAATTTCTATTCTAAATATCAGATTATTCTGTGATAATGTGTCCAAAAGCTGGATTCACAGAGGATGATAGAAAATTAATTGTAATTGCCTTACATAATTATTTTCCAGTATTATTTTAGTAGAAATATCTTGAAATAATTCTACTTAATGATAGGTTTAATTATTTCTAGCTTGTATTTGAAATCTGAAGGGGTGCATGTCTGCCTCCCATCTTCACTAGGTAATAGTTTCATACAATCAGGATTTTCTGGGTGATCACTCATCCTGCTCAGAAGGGTGAAGTCAAAATTCAAGGAGGAAGTGAAAACACATGTCAGAGGAATAAAAGAAAGCCTTGCAAAAAATATCAGTTTATTTTGATGAAAAGGGCATTTCTAACAGATTAAAGATTCTGTCTACAAATGTAGTATTAAAAAATGCAGGCACAAAGAAGTAAAAAATAAAAGCTGCCACCTTAGGTTGGAAGAGTTTTAAAAATGGCTCCGATTTCTCCTGTGCTGCTTCACATTCTTACAAAATAGTCCAAATTAAGGCTTTTGGTCACTGAGGAAATGCTGGATCTCATATAATTCTCCACAACACAAGAATTACACTTTGAGCTTTGGAACTGAGTTTAGGGGAGCCAGGATTTCAGCCTGGATCCCATAATTTTCTGGTACAGCATGGAAAAATTACTCTGCCATATTATATCAGCTGTGAGGCTTACACACAAAACCTATCATCCCTATTTATTTTTTTAAATCTGTTTACTAAGCTTTTAGTAGCAGCACTGATAGGGGTGGTTTCTTTTAAAGATTTCAGCTGAGAAACTTTCCTGCTTCTCTCTGCCACAGCCACACTCACTTTGCAGTGAAGTACTTGAAAAATAAACTGGCCCAGTGACTATTTTTTTCCTGGTCATATCTAGTCCCTTGATTTTAAAGTAATCATTTATTACTGGGATGGAAAGGGTGTGACCAGGATTTTTAGACAGAATGGTAAAGGTATGAGCATGAAAATCTGAAGAAGGGGCAAGATTTAAAGATTTATGTGATCTTGTTTTACCTTCCTGCAGAATATAAGGATGAGTTCTGTGATTTTTAATGTTATGGTCAGGGACCTCTCTGTGCTTATCCAGTAAATGTCTCTTTTTTCCATTCACTTCTTTTTTATCATCTCCTTCTTTAAAAAGAAGGAGAATCTTCTTTCACAGACTCTTTTAAAAGTCTCCTCTTGCTTCATTTAGCCATTAGTAGTTCCCAAAGCACATTTTCCATTTTACTTCCATTTTCTTCAATTTTATACATTTCTGCTTCTGCCTTTGTATTGCATGGACCCTGCGCACCACAGAGGCAGGAGGTTGTCCAGCTTTAAACACCCAGGTTTGCTGAGCATAACACCAATGAAGTTAAACAAGAAATATTTACAGCATTAGAACCCACCTTTTCTGATATTCAATTAAATCAAGAAGTGTCCCTGCATATTCTTCTCCTTCCAAAGGAAAACTTTCTGGAATAATTATTTAGGTGTTAATAATGTATCAGACACACAGTGAGATTTGAGTCAGGGTAGTTTGGAGATGTGTGCCTCGATGGCCATGTGCAATATTCTTCAATGATAAATGTTAATAAAAATAATGTTTCTTGAATTACACTTCCACCATTTTTAAACTGTTTATTGGAATCTCATCTAAAGCTTTGCCTTAAAGACAATTTAGATCAAATAATTCCAGTCTCATTTCTGTGTGGCGAGTCATAAATTCATCTCTTTTAAATGGTTAGGAACTCCTTTCCAGGTCTTCACAGAATCATCCAGCTTGGAAAAGACCTCCAAGATCCTTGAGTCCAACCTGTGACCAATCCCAACACTAAATGCCAAACCTAGTCTTTCCTTCGACACCTCCAGGGATGGGGACTCCAAACCTCCCCAGGCAGCCCCTTCCGATACCTAAACCCCTCTTGCAATAAAGAATTCTTCCTGGTGGCCAACCTTTCAAACTGGTTTCAGTTTTCAGAACAAATTATCCTAAATATTTCTGTCTTAAATTTATGAGTCTGTAAAGGTAATAAAGAGCATAAGCAGCACAATATTCAAAATATATGTATATATAACAATATATGTATATACAACCACCTCCTAAGATTTCCTTAGTGAAGCTTTATTAAGAGCTTATTTGATGTCTGAAATCTCAGATGACTCAGATGTGCTGCATCCCTATAATCAAAAATGCTTTCACTTGAAATTATGAAATCATTGTATCTGTATGAAATTATTAAAATATACATATTTAAGGTTTCTAAGTGGATTTAAAATGCAGATATCGAACACTTTGGAATTTAGGTTGAGCCTGGTTATACTATCCTTCCAGGATTGAAAATAACTAAATTGAACACTTTAATTTCTTATTAGGAGGCAGCTTATGAGGTACATTAGGAATGGCATATTGATAAAGCAGAGTACCTTGGCCCTAATCCCATCCCAGCACATACTCCTCAGACCATCCTTGAACGGAAAATTTCATTATGATTAATGAGTATGGATTGAAATTATGCCTTGCAATGCAAGTGTAGGCCTCCCATGGAGTTCCAGGGAATCTGTGTGCTTATGTCAGAGGACAGAAATTAGCTCAATATATTTAATAAAAATCATCTCTTTTGCTCTCTGCCTACAGGCAGATTCCCATTTGTAACCTTAGGATCATTCATGATTAATAATGCACATTATTAATGTGTTAGGAATGAAAATCCTTTTTCTCCCTATCGTGTCCCTGCACCCATTAATAAATATGTTTGTAGTTAAAATCCCATCCCTTTGCCTCCTCCTTGCCAGTAGCAGATTCTCGACACTGATCCCACTTTTATGAGCTATGACAAATATATCTGAGGTTAAAATCATCTTTCTCCAGTTTGAGAAGCCCTTTGCCACCCAGATTTCCTCTCGACTCCTTGAAAATATTTTGGCAGCAGCAATGACTCCTCTGCAATGCATCTCTCAGCCTGATTGCCACTTGATTTGAACAGCCTGCTGGAAAGCAGAACAAACCAGGCTCAGGAGGTCCCTCTGCCATGTGCATCTTGAGCCCCCACACAATGCAAGCAGGCTAAGAGGAAAACTTGAAAAAAAAATTGGGTGGGATCATAATTTTCATGCCAATCTATGTATTGGTAATTGAAAATTGATGTTATAAGCTCATGGCTTTGCAGCTGATGGATCGTTTTTCCTTAAAAAGTTCCCCTCTTCCAGGACATTTGGAACAGGTAAAATGTTGTCAGTGCTATTGTTTCCTAGAGAGGAAACAATAATTTTTGAATCCTTCAATTTGCAAATAGTACTCCTAAAGGTCTGTAGTGAAAAATAAAGACAGATGGGTACCACCATAAAAATACAGAAAATGTCACTATTTGGTTTGTGATTGCCCAGACACAAATGACAGTTTTACTTTGGCCTTCCTTCTGGAGAAAATCACAAATCAGGATGGTTTTGTGATTCTCCTGAGGCCCCCTGAGTTGCACAAATTTAAAACAAGGGCTTTGTAGGCACAGGGCCCTCCACGGGTGTGAGAAGGAGGAATGCTGATTAATGGAACCCAGGGACCAATAAACAACTCTTCAATCTAACACAGCCAAGTAAATGAAGACAGTACACATAAATCAATAACAACATTTCCAATTCATCTCCCCCCAGAAATGCTCGACAGCCAATTTTTTATCAGTGAGTAAAAGTGGAGGTGGGAGGCTCTAATGTAATTCAGTTGCAGAAGCCCTCAAGATGTGCATTCCAAAGCATTTAAAGAAAAAGAAAAAAAAAAAAAAGCCTTGTGTCAACACTTAGATCGTGCTGATAGTCATCTGTGCTACTTTTGAGTTGCAACAGAAGTTCCCAGGGCGTCGTGTTTATCTCTAAAGTGTCTGGAGATCACGCAGTGACTTGGATTAGTTTGAAATCACATCACTATGCTACAACAGAGATGGTATTTATAAATGGAAACATTCACAAAAGGGAAACATTTATAAAGGTTACAAAAATGACAGTGTTATCTTACTACAGCATGGAAAAAAAAAAAAAACAAACTAAAAGCCACAAACCAAAGCAAACAAACAAGCGAAAACATGATGCAGATAGAAAATATACAAGATCACTGGACAGGATAGCAAATTTCACTTGAAATATGGAACAGATCCATGGGCTCTAGGAAGCAGGAATCCCAGTTTCAAAGAAAGCAGTGTGTTCAATAATGACCTGTCAGAAATTTCCCAAAAGCAGAAGAGAATCCTCCTTCAGAAATAGTCTAAGGAAGATTGTGAAGTGTGAGACAGAGACAAAGACAGTAACTGGTGCATTTATTTTGGAATTGTGGGATGTCTCCACAGGCTTCCGTGGATCCAGGAGGGACCAGCCTTGGAGAAGTCTGGTTTGCTATTTTGAATGAGTTCTAGAATCATAGAATCAGATCAGAAATATCACAGAATTAGGTTTGGGAAAGCACCTAAAATCAAATCCAACCCTATGCTCTCTTTATAAGAGAATTTTGACCTCTGACCACCAGTCTTCCACTCTGTTGGGAAAGAGAGTAGATGTGAGCAGATGGCATGGGAAACTGGAATTCAAGCTGGGACTGGAAGTTAAGACTCAGCTTAAAAGCTGGAGAATTACACAAGTCAGGTAATCACTTCTGCTCTGGGACATGATGATGAGGAACAGAAAAATTCACAGGTGCATTTTGCTTACACAAAAATAGTCCTATCTATACCTCCTAGTGAAAAAAACATATGTAGAAGCTGTAAGGGATTGATCACCCTTCTAGGGTATTTCAAGTCCAGTTATAAATTAGAGATGTATCATTCTGTACAAGCTTTTTATTTCTAGGAGGACCTAAAGAATATACAGATTTTCTGAGCCCTCATTATATAGGATTCTGCAAACCTATCTATCGCCCTAACTACCCAATATGGGTGGAATTTAAAAAGAAATTGTAAGATTCTAGGTCAGTAAAACAGTATTCATGGGCATTTTGGATGTCTCAAAGGAATTTATTGGAGATGAGATATGGCCTGGTATAGCAAGGGCAGTGTGTTTGGAAGAGTTCCTGCTGGCTGTCACATACCATACTGCTGCTCTCAGCTGAAAGATGACACCATTCAAATGCATTTTAGGTGCTTGAACTTGTAAATATTGACAACATTTATAATAATTACCACATAAAGTAACAACAAAAAAGAAAATTACTTCATTTTAAAAATGGAAGCCTATTCTATAAAGTTCCTTTTTTTGTTTCCTAAGACAAAAGTTACTTTTATGTTCTATTTAGTAACAATATTAAACATTTAATTTTAATGTTTAATATTTAATTTGGTTTAGAGCAGAAACCAAAGATGACAAGCCCTATTTACGATGCAAGCAGCACAATCTCCAAGAAAAAAACCTTCTCACATTAAATGCAGTATTTCATTCCAGTTCCAGGGAGCTGAAATTTTATTACTGCATTCCTTAAAAACAACGTGAGCCTTGTAACAATTATTAATTATTACAACCAAGGTCAAGATAGGTGCCATTTCCCATGACCTGCCCTAAAATCTTAGGGATTTCTTTCTTATGCTTATCCCTGGACTTCACATTTGTGAGACCAGGCTTCAAGTTTTCATGGCTGAGGGTTTCTTGGGGGCATGATGTGAGCTTGCTATTTTGTTTGCTTGGTTTTTTAATTAGATATTTTTCCTCTGTGCTCTCCTTGAGAAAGTACAATATCTTAAGGTGTGGGAAATACACACCCAAATCAGATGTTGTGGGCTGCCAAACAGACATTTGACAAAATTGTATTGGTTTTATTACCTCAAAGCTGATCTCTTAATCAGGTCTCAAACCATTAATAATTAGTAGTATTAGCTTGGCCATCTAATTGTACAAAAGGAGCTTCTGACAAGAAGCCTCTACTTTTAAATAAAATTGTAAATGCACACTTCAAGGATATTTTAAGCTTCAGGAATGTCTGTTTAATTTTAAGAGACTTGGGGGTCTTTTATAACCACACTCTTTCCACTCTGTCCTTTAGTACCCACTCACCATTACCATTACCTGCTGAAAATGAAAATCAAGGACAAAAATGATCACTAGTGGTTTCTGCAAATTATTGACTGTAGCTGCAGCAACTTAACATGTACAATCACCTAATTCCTGCAGCAAATTCTCTTTATACTCAACACTTGCATCTGCAAGGTTATTCTTCTTTTTCTACTGCAAAGTGCTCTGATTTGGATTCTTTCTATTGGGGAAATTCTTAGTCTGTTAGTTAAAGTGTTCTTGTTTCAAGTTCCAAAAAAGGCACTTCCTAATCACCACACTCACCTGTTCTCTGTAAGACTAACACCTAAAACTTTGCTTTTACATTTAGTTCCACCTCTAGATACAAGCAGAAAGGATTATTATTCCTTACACACTGCAAAATAAATTTTAGGGGAAAAAAAAGCAGGGGGAGACAGGCAGGGTGAAGAAGAACAGTCTCAAGGTGTGTGTACATCCAAGGGAAAATTATTTCCAACATTTGGCCACTTGCCCTTAAATGATAAAAAAATAAGAGTTACACTGTCAAAACCAATAATGTAGCAAACAAAGGACATTATTTAGTTGTTAATTAAACTATTTCATAAAGAGTTCACACATCCTAATTCACTGCAGGTTTTTAACGCACACTGCACATTGCTGTTGATGCATTTTAGGATAATGACATCATAAAATTCTTGTTGTTCAAGCTTCAATTTAGTAAATACATACTTTTCTCAATACTTGGGAATAACCTCAAATTCAAATCTGAGCTCAAGCCTAAGCACTACTATGAGTTAACTCTGTGAGAAAATTGACAGAACACAGAAGGAAAAAAAATATCACAAGAATTAAAAAGTTTTTGATTGTCTTTTTACACACTTCATACAAAGAAGATATGAGTGTGAGAGCTCTTGATTCCCTTGCTTCTCCAGTGATGCTTTCATGATCAGGTGCAGGATTAGAAGGCAATACCATGGAAGGGTAATTGATGATAGAAATGTTATTCCATCAAAGACAACACATTTGCCAAGCTTACTGAAGTTTAGTTCATTGTGTCTTGAGTTAATGGAGCTCCCTGAGGTAACCTGAGAGAAAATAATGGTATTTATGGGTGCTGAGTGTTTTATAAAGGACAAGAGGATAAATCTAAAATATATTCATTAATTACTCCCCAATTTAGTGCTCCACTAAGAGATTCTCCAAACCATGACGTGCTGGTTCACTCCCACCCTCCTCCAACCACAGCAGCCACCACCTTCTGTTAATTATAGTGAATTCCAGAAGTATTGGGGTGTCCTGCCTTTTATAACCACCAAAGAAAGCTGCACTAGCTCCAAGAGCTCAGGTTTTGGGCATGAATCAACCACAGCCATGGCTCTTCCACAGCTTCTTTTGGTGAATTTTTGCGTCCATGTATGTATATATATTTATGTATTTCTAAGTATGTACATGCAAGACTTCCTACGTGTGAGGGGAAGAAGAGAAAAGGCTGACAAAAAGCTTTATTTGAAGGGATCAGGAAGGCACCTTAGTAAACAGGGTTAAAAAGGCTTGGAAAAAATAAGGATTAAGGATTTCTTGCACCGCCATAAACACTACTTGCACACTAACTAGAAAAACGTGGCTCTCATTAGACCCAGCAAAACACAAGATAAAAAGAAAGAAAAAATATATACCATAAAGCAGAGAGTGAGTTTAACCAGTGGCACCAAGTATGCACTGAGTCAGTAGAATCCTAACGTGAGTGAAAATGTTGTAAGTGGCTGCTGTTGACACTAAATTTCCCTGCTGCTGCTGGTTTATCTCTCCATGGCTGATGATGCAAAGGCTTTTCAAGTGTAAGACACTTTAAAATACTTTTATACAACCACGTTATATTAAAATCTCTGAAGGTGCCTAAAAAGGTGTATCCCAAATCTCTTTTTTCCCCCAGTTAATTTTGTGCTTATTTAACATGTTTCAATTAAAACTCTGAAAGGGAACAGTTCCTCTACACTGAGCAGATTCCCATTTACTCTTATCCAGAGAGCACACCTGGAATATATCACTCACTGCTGCCTTTCCTGCTGCTGTGCAGGGCACTTAGATAACACAGCCACAGTGGGAGAACTAGCTAAGATACAAACTTGAGTGCTACTTTAAATTGAACCTGGAAAAGAGACCATTGCTGGGAAGCAAGAAAACCCTAAGAGAACCAAAATCAAAAAGGAGCTCAATGCTGCACATAGGGAGTGGGGTTTTTTTCCATAATTTTCTTAATATTTTTAAAAGCTGGAAGACAGCTCCACAATGGAAGGGGAATTATGTTACAGTTTCAGATGAGGTGTGTTCAGAGAGCCAGGGCTGATGCACTTTGCAGCCTTGGAGTTTGCCTTCTTGCTTCAAAGCTCTGTGCCAGCCTCAGGCTCCATGGCTGAGGGAAAAGCAGGAGTGTTCCCTGTGTACGTGACCCCGTTTACGTGCAGCCCTCCAGGATCTGCAGCAGGCACTGGAAATGTGCTCAATCTCCACCAAACCCAGGCAGAGATTCCAGTGGCCAGATAGCAGCTCTGTTTATCAGCCTGTAAACAAAATTCACTGATAAAATTGGCCTTTTCTTCTTTTCCATAAATCTCCCCCCTGGATTTTTTTCTTTTTCCTAACAACTGTCACGATGCTGATGAAAAACAATCTCGTTGCCTTTTTGAACCTGGTGTCTCTTACAACAGCAATCTTTTATAAAACCAGAGAAAGCAGAAGAGCGCTGCTTTAAGGGGATAGCTTGGTAGATTCTTAGGTTTTGGGTTTTTTTAATAAAACCCAGTAATTCCAGATGAAATAAGCAATGAAAAACTTTTGCACTTAATAGCTGAAACAGTTGCCTTATAAATTGGTTTGGAAGCAGCCTGAATTATTTCAGGGCAGTTAAGTGGACTGTACCCAGCTACAAGTTTAATATCCAAAATAATACTGCTGAGACTGGATTTTTATATTCCCTTACTTAGTTTGTAAAAGGATAACATCAGCTGAAGACTTACTGGGATTTCTGGGTGTTGAAGGGTAGTTTATCTACATTTTTCAAATACACTGAGGCAGAGAATATTTCAGTGGGTAGAGCACAAGGCATGATTAACCACGTCCTGATTGCTAATGTTGGAAATGTTATTTTTTTTTCTTCACAACATTTGAAAAGTTGGATTCACCTCCCTCAAGTATCATTTTGCATAAAATCCACTTTTAAAAGAACAGATAATCAAGCAAAAGCAAAGAAAATATGGAACTGTGAGAACTGCTTGTAATATTCATAATAATTATTTTGCGTTTTACCTATCCTTTCTGTCACTCCCATTCCATAGGCAATCATCAAAAACCCTGATTTAATACTTCTTTAACACAGTGAAACTCAGGCAAATGCAGATATCCCTAGAGAGCTACTCAATGAGCACTGAAATGGACTGGAGAAAGGTGAAAAGGAGAGTTATTTATATTTGAATTCCATTCCCAGCTAGAAGAGAGAATCTAATGAGTTCACACCAGGCATCCTCCCACTACAGATTAATCTCCATTATGGAGCACAGCCCATAATGGGGCATAATTGTAGCCCATCACATCCAAATTATTTTTCCAATATCAGAACTCTCTGGATGCTTCACAAAAAAAGAGAAAAAAGTGACCAATCATAGAAATGCCTCAGGACATTACCAGAAAATAGTGAATGGTAGATAAATATACATTATGCACCTGCTCAAATTTTCACAGCAAAATCCGTTCTCTGTAGTATTTTCCTGCCTTGGAAAACAGTCTCTTCAGATCAATATTAAAAATTATAGAAAATAATGTTAAATTTGTTTTATTTCCCCTTAATATGGCTGTAATAAGTCTCCACGTGCAGCATTCTTTCTTCATCAATGTGTATTCTAAGCCCACAAAGACAGACTTTATTTAGGGTGTTCTACACAAACTTCTAAATTCTTATTGCCTAGCGTGGTACAATTTTTAGTTTTTTGCCATCATAATTCTTAGGACAGGTAAAGAGTAGGACATAAAACAGGGTAGCTTTGTTTTCCTGCTGTTTCATTACCCTTGAACAATGGGGCGAAATTGCCCAGAAAGCTACATTGCAATAATAGGTGTGGTGGTCATTGAGAAGAAAAATGGAAGCACAGAAGCATTTCCAGCTCTGTAAATCAGCCTGAGAGAAGCACATGGAACCATGTCCTCCCTCTGATAAAACTTATCTCCATGGTCAGGGCATTTCAGGACAGCTGCTGGAACATCTGATGAGGTGTTTAGAAGGAAAATTAGAGGCACCTTGCATTGCTGTGATGGCCCTGAGCATTACCCAGATCTAGGAGCATTTAAATGAGAGGATTTTGTCCATAAGTGATAAAAGGGGAAAATCTGATCTTGTCCCACAGTGGAGGCACAGCAGATATTCACGATAAAACTCAAATAATGATGGAATTTTTGTTCATAGAATTCTGTGTAAACCACTCTGAAATAATGGACAAGAGAGTTGATACAGATCCTTGGAAAGCATTGGTCTGAGAAATCAAATTTGTGACTCATGTTTGCAGCTAGAAAAGGATCAAAACCCTTGTTAGAGGTGGGGAGGGGAAGAGAATAGCTTGAAAAAATCCTAAAAAAATGAAAATTAAGCTCCCTTTGTAGGAGATAATTCTGTAACTGTACTTGGTCAAGGAGAAACAATTCTGAATAATTTTGAACACCCCCTTGGAGAATTCAGCAACCAAAATATTTTCTTTTTTCCTACCCAAATCACTGTTTTTCTTTTGGTGCCACTTTCGGTGAGAAAGAACTGGGGTGGGTATACCCATTCAGTATCTTCACCCTGTACATCAGGCCAGGAAATGCAAGAGTCTGAAATGAAACTAATTAATTTTGCTCCGTCTCCTTCCCTTTGCATTGCAAGACTAATATTTTTAATGGGTGCCAACTGGACATGGATACCATGGCAAAAATTTGACCCAAAGGAGAAAGTTTGATGCAAAATCAAATTCAGTTCACAAAGAACACTAAAACTATCATAATCCAGCACAGAATCCATTTTAAAAGGCTCATGCAGTTCAGAGAAAAATGTGGGTGTTGAGTGGCGGGTGCTGCTGCCTATTATCTGCTCCCAGCAAGCCAAATGTTTTGTGTAATAAACATAATTCACGCCATTCTTTGTATGAAATATGTAATATTGGATACCTGTTAGATTATGCTCGTTTGTATTAGAAGCCCCCCCACCCTCGCAGGTGAGACCTGGTGCACATTGGAAACTGATTTACAAGTAAAAGGGTGTGGTTGGCCAGGAGATGGGCCATGTCTGGAGAGATACGGGGGCCCCAGGCGCTGATCGTCACATAAACGACCGAAGATGGATATCATGGAAATCCAAGGGGTTCAACAACTCTGGACACTGAATTGTTCTTCCTCATGACCAAAACAGAAAATCTTATTAACCTATGGACTCTGAATGGAAAAAAAGACTGATTGCTGAAATCGTGGCCTCAGGTGGAATTTTCCCTATAAAAACCGCTTGTGCCAGGATGGAGGTGTGTGGGCATAGGGGAAAACCTCTGCTGAGGCTGACTCCTTGTCGCACACCCAGGGTCAATCCCCGGCCTTGGCACTGGTTTTTTTTCCTGTGGCTGGCTAGATAGAATTTGACCACTAATTAAACTATTTTTATTTTTAATTTGGCTGAATAAATTTTCATTTATAACACAAACAGGTTGTGTAAACATTCAGACAACACAACCAGACCCTTACACAATGCTAACCGCAGCTGTTTCAGCGAGAGAGGCAAGAAAGGCTCTTTTTGCAAGGTTTTATTCCAGTGTGGTACATCACACGAGGCTGAAGGACAAAGAGGAGCACCATGTGCTGCAGACAGCTCCAGAAAGGGAAGGGGTGGGGCACGGAGCTCAGGGCTGGGCAGAGGGAATTGGTCTCCAGGGGAAAGGTGCAGACACCAGGGCTACCCAGCCAAAGAAAGGGGAAACAAGGGAAAGTCCATGGATGAAGCTGTCTTTTCCCCCCAGGAGGACTAATCTTGGTCGGTAGTCATGGCTCTCGCGGGGGCAGAGGATTTGGGAAATGACCGAGAGCAGAGAGTTCATAAGACTTTTCTTGTTTCTTCTGCCTGATTTATAAATAAAGAAGAGAAGAGAGATGCAGAGCATGCATCTTTTCTAGATGCAAACCAGAACCTACTTGGATTTCTGTGCTCTAAATCCAGCCCTGAACGGTGCTCATAAAGATTAATTAATTAATTAAGATAGCTGAATATTTTTAAGTAGGAACATGTCAAAGATGTTAGAAGGCTTAAAAGTAAGAAAAATTCCTAAGCCTGAAAGAGTTAATTGGAATTTTCAGCCCATCAGTGAAAAAATGTCTTCTTGTGGAGGAAATCAGAGGTGGGGTGCTCCTGCCTTTGGGTATCACTGAGTGACTCCACCTCAGGAAGCTTTATCTGGGCTGCTTTGGGCCATCCCACTTCCGACTGCTGCTTCCCCTGCAGCCTCCCATCCTTTCCCTGCTGTTTTATGTGGAACTCAGCACCTCTGGCACTTTCTGTGTTTAACTCTCCCCACAGAGACTAGCAGTGAGTGAAGTAAACACTGTGCTCTTGTTTGCAGTGGGCAGGAAAGCCAGAGAAAGGCTCAAGTCCTGGCATCCTTTTGGAAGGCTATTCCGTGCCAAGCTGCAATATCCAACAAATATGGCTTTGGTAGTGTCTGAAACTTCCCTCATTTTGGGAGCGTCTCTAGCTATTAGAGCTCTGCTAAAAATCATCTCTCTCCAGCTTTACCCTTGCAATTACCGGGTTTGCAGCTTGCCAGCTGGTTTTAAGGTGAAAAAAAAATGGCCTGGAGGAGCGCTCTGGCAGCTGGATGCAAACTGGAGCAGGCTTGAGCCTATGCCTAAGTACCCAGGGGTGAAGCATGCCAGGATGCTGAAGGTAGTATTCTGTTTTCTCCTCCCACCTCACATTTTGCACCATGTGGATTTTGACTGGATCTACACAAACAATTTTATCAGCAGGTTGCAGCCTAATGCTCCTCAGACAAATTCTGACTAACCTCCACAAGATACTGAATCAGGTTTGGTTTATACCAGTACTGCCACTCCTCACTTAACTTGTGACACGGCATGAACACCAACTAAAAACCTAAACATCAACACAGAGAGATCACAGGTGTGTTGATTTATTTTTGCTTTTTTTTTGGCTCATACACTCCTACAGATTGCCTCTAGGATGAAGATGTAGTTTTAATAAGAAAAGTCTGGGTGTGTTATAGAATGCACTTAAACTTGGGAACACTCTTTTTTTATTGTATACTACCAGTTGCTCTAATGCTTTTTCCTGTTTGTGTTATGCCACTGAAATCTTGGGAAAATAAAGCAATTTCTGAAACTAATGCAATTTTCCAAAGCAATAACATCAATTCTTTCATTTTCCGACACAAATCATTCTCCAACACACTCCATGTTTCAAACTGAAATTTAATATATGCAAGTGGTTGGGGCCTTCGAATTATGCTTCTGTGTCCACTGTTCTAAGAAGATTTTATTTATATCTGCTGTACTATCTCAGACTACACACATGACAAGAAAAAGTATCCCCAAGTTTTGAGAGTTTTCTGAAAAAAACTTTATTCTTGAGAAAATTGTTGGGCAGTTCTTATTAAATCTTACTGAGATCTAATTATACACTAAAGTTCTCTAATAATTCATTTTCCCAGTCAGACCTGAAAGGCAACTGTAAATCAAAACCAGTTGGTGGTGGCCTGGGGATTCAATTCTAGGTCCACAATCAGGGAGAAAAGCACCTGTACCTATTCCAAGTGAAATCTTCCAAGTCCCTGGTACACCAAATGTTAAGAAGCCATCTTGCTTTTCCACTGTGTTCTGCTCTAACTGTGTCATGGAAAACTTGTCATGCACCGATAGATGTGAAAAACAACACTACTTCTTTTAATAATGCGGCACTGATGCTATGTGCACCAAAATGAATATATCATTCCAAAGATGACAAAAACCACAGGTATTTAGGTTTACCACTTTTAATTTAGGCACAAAGGCATGCATTGTTGGAAGGAACTGGGCTTACCTTGTTTCTGACTTAAATGATCCAGGTTTGAAATATTATCAGAGTGCTTCTGTGTTAAAAAAGTGTTCACACAGTGCTGTACCCTTCCAAATAGAGTATCCAGAAAGAAAGGAAATTTTCTGAAAAGGGAGAGAGAGAAAGGGAGGGGGAAGACTTCTTTTGTTTGCAGCAGAGTGCACTTGTGCCTGCCCTTAAACAGCTTAACTTTGACCCAACCTAAAACCCCACTGCATTTGCTTTTCCAGTGTCTCTAGTGCCAATCTTCAATTCTCTTGGGGCACCTTGCCAGCGAGAGGAGGAGAGCTCAGCACAGTCTCAGCGCCTGAATTTAGGGACTCAGACCTTCACCTCTCAGACTCTGACCCTTAGAAAAAAAATCTACTGAATTTTGAACAAAGCACTTGTAACAGGACAAGAAACATAAGCAGAAGGAGGAGAGTCTTCTGCATAAATGAAATACAGGAAATTGACCCCAGAAGATAAGAAAAATCAATCAGACAAAGAACTACACAGTCAAACTACTCAGATTTAATCATGTGAAAGAAGAAGCTGCTGTCTGGATGGATGATAAAAGCAAAAAAAGCATGAGTAATTTTCAGCTACCATTAAGTTTGAACTGACTGAAACTTCCTTGCTCTGCAGTTACAAACTGGACTTTGGTGCTTCAAATATATATTTAGAAATTGGGAAATCCTGTACATATCTTGGCAGAAATGTTATCTTCTTTCTTGCCCATGAAGGTATACTTCCAAAACTTAAAATGGTGACTGGAAAGGCCGGAAAGAGCCATGAATGTTAATGGCAGAAAACACAATCACATTAGACAATTCTGTTTGTTTTTCCTAGAGCGTGAGAATCTTAGACAAGCTCCAGGGCCAACCCAAGGAAAACAACCAAAGCAAAAACACCCTGTCCTGTGAAAATATTGCTACGAAAATTCTACTTACACATTGCCAGTTATCAACAGAGACTTTTCTAGTAAGCTAAATATGAAAATAAAGTCACTCTTGCACATATACATTGTTCTCCCATGGCTTCCACCAGTGGACGACAGCACACTCAGGCCTGAGGAGCCCCAGCTCTCAAAGGGAATGCCACCCAACAGCCCCACAGTGAGATCCTCATGCCACCACCCACACAGCCCCCCAGCTTCCCAAAAGCCTCCACGTTCAGCTTGACTCACCATCACGACGTCCAACGCGGTCCCACGCCATGCTGGGAGCCCGGCCCTCTGGGCAAATGGAGCTGGGCATGCAAAGCAGTGGCCAAGAGGCTGCAGCCCTGCTTCAGGGGGCTCAAGCCACTGCCTGGACTGCAAAGTGCCCGGGGCCACAGACAACTGGCCCCGACTTACAGGGCGGCTCTGGCCCCCAAGGCCTAAGGAGGCTCCTTCTCTCCAGTTCTGGGACGCTCCCTGCTAACGGGACGGGCACCCCACGCAGGCTGCCAGCTGAAGGGAGCACAAAGGTTCCCAGACACACAGCCTGCTTACAGGCTGGTGCACACCCAGGGAGCCACAGAGCTCGGCCCTCCCCCAAGGCAACGGGAACCAGAGCCTAGAGTCAGGCAGCCGAGCAGCCCGAGGGGCCACGAGCCCAACCCCACTGAGAGGGAGGGCACATGCCTAGCCCCATGACTCCTGGCCCCACACCTCTGAAAGGCCAGGGCCAGGGATACCCGCCTGATTACAGGGGGTCCCTCCAACCACCTGCCGAGGGCAGGGGACACACACAACCCCACTGACGGGGCCGTCCCCACAGCCCAGCACCCCCAGCAAGCCCCATGGAGCGCAGGCTCCTGCCTGCACCCCACTTAGGGACAGGCTGGAGCCCAGCTTCAGTGCAGCATGGCAGCACAGCCGTCCGCAGGAGCCCTGGGAGCCTCGGCAACAAGGCCACCAGGGAGGTGGCACCAGCCCAAAGCAGCGCCAAAGGCGGGAGCATGCCCCGTGGCACAGCGTTTCTTCAACCTGCCCCCCGGCAAGGAGCTGGGAGTGCTGGTTCCTGTCACCTGGCTAAAGGAGCATCCCCAGCCCTGCTTACAGGGATCTGGGTGGGGCTGCTCCTGGGGACAAAGGGCACTGCAAGGCCCCGACATGTGCCCCAAGTACAGGGCTGGCATGCCGGCGGCTCGCCAGCACGACCTAGGCCTTGACTACAGGCGGGTCATGGTGCCCATGCTGCCACTAAGCAGCTTCGCGCTGTCCTCAGAAAGCAGGGGCAAGGCCGGAGGCTTTCTCCACCCATGCATTTTGGGCACCCGCCTGTGGCTGCACAGAACTCCTTTTTCTCTCCTGGGAAGTCTAAGCTATGCTGCTCTAGTTCTAAAGTGGGGAGCTAAAGCACAAGCACACTTCCTCACTCACACCAGCTAAGGGGAAGACAGGGGAAGGGAAGACAGTCCCAGAAGAGGGAGCAAGTTCCGTGCAGCCAACCTGCTCTAGGGAGCCATTCCTAAAACTGACTGGGAGAGGACAGCATCAGACCCTGCACATGCACTCCAAGGAGGCCTCAGGGACCTCGACGTGCTCAGGTGCTTCAGGGCTGGCACAGGAACATGGGCTGTGACGCACCCTGACGACAGAGGGTCATGCTGGCCAGGGGCAGGAGCAGGCAGAAAGCTGCTGGGGCTGGGGAAAAGCCCTGCCCCGCTTACAGGGTAGCTGGGCTGGGGGACGGGAGAGCTCCATTTCCCCTCCCAGGTGTGGAGACAGGGGCTCTCACCTGTTGGAAAGCATGGATAAATATAATTGCCTGGCAAAAGATTCACAATAGTACAGCCAGGATGAAAACAATCCCCCCTACTGGCTGGACAATACCTTTACTTACAGATAGGTCCAAAAGTCAAATGGACTGTTGTCTCTCACCCCCCAAAATGTATGGTTCATCCCACACCTGTAACCCTCCCCTGAAACATCAAGTGTCTGTGACCCCATTGGCCTAAGTCTTGTTCCAGCCCACCTTGAAGCTCCCCTGATAAGGGGTCTCCGAGGGGCCAGATACCCTCTTGGATCTTCCCCTCTCTTGGATCTTCCACCCTCTCTACCCCTTGTCTCTCCCCTCCCCCATCCCCTCAGGCCTTGCCACGTGCTGCGTCTGGCAGCTCCAAGCAAGACCTTTCACCATCCCTAATAAAACTTATATTCTAAAAGCAACCTTCAGAGATCTCTCATCTCCATTCATCAAAGCCATCCAGGAGCCCAGCGTTCCCTACACTCACCTTCCTTAAAGGGTCGCCCCTCTCTCCGGACAGCCAAAGGAGCACAACAGCAAAAGGTTGAATGCAGCAAAGACCCAGCCCTGCACACAGGGAGGTCACCCAGAGCAAAGCCAGCTGCAGCACCCTGAAAGTGCCCTGGCCTGGAAACTTTTGCCCTTTGCCCAGAGGGCCCCTTGTGGCCCCTCTTCAGCTCCAAGCTCGCTCTTGCCTTGCCGTTCCACTCTTGAGCTTGAAGATGCTGCCGCTCTTGCCTTGTTGTGCCACAGCTTCTGCCAAGGGATGATGACACACTCAGGCCAGAGAAACTCCAGACCCTATGCCTGAAGGGAACTGTGACCACACAGCCTCAGATGCTGAGCCAGTCACCTCCAAATACTAGGAGTTGGTCTTGTAAGATAGTCATTCTTGGAATGATGTACATATTCATCCCTCCCTGATTGTAGACACGCCTCAGTTCCCTTTCAAAGATAATTAGAGGAGAATTTTTCTGCACTTTCATTGAGAATTTTTTTTTGGTAGGTTTAATATACTCAGTGTTGGTTGAAAACAGTGCATTATACTACACTGGTTTTTATAGTATCTATATGGTGTAGCAAATATTTCTAAATAAGATATTTTTTGTGCAATTGTTATTTTAATAAATTACATAATTTTACATGAATATATGTGGTTTACTATCCTTTAGTATAAAGAAAATTGAATAAAGCTTTAATTACATCTATAAAATCTTTTAGGCATTAACCTGTGAGAAAATCTGAGGCTATAATGGTATTACCCTCACCCAGGTTTCTCTCTGAGGAGTTTATAAAGCAAGGTGGTAATTTTTACACCTCATGACTCATCAGGAAGGCTTTTCTAAGAGATTTTGTCTGCAGCTCCCACTCTGCCCACAACAGTACCCTTCTATAGAATCCCAGGTTTTGATCTAAAAATGTCACCTCTTTCCCTTTTAAATTATTTCAGATTGTCTATCAAAGATGTTGTCTCTGACTGCTGTGTTACAACATACTCTCCCTCAAATGTGCTCATTTTTCCTCTAAATTACCTGAAATTCACCCATCAGGAAAGCGCTAATTTTTTAAATATAAGTTACTTCAGTTTTTCTGACTAGAAAGAGGCTTTGGTCCCCCTCAAAAGAGTGCCTCTGATTTTCCCTCCAAAACGTCCCCTAGCTGTGTCATATATAGGCCACCTAAGATTTTATCCCAAAAGCATTTGTTCTCTCCCCCATACAGTTCTTCATATTTCCCCTCCAAAATATCTCCTACAGATTAAGACAGATTTTGCGCCTCAAGGGTTCTGTACCATTGAGATACTTTCATTCATCCCATTGCAGATTAACTGAGATTTCACATCAAAAATGTTCCTTCTGGTCCTCTAAAATTACCTCAGGTTTTATCACAAAATTTTTGCTGCCTGACGTCTCCAAAATACATCAAACTTTTCCCCTCAAATCAGATTTCTTCCCTAGAAAGCCTTTGCGATTTTCCCTCCAAAAATGCCTGCTCTGTGACCTCCATAGATTACCGCAGCTTTTGTTCTCACACTACTCCATTTTACCCAAAAATATTCATTCCTTGCCCCACAGGTGAAGCCAGGAAATCCCAGCAGTGTTCTCCTCCACAGTTCTTGCTGCCCCCATGAGCTACCCCACCTCTACCCCTGGCAAACTGAAACACCGTGCAGACCGGCACCATCATCAAAAGACCACCAGAAGACTTAGGATCACAAAGAAACTGATGCAGAAGTGAAATCAACACACACTTATAGAACCATGAGACAGCTTTACACAAATATGAGTATGCCAATGACACCTTGTAACTGGGACATCACAATTTAGAATGAAACTTGAAGGCAAAACAACATTGAGTGAGGTTTGCCAGGGAGATCCACCTCACTCCCAGCTCTCAATATACAAACACCTGCTCTGTAGTTCTGTAGAGTTTTGTTTTCTTGCCCAGATTTGGTCTTCACATCTTCTGTCCCTTAAGGATACTCAGGGCCCCTCAGGAGAAATTGGGGAGTCGGCCATTCCTTCAGTGACCTGTTATTCCCACAGTGACACATGGGACACCTGCCATTCACCCCTCAGGGATCAATGTCCCCTCAGGGACACTCGTATTCTCTCTGTGACCCTCAAATCCCCTCAGCATCACCTGGGGAGCTACCTCACCCTCATTGACCATTTTGGTCCTTACAGATAATCTCAGATTTACCTCCAAAAATATTCATTCAGTCCCTTGCAGATTTCCCGAGATTCTTCCCCAAAAAATGCTCCTTCTAGCCATTAAAAATGACCTCAGGTTTTATCACAAAATTTTCTCTGCCCAACCTCCAAAAATTACCTCAGACCTTTCCCCGAAAGCAATTTTCTCCCCTAGAGAATAGATTTTCCTTCCAAAAATGTCTGCGGGAATCGTGCCCTGCCACGCCAGACAGTAACACAGCTGGCATCCACCTCTCCTCAGGGACACTCAGGGCCCCCCAGTGACCCTCACACCTCCTCTTCATCACTAGGGGCACCCACCTCTCCCTCAGTGTTCATTGTGGTCCTTACAGATTACCTCAGATTTCTCCTTCCAAAATATTCTATTCCATTGGGATTACCTCACATTTTCCCTTCATGACATTGTCATATGCATCTATATATTACCTCTGATTTAAGCCCCAAAGTGCCACCTTTGCAGAAGATTACTGCAAAAGCAAGCAACTAGGTGTAAAAGAGTATTTTCCCCTCCAAGACCCAAAATAGAATCCTAACATATCAGCAGAGGTAAAGAAATTAACTGATTATCAAGAGTAGATAGTAACAGGAGTAAAAAGAGCTATTCCAAAGACCATAAACTAGTCTACCCTATATTCCCTTAAGCAGGGGACTTCCAAAACTCCATCTGAGTTTCTAAAGTGTTCATTGTTAGACCCAAGGTCTGAGATAAGAATAAACCAACTAGCTAATTCATTTTTAAGGCAGTCTGCTAGAGATATTAAGTGCAAGCTTCAGAAAATCTGGGGGCCAAAAAGGAAAAACCTTAAAACCTTGACTATCTTGGATTTTGTCTCCAAATGTCCTTTTTTCACCTCTACTGATTCCCCTCAGATTTTCCTTCAGAAACCTTCCTTATTTGTCCCGTACTATTACCTCAGATTTTGCCTCAAATATATTAATTTACTCCCCTGCAGATGACCTCAAAATTTTTCTTTCTGGCCTTTAAAAATTACCTCAGGTTTTTATAAAAAATTTTTCTTTCACTTTTTCCCCAAGTTACCTCAGACTTTTCCCGCCTCTTCCCAAAACCAACTATCCCCCCTAGAGATCCCCTCAGATTTTCCCACCAAAAATATCCACTATTATGTCCTGCACAGATTCTCACCGTCCAATGGAAATAAAACTCCTCAACTTTACCCCCAAAATGTTGATTCTATGCCCTATTCCCTGGTGATGCCAGGGAGTACCATTGCTCCTCTCTGAAGTTCTTGATGTCCCCTTTGAGTTACCTCAGCATTTGCCCTCACAAACTGAAACACCGTGCAGTCCTGTGACGCTGCAGGCCATTCCATTTTTTACCATAAAATCCCTGTTCCTGGTTTCCCAATTGTCCACAACCATTTCTCCCCAGTGTGACATTTCTCACAGTTCTTTCATTGCCACCCCACAGGTTTCCAGTCCCTGTTTTACATGTCCATTTCAGCTGTGCATCACAGTTTTACTTCTCTTCCTACCATCTGTCTTCCTCATTATCCTGTCCTATTTTCTCCCCTTAGTATTCAAGGAACCTTCTTCCAGCTTGCTCTGTCATTCCCTATGAACATCCCCAACGGCATCCAAAGCTTTACTTTCCCCTTCATGAAAATAAAGCACTTTACCTTTCTGGATGCTTTCTGGACAAATTCATTTTGGGAACAGGCTGGTAGCAGGGGCACTTTGACCCTTGGTCTGGGTGAAAGCTTGTAGCCCTCATAGCTGACCCCAGAACCATAACCACAGTGTTCTGCTATTCCCAGGACTGGAGATCTCATTCAACATCTTCAGGACATTTAATGATTAAATTAATTACAAATCCATAATAAATATGCAAATTTATTTGTTTGTTTGTTTATTTGGTTTTAAGGTTGTAAATGTAAATAATTTTGTAGAGTTTTGGTACATAAAGAGAAAGAGTGTTCATCTGAAACAAAGGCTACCACCTTCTTCGCCTGATAACTTTTAGCCCTCACTCCAGGCCTCAGGAAAGTTAGAGACAGGTTTACCACAGTGCTTTGAAGGCATTTTTGTACCTTGAAAGCACTAAGAGCCTCACCTCTAGGATGGCTCTTGGCCAGAGAAACTGCCAGAGAGCTGAGCCCTGTGGAGACAAAGGCAAATCCTCACGCAGCTTCAGAGCTGCTGGGAGAGGAGAATCTGATCCATTGACTTGTTCCCATAATAGCACCCGCTGGGAGGTGCCTGACTGGCCAATACCTGTGGTGTTTCCATCACCGATTGAGATGATGTCTGGTGCCAGGAGTCCTGGGGTGGTTTCCTTGACAGCCAAAAGAAATGCACAACCGAGGTGCACATGACTTTTCAGGTGGTGTTTTAACTCTGAAACAATGAGCTGCACCATCAGAACTCAGATAAAGAACACCTAGGTATGCAACCAAATGGTGAATGGCCTTGATGTTCATGGGCAAATTTGAGCTGAGACTGAAATCTGCCATGAAATACACCCTCAAGAGAGCAAGTAGGCTGAAACTATTTCTCCTGTTTAATAGGGCAGAGATCTTGCAAGATGATATACTTTGTTATTTTATAGCCTTTAGATGAGAAATTTCCAGAGATGAAAGATATTTCTATGAGATAAATAGATAAATCTAACATTGAATTAATTTGAATGTCCCAGCTAAATCCAAAGGTTTCAAATTTCGAAGCTGATTGCAGACAACACACTGTTCATCAGAAGCACTAGGGGCATTTATTGAAATCAGAATGTATTTTGAAATTGTTTTAACAAAACAGTGTAAATTTTAAGCCAAAGCATATAACATCAATAGGAGTTACAGTATATTGTTACTCATTGTTTGTATGTAGGTATGGCCACAAATTTTCTATGGACAGTAAATTCAATGAAAACTTCATATTTTCATGAATTCAAGTAACGCTGAGAAGCATTTTAAGTCCTATTATGGCCAATATTTTTTCAAGGAAGAATTCCATTATAAAATATCAAAATACAGAATTTCAAAAGGAAATGTTCTTTTAGGTTTCATAGTTTCAACATTTTGTTTTACAAATTACCTACTCTTTAAGGAAAAAAGGAAAAAAAAGAAAAAAAAAAAAAAAGAGAACCCCAAAAAGTATCATGTACAATAGATTCACAAGTAGTTTTAAGACTGAAAATATGTTGGGGATTTTTTTGGCTTGTGCTTTTAGCCCTTTTACATGAAGGACCAAAATATTGTTATTCCAGTTCAACACAGAGTTTTATTTTTCAGTTTAGTAAATAGTCATAAACATTCATTTCCCTGCTTTGTGCTTGGGAGGAATAAGCACATGTGAGGAAGCTAGGGAGAAGCTGAAGGGGATGGATTGCCATGGGTGAAATAAGGAGGGAGTAAAGAAAGGACTTATCAAAGGTGACAAGTCAGATGACAAATGTAAATGTTTTTGAACTCTCTGCTGACATTAGGATACCTCATAATAATTTCATTTCAGACCTTTCTGATAACTCTGCTCTTTCATTCATTCCTTTTTACTGAGGTAATAGGGAGTTACTTTGTTTGATGATTCTCTAAAGATCCAAGAAGGCTAAGTATTTTAATAAGGTAACTTTATTTCACAAATAATATTGCATTTACCAATATAATTGAATTGTAGTGCTGGCATTCAGGAGATGTTTTAGGGCAAAGCAAATTGTCTGCTTAGTCCAGTTTACAGCAGGCTACTGCAGCAGGCACTGACTCAAAGTGCACTGCCCCATAACACCCTGAAACAAGCACTGAGAGGTCCCACAAAACCCCTTCCATTTCTATTTCTGTGGATCCCAATGGTTTAGAGAGAAATTAATATGTGCTTTTCCCTCAGTGTTAGGGCCTTCTATTCATTTGCAGAATGAAAAGCTTTTAATGTAGGTCAGACTTAGCTCTTCACAGCATATTCAACCAAGATGCATCTATTAAGCTTCCCTTTAAAACATTCTCATTTCCCAAGCCAAGAGCCCTGGCTCAGTGCTGTAGTTATAAACTGCAAGTTCCAAAATTAGCAAGTGGTAAAGGTGAAAAAGGATGGAAGCACAACACACCCACGATTCATTATTTGTTGAGTGAGATCCAACATTGGATGGGAAAACTAACAAGCACTTTGTGCTTTGAGCTGACTCAACAAAACAAAAATTTTCATTGGATGCACAGTGAGCAGAGCTCCCACTCCAAAGGCAAAGATGCTCCTCTTGCATCAGTGTGAAACTGCGGTGGCTTCAGCAGATGAGGGACCTCTGTCAGATCTCTGCAGGCAGAGACACTGCAAGTGCAGGCATCAGGTGTTCAGGGAACTCAACTGTCTGGGAGAGACCAAAGTAGCAATTTCACAGAAAAAATAAAACTTCTGTACACTGGAAACTGAAATATTGTAGTATATTTTCACTTAAGACAGCAGCTCTTTCATAGCAGAAGAGTCAGGCAAAATATAACAATATATCCTGAGAAAATGATGGATGTGATGGAGGCCTTTTCCTAATCCAGAAGTGAGATTTCCTAATCTCCCCTTTCTTTTTCCACAATAAACAGGCATTGTTAAAACAGCAAGGGAAATTAATTAATTTCATGTTTTCCTTTCTTGCTGCTTAACTGCATTGCTTTGCTATCATGAACAATAATTCCCCCTCACACAACCCCTGCTTCAACCAGTGAGTTTCCACATTACTATCGTAGGGATTGAGTGTTATTTAGCATGGAAATAGCATCAGATTACCCAGTTTAAAATAATATTTTGCCAGGGTTCAATAATTGTAGTCAAAGAATGCTTTATTTGTATTTCAGGTAGTGAAGTACTAATTTTTCCTCTTTATACTTGAGGGGAATTTTAAAAACCTGGGTTCAGAACAAGGTAAGCCTTTGTGTTCCTTGGGAGATCTGAAGTGTGTTTAAAAAAAAACAACACAACAACCCAACATTACAAATCTTCAAGGGTCCAAGTCATACCTGTCCTGTCAGAGCTGGGGCTCAGCACAGAGAGCAGGAGGCAGCCCATAAAGGAGCCATTGTGTGGGGAGCAGCAGGACACAATCCTACATTTATGGAGGATTGACTGCGCTCTCGGTTTTTTAATCAAGCTTTGTCTCAGAGCACCACGCTCAAATATCCCAGCGGCACCTTTGCCTTTCAAGTGCATCCTTCATTTGATTGTCAACATAATCCATCCTTCTGTAAAGACACTCCAGGCTTTGTTTTACTAATGAGATCACCTTCTCTCCTCTCTACTCACCACTCTCACTGACTTGACCTGGGCTGTTTTTTCAAGCTACCAGACTGGCTTCTTGTGCCATCTACTATAATACATTTTCTCTTTCTAAGCATAAGAACAATGACTAAATAGAGCTACATTTTTAGAAAGGTTAAATTTGTGTCCTTACAAATTATCCGTTTCTGGAGGTGTGGGAACCCAGGGCTTCCCTCTGGCTGCCCTGGAAGGTCTGGGACCCTGGCAGGGGGTCAGGAACCCCCCTGGACAGAGCCCCCAGAGACACTGTCTGTGATCTCTGTCCATGGAAAAGAGTTTTCAATCTTACAGGATGAATTACAAGCTCTGAGTATTTGATATAAGTAATAACTAAGTGTGGCACGGGTGCAAAAGTAAAATTTTAGGATTCTAGATTAGGGGTTCAAAAGGGACAAGATGGAAGAAATTGGGTGTGTCTTGTCCTTTTTCTCCTTCTTCATGCCCTCCATGTTTCACTGTAGTGTTGGCATTTTTCTGTTGGTTTAGGCTGGGGACACACTGTTCAACATAGGTGACAGATATTGGCACATTATTGTAAATCCAGCACAGGTAGTTTCTGGTATATAATGTTTGTAACATCCCACTGAGGGCAGAGCCCCACACGCTGCCCTGCAGGACAGAGCTGCGGCAGGGCAGCAGAACATGTTAGAGATAAACAGAATAAACAACCTTGAAACCAGCACAGACGAATTATGGCTTCTTCTTTGGCAGCGGGGCTGAAAGACAGAGACTTTCTACAATCTCGGAATCATCAATACCACAGATTCCGACACGGAGGAATCTTGGAACTTAAAAAACAAAATAAAAGTGGAGGGATAATTGCTATTTTGCTTCTCTCTAAGCATTCTTTTTCATAAGAAAATTTGAGAGAAAAAAACATGGTGAGAAAGACCTGCTTTCCACAGGTTCTGAGTGTCAAGGTGCTTATTACCACAACTTTTAAAATCTGATTGTTTGAAACTGATTTTCAATCTCTCTGCAAATATTCTGTGATTCATGGGCAAATTTTCTGTATATTTCTTGATCATACTACCTACCTACTACCTGTATGCTTTTGAAACCGCCAGTTTTCACAATGAACAAACAGTTCCTGCTCAGTTAATGCAGTTCTGCTTATTCTGTCTTTAACTACAGACAGAAAAAGCAAAATTTCAGCCATCACTTTTTTAGAGGGTCATGTCATGGTTTGGGAATGGTATTCTCCAATTTAGTTCTCCTAATAAAACCACTCCGTCCTCCCCACGGTGGGATGGAGAGGAGAACTGGAGGCACAAAAGGTAAAATTCTCAGGTTTTTGTCTTCAGCTTTGAACTTAAATGATGTTAAACATTATGCTTTTAGTTTTAGCATCAAGGAGCCTTAATTAAAAGAACAACTTAATTTATATTGTGAAGATACAAAATAGCTATAATTTGTGTATAATAGTGTAATTTTTTAACATGCCCGGGTTTAATTGGTATTTTTCACAGAGTTTGCAATGGAAGCATGAAATAATTCCAGAGCTCCTCTGCAGTGTGTTTATTGTGAGCCAGCCTCCCTCTCTCATAAACAGGCTGTGCCTGGAAACTGGAATTACTCACTTAACACAGTTTTGTTTAAAAGCTTTTCCTTGGCACCTCCATACCCCCTGAACCTTCCAGCAGGGAGAACGAGGACGTTTTGGCCTCATTTCACTCAGGAATATGCCTAATTTCATCATAGTCAGCAAAATACTTAGGCACATGTTGTGCTTTATCTTTTAGTTTCTTTTTAAAGTGGCCTCTTTAACTTTGTTAGCCCTTACCTCCTTTTTCAGAAAGTAGAGGGATTTACAAGTGGTTTTATATCCCTTAGAATTCTGTTAAAATAGAAATGAGGTTTTTACTTCTGTGAATCAATCCTGAAAGTGAAAAAAAACCCAACCAAAGCAAACAGCATAAATACATTTTTTTTTCCTTTTTTCCTGAGGAGAAAGATTTGCAGAAGATAACTTTTCCTAGAGCAGCTGGCATAGTGGGAGAAAAAAAAAGAAAACAAAAACATGGACTAGCTTTCCAGATTGCAAACACTTCTTCAATTCCAAAACAGGAGTCCTGAAAAGCACAAGAAGTTTTTCAGTTGACTTTTATTAAGTCAGACATTGAGACAGATCCTGTAATGACAGATCCTGTAATACCTCAGGAGCCCCAAGGTGTTCCATGGACCTGGATGTTTTGTGTGTGAAGTCTTTCTCTCCCATTTCTGGAGCAGGTTCTGCAGTTCCTTTTCTTTTATTTTTTTTTCCCTTTCCCTCCCCCACCCCACCTTTTATTAGAAATACAGCTCTTATGCCTTCCCTTGAACATTTTATAATAATTTTAGAAATCTGTGCTTTGGGCCTCATTCCTCCTTACTTCCCTTGAAAAAAGAGTCATAAAATGGACATACAAGCACCTAGTTTCCCTGAGAAAACACAAATTTTAGGTAGCTGCTGCTAATTTCACATGTCCTTAAGTGCAACCCTTATCAGATTCAGCTAAAGTAAATCAAGGTGCAAACAGACAGTAGGAAATAGCCTTGTTTTGACAGGAACAGGAATAACCTGGAGTGTGTTTGTTCCTGAATAAAGCAAAGGCGGCTATTGATTGAGTCCAGCTCACTGGGATGATTCAAATTAAGCACCAGATTTAGGTCTTGCTGCTCAGATCTCAGTCATAGAAACTTTTCTGAGAGCGTGCATGCAAAGCTGCTTGTATCACTTACAACTATGCACTCAAGGCTGTTTTTCTCCTTGTTAGAAGACAGAAACAGCTCAGAAATAGCTCGAAGACACGAATAAAAGCTGTCAAAATTATTCTTGAAAGACACAAATAGCGGCTGTCAATTGTTTGTTTCCAAGAGGGCAAACAGTGACAATACAAGCCTGGGATAAGGGTCGGGGAGAAGAGTTGGGAGAAAAAGGCAATGAGAGGAAACTGAAAACAGAATAGTTCAAAAGAAAAGAAATTTGTAACCCTAAAGGAGATATTCTTCAGAGCTGAAATAGATGCAGAACTCCTAAAACTCAGCAGGCCTTTACTGTCTGTATGCATTTATTAAACCCAGTGAGCAAAGGCACAACTCATGTCCCTCGAAGGTCTGGGCTCGCATCTGTTCTGAGCAGTAAAGACAAAAACCAGAGATTCCTACTCCCAGTCTGGAGCTGCTAAAGAATTATAACATCCTTATTAGCCAGCATGTCCTCAAGAAGCTTATCAAAAGTCATAGAAAGAACCTAACATATTTCTGACTGTAAAAATCTTTATTTAAATAGATACCATTATTCAGGATTTATTTTTTCCAATGGGAGTAAGAAACATAATCAAACCCACTGTAAATGGCATATTGTCTTAACATACTCTTGCAGTTGCTCCATGATCTGCTGTTCAAAATTCTCCAAATTTCAAAAAGGCTACAGGCTCTAGACCTCTAAGATGAGCCTTTGTAAGAAAGTTTTGAAATATTGAATATTTTCAAATATATGGTATGCTTTTCCCACTTACATTTTTGCATTCATGGACTATAAATATCAAGGAACTCTTGCTACTTTTGCCTGTTTCTGCCAAAGTTTCTGTGTGGGGGTGTTGCACCTAAAATTAGGTGAAGGAAAGAAGAAGCAATCTCTTTTCCCTCCTTGTCAGGGAGTTTCCCTTCTCAGGAATATAAGAGCTATTTTCATTCTAGAAATGATTGACTTATCCCCTCCAAGTGGCAAGTATCAACTGGAAACAATTACCTTTGGAAAGAGGAAGTTTTCAATTTTAGGATGAGTGAGCACCATCTGTAATTTTGTGCCTTCAGGCTGCCTTAACTAAAAAGTTCAATAAGTTAAAGCCAGGAAAAGGGAAGAGGGGGAAAAAAAAACCCAAACCAAGAAAAAAAAAACCAAAACCAAAACCAAAAAACAACAACAACAACAACAAAACCTCAATACTTTAATTATTTCCAGGAAAATTAGTCTTTTTGCCTTTTGTTTGCACACAGATATTATGCTTGTGAAATTGTTGTAAGTTGTGCTTTTTTTTAGCATTTTCTGAGTTTGTTTGAAGTGTCAGTGCTATAGCATTGTGAGGATGAAGTCCAGATGCCATCATTTTGAAGTCCAGGGCAGATGATGGATGATCCTCAACACTGTTTATAAACAGAGGGCAAACACAGAGCCAGCATAGCAGCCTGGCTTGTCTTGCATTCTAGAAACATTAAAAAAAATACAACAGATATTGCTTCATTCAGAAGAGAGTTCTAGAAATTCCATTTAAAAAAAAATATTATTTTACATAAGAAAAAAGCCCCAAATATTCACACAGAATTACTTGCCCCTCACAAAAAGGAAACATTTCCTTTTTGATCTTCATACAAAGCATTTCAGCAACTGGAAAACTGCAAAACCTATCACTTCAGTTAGAACAAATAACTAAAAATGGGGGCTCTTATCTGAATCTTATCCTAACCCCAGAATATAAACATATTGTTGGTCTGCAAAGAGGGCCTGGTGATATCACAAAACCCGATTTTCTAAGATGGCTTTCAATCCCACTGTTTAGAACAGGACTGGAATTACCATTTTCATACACAAGGCATGTTTTTGAAGTTTTAACCCTTCACATCACCAGAGTTAAAACAATTTTTATTTTCTTTTTAAATAGATGCAAAGAAATTAGCTGAATTTTATGCAGTAAGGCAAAGGGGTTTGTAAATATTTTATATTATATTGTTATGTTATATTATTACCTTATAATTGCCAATCTTACTCAGGCCTTATTTATACCTTAGAATTGCTGATTTTATACAGGCATCATTGATTTTTTTTCCCCATCTATTATTTGCTTGCTTTTTCTGAATTTCTGGATGTCTTATAAAACCCACTCACCCTCTACTTTCTCCAAATGCAATTCTTAGCTAAAGAACGGCATAAAATTGGTTGACATCAAGGTTTTGATGCTACATCCAAGCATTCTTTATCTGATCATGCAGGAAATTCAGCTGGTTTGGATTTTTTGTTGGGGTTTTTTTGGGGTTTTGGGTGGTTTTAATTTGTTGTATTGTTTTTCCTGTTGAATTGATCATATTGTCTCGCTCCCAAGGGTTTTTTAGCACAGCCATAAAGAGGAGATCCCAACCCTCAGATATTCAAGGGTGGGGAGGGTGAAACAAGAGGCAAATACAGAAGTGATGTGACCCAAGGGCTGCACAGCCCTATTCTTTCCTGGGGAAGGGGAAGACCTTGATCCATAATTAGATACAGAGACCTTGTAACTTGGCAAAGAAAACAAGGCCAGAAAAGATAAAGAACTAGGCAGGATTTCTCTGTTCCTTTTGTTTGCATGCCATTGTGGGGCCTGATATATTCCATTTTCTGCCAGTACTTTGCTTCATCCTATTGTCATTACTCTTGAACTTAATGGTGTTCATCCCATAACAGCAGTGCCTCTAAAGGAACACCTCTGCACATTAAGACACGATTTGCTCTTTTGCTGATGGTAAAAGCCTCTTAAGGGAACCAGGAAGAAGCTTCTTAAAACACATATAGGAAGATTAGTGTGTCTGAATGAAAGGAAACATTCTGAAATTTTCAAAAGCTTAGTTCACATTTTAATCAGTTTTGGCTGTATAGTAGCTTACTTGTCATTAAAATAATGCAAGAAAGGCATAAAAATATATATTTTTTAAGTTTTATCCTGCTTGCTTTCAGTTAGAGCTGCCTTCTAAACTTCCAAGTCAGTTGTGAAAGAGTATAATGTTACCATCTGGATAATGCCTTGAGATTCAGCTCTCTAACTCCCTCTGTCTCCACAGCAGCTCTCCCAAAACCCCAACAATGCCCTTTGGGTCCTTTCCAAGGACCCCTTACCCTGTACCCAGGAATGGTTTGGGGTGGTATAGAATAAACTCCAGGTCCTGGCCGTGAGCCCTCGTGGCCACTGCAAAAATTAAACCCCTCCTGGCTGGAACCAGGACTCCCTGTTTTATAATTTTGCATTATCACACAACCCCTAGAAGGGTTTGGGACAGTCCTTCCAGATTCCCTGCCTCCTTCTGAGCCACTCTGTCACCATGCCCTTCCTCACCCATGAAAAGGTGAGACAATAAATTGGAAAATTCATTGGGTTGAGATTAGGACAGGGAGATTACAGTTACCATCACAGGCAAAACAACCCAGGGAAAATTAAATTTATTGCCAAATAAAATTAATTTGGACAGTGAGAAATCAAGACAAATTGAAATAGCAGCTCCTACCCACTCCATACCCACAGCTCCTTCAGGGGTGTTCACCTGCTCCACCAGGGTCTTTGGGCAGCTGAGGCAAAGCTTTCAATGTATGAAAGTGGTGCTTGAGGTCTTTTAATGCTTTTATCAGACGCATCTGAGAGCAGACTGCAGCAGGAACACAGCCCCATTAACGCCACTCTTCTCACCTCCCAGTCAAAGTGCAGAGAGAAGAATAAAACCAGGGAACTTTCCTCTACTTTATACTCTCAGCATGCCTGGTTTACATGAATTCCTTTTTAAGAACTGAGTATCAGCTGAGACAGAAGGTCTGACACTTCATTCTGACCCAGCATTCAGCTCTTACGTAAGTTTTCATTTCTGTTTACACGATTTTCCTCTCCTCCTCCTCTGCATCACTCATCCATATCCTTCTGCAATTCAATTTGGTTTCAAGTGATGTAAAATGTTTTCATCACTCACTGCTATGCGCTATCACCTGAGCGTGCAATCCTGTTCCAGGCACAGAGTCCCTGGAGAATACAAACCCTCAGGAGAAATGGGATTTCTTTGATGTCACTGCAACGGGAGGAGGAAAGGGCCAAGGCATCCTTTGAAGCCACCCCTTTCAAGCAGGATGCTTCATTTCCAAGTGTTCTATTTGCAGCCAGCTCACAAGGACATGAGGGAGTTCTGAAGCTTTGGGTATTTTCTTTTTAAGTACACCAGCCAAATGTATTCAAACCAGCCAAATGTTTTTTCTCTTATTGATAAGGGCTAAAAAAAATTAGAAAACTCGCTACAAATAAGGATGCGATCAACAGTCAGCAGACAATCCAAATTCCATGGAAATTTTAGTAGTAATAAGGACTTTAATAATGTTCTCACAGAATTCCAAAATCAGTGAATTTATTGCATGTCCTGAGTTGCTAAGATTCCCAGGAAGCACAAGTTACAACATGAACATAAACTGCAAATAAAGATGAAGACATTGCACTGAAAGTTCAAAAATCTGTTCTCTACATTTTTCTTTTTAAAGGATTAATTTGACAAGATCAGCTTTAACACAGCGATCTTAAAGACGGGGATACAGATCATGAGCTTTAGAATCTCCTCACAGAAGCTAGTCTGGGGATTTTATTCAGGAGCAGAAAACATCTATTCAACACCTCCTTTTACCTGTTGCTAAAGTACAAACTCCTCCCCAGTGTGACAGCACAAAAAGCAGGAAAGGACCTGTCTCTGTATGAGCCCTGCTCAGTAATAACAAAAACATTTCTATATCATCAACGCTGTGCTCAGCACAAATGTAAAATGCAGCCCCACACCAGCCAATGGGAAGAAAATTACCTCAGCCAAAACAAGCACTTATGCAAAAAAGCTTCAGAAGATGAATAATACATGTACATAAACGCATGCATATATATATATACATATAAATATCTGGGATTTGTTGGCTCTTTAAAATGTTTTAACCTTAAAAAATACTTTCTGTTGTTTTTTTGGGGGTTTTTTGTTGGTTTTTTTTTTGGGGGGGGGTTGTTTGGGTTTTTTTTTTTTTTCTTTTTTGGCATATGACAAAGGCTTGAAAAGGCTGGTCTGATTCATGCCCTCCTAAGAAAAAGCTGATGATATTATGAGGTCTGAGTGCCTCCTCGAGAGCTGGCAGAGGTGCAGAGACCCAGCCAGGGATGCAGTGAGCTGTGCTGCCCCAGCCCTGCTGTTCTGGCAGAGGATGCTCTACTGCCCACTGTGTTGCTGGCACGGAGCAGCTGCTCTCCAGTTCGTGCTGGCCTCTCAGCTGGACACCAGCTCCAACCCAGCCTGGACAAACCAAGCTAGATCCAGCCTCCCAAAACATTTTACATTGTCAAAACTGAGGAAGAGACCAAGTTTCTGCATTTCAACTTGGCCTATTCAGTAAAGCCTGGGCTCATTTGTGATGCAAATCATCTACTTGGTGTTTTCAATGGGTACCCTTTACAGTGGAGGAGAATCAGCCTTTAGCAAAGGAGAGTAGGGGCCAAAAATAACTTCAGTAGGCACAGTGAGAATTATCTGGAGTAACAACTTCAAGAGGAATGAACTGTGCAATTACAGGAGAGAAGTTGTTAATTGGGAGATATTGACTCCCTCCGAGGCGGGAGGAGGGAGCAATAGCACCTTGCAGAGAGACACAGACAAATGAGAGCTCTGGGAACCACCAGCTGTGATTTTAGGAAAAGTTTCTTCACTGACAGGGTGGTTAAGCACAGGGACAGGCTCCCCAGGGAACGGTCACAGCACCAATGTGACAGAGCTCAAGAAGAGTTTGGACAGTGCTCCCAGGGATGCACACGGTGGGATTGTTGGGGTGTCTGTGCAGGGCCAGGTGCTGGATTCAAAGATCCTTGTGGGTTCCTTCCCACTCAGGATATTCTATGTTCCTATAATTCCATCATTCTCAGGTTTGGGAGCAGCCTCCCTGAAACTGAACCAGGAGGATTTCTTGTTGCTCTATGGAGTTTTGCATCATGAGATTGCTGTTATTGAGTGTTTATATATTTGTTTATCCAAAAGAGAGGCCACCTCCCTTGGCACTGCCCAGAATTTGCCCTGATACTGGTTTGCCTGGAGCAGGATGTTTGTGCACACCTCTTGCAGAGAACCCACGTGCTCCCACCTGGCACAAAAGCAGAAGGTTTAATCCAGGATCTTGCTTCACCCACCAGCTTGTCACATTGACAGGAATTATCTTGTTAGAGGAACAGGCAACAAAACCATAAATCTTGTCTTGCAGAGAGAACTCCATGCCTGAGGAAGGCTGTGTGACCTCTCTTTCTGCCATGAAGGATCCCATGTTTGGGCAAAACATCTGCTTGGAATGGCTGCCTGCATGTCAGAGTCCTTTCCCCACCCTATTTCTTGAACATTTTGACAGGCTATTATTTTTTCCCTCATCCCATAGGATTTTATGCTGGGAAGCAATGGGGGGAAGAGGTGATTATATGATTTTGTTTGAAATTTCACAGCAGCTTTAATACTGATGAATTTGCCAAGAAAACTGTATGACAGCAAATATAACACAGCATTTCCCCCCATGTTTTATACAAATTAACATAATACACATTTCTAACCTGCTAATCCATGTCTGACTGCTATTCCCAGGTCTGAACAAGCAGGACACAGTGCTGTGGAATTCCAAAGTGCCTGATGCTTACAAGCAACCTGTGTATGACCTTTTGCACTGTAATTTTTCACGAGAAGAAGAAAATGCATTTTCTTCTCAGCTGATAAAGATGTTTCTGCAAACACTGAACTATTTGCCAATCTTTTAATCCAGTAAAACCCAGTAGAAGGTCGTTACCTTGTTGTTGTGTATGCACATCAGCTACTGTAAATTATAATATTTATAAATACTCAATGCTTTCCTTTGCACTCTCAAGTCTGAGTGATGAAAAACCAATGATCATTGCACACACAAGTAGATCAGCTGTCTAATAACTCTGGAAATTGCAGGAAATTTATGACTTCACTTTCTCCTGTGCTTTTTGTGTTTTTATTCCCATTAACAAAGTCTCTGTTTTCAATAGTTACCACTCACCTCATATTTGCCACTGCAGACAGGAGGAAACTACAATTCCATCATCATCCATTAGCCAAACTGCCTTTCTCCCTTGCAATGATTCTTAACACATTGTTCAAAAAGAAAATATTACCAAAGATCTTCTCTAAAGCATGGTCTAACGTTGAAAAAATACCACTTTTTAAAATATTAACATTATTAAAACATGGCTGAGCAAGGTCTGGTTTCCCAGGCGAGCTTCAATTTTGCACCACCTCATTTAAATCCACATAGGCCTAGAGATGCCAGTGGGAAAGAGACCAAGCACAAGAGTGGGGCTTTATGAATTCTGATCTGTGATTGAAGCTGTTATACTTGGTCACAATGCATAAAACAAATCTGGCATTTAAAGTGCAGGGCCTTCCACACTGGGCAGATCTCCTGAGACTGACATAAGAATACATTATTTCAAATCCAGCCTCTGTTTCAAGCCTGTTTTCCTTCCCTAATTCAATTCATTATTTGTATGTATTTTAATGTACTGTTTAATTTTCAATGTGGAGACTCTGTTGGTTACTGCAATATGAGTTTCATTGTCAATACTGAATTAATTCTAATTAATTAATATAAAGTGTGAAGAACAAAAATACTGGGAAAAAATAAAAGCTGTTGGTAAAATGGATAAGGCAAATGAAATATCCATAGAAGACAGATTTAACCTTTATCTCCACGGCTGTGATAGCAATACTGGCCATAAATCTCACTTATGAGATTACTAATAAGGGATATAATTTGTTGATGGTTTGAGCGAATTAATTAGGCGCAAGTGAACTGATGGTGTGAATGGAGCACCCCTAAAACTAAGCTACAGATCAATGACAGAATAACCATTTGAATTGCTACTCCTCTCTGTGTGATGAAGAGGAGCTGGCCCTGCCAAGGATCACAAAAATAGACTGGTATCATTTTAAACAATGCCAAATGCTGCAACTCAGAGCAGGATGGATGGAAGGTGCTCCAATTGTAAAGAAGGAAGTTACAGAACATTCTTTGCTCAAGGATGAAACACGGAATTCTATGAGAAGATTTCCCATAAAGAATTATAGGAGAATTATATGGAGAACGCAGTAATTCTGGGCCTCTCTACCAGCAGAACTTGGGTCTGTCACTTAGGCACTAATTCAGGCTCTCCAGTGGCTCTCTAGAAGTTCAGAGAGTTATGGAATCAGAGGTGGCAATGGTCAGTGTTCTACATCCCCCCATCAATAATCAGTGTCTTCTATCCCCCCATCAGCTTGCATCATTTGTACACTTTGTATTTTCACCTGCACAGGTCAGTGCTTTCAGGAAACAGGTAACAGTCAGTAGTAACCTGTCTATAAAAACGTCACTATTACTCCTTTAGATCAATCTAATATATGATTTCTTTCTCAGGAGAAAATGAAAAACGTGTGTAAGACTTTGCTTTAGATAAAGGGGGGATAATTTAGACATAAAGTACACAGGGATGGTGCCAATCTTCTCAGTTTTGATGTCTGACCTGAAGTATTCTTATATACAATGACACCTTTATGATCCAGGGACATGTAAGCCTTAAGGGTGGCACTCTCTGAGATAGGAAATCTTGTGCGTATTCTATCTTCCAGGCTAAACATTCTTCAAAACTAGGGGGAAAAAAGTCTTCTTTAACCTCTTCCTGTGCTCACAATTTAAATCTACCCAGTTTTATTTCTCTCTCCCTTAAAAGCACTTGAGCTCTGCCATCTTTGCTTAGGATGAAGTGCAGTTAACTTCATTAATAGTGCCAGTTATTTTCCATAGAGTGAAACACAAGTAAGACAGATTATATTGCCTGTCCTCAGCTGCACTTTGTACTGCAGCTTTTTTTCCCTCTTTTCAAATGCAAGGTGTGAATGCGAAACAATTGCTGAGTGGGCTGTTTTGTATCCTAACAAAATATAGAGAGTGACAAGGGAGTTTTATGGTATAAAAGGAAAATAAATAAAAGAAACATGCAGTACTTGGAATGGAAGGCACTATAGAGCAGCAGAGAAAGGAAATGATCCTTTAGGAATCTACCACGTGTACTGTTATGCTGTAAGTATTTAATAATATTTCTGGGGAAAAAGAAAATTACATTTTTTCCAGTCATTTTGCTGACATCTTATCTTTCCAATTAAATTTTAATAACAAATTGAGTGCCTTCAATATGCTTCAGTCGATTCCATAGACACATGTCATTCCTGTTTCAAATTCCATGTCCTCTTATAAGACTTTTAATACATCTACTTATGGGAAATGGAGAGGAGCAAGAGTTCAGATCATAAATTTGAGTTATTGTCTCATCATCAACTTCGACGTAGTGACAACAACTGACATCACTGGTAGTTTTGTCCATGTTATTCATTGTTCCACTCTGTGTGGTTGGGAAAAGGGGATGTTTCCCAATTGACTAATGGCTTTAGTAGCCTCCCTTGCATATATATTTTTCAAGGTTTCCAGAAGTCTTCAAGTTCAGCTGCCAAAAACTGAAACCAAGCTGAAATTATAATCATCGCCTGTTCCAAGCCTAGCTCCATTTCAATATCTCCTTAGGAAAGGATGAATAAAACAGCAATAAACAGAGCTGGAGGGAGTGAGATGAAGGTCCAGAATCAAGATTGCCAGCTGTTAGCACCCACTGCAAAAATATTTAGACAAAAACTAGAGACTACCTCTCAGTTCCTCCAATCTGGTTAAAAAATTTCCTTTTGCCACTGACATATGAGACAGTCTGACAAATTATTGCTATTTTGATTTCCACTGTGTCATTTCTATGGCTGAATATTCAGTCATATCAAATAATTAATCAGTCATGGTAATACTGATGTGATCAAGTTCAAGTACATCTCTCTTTCTGAACATGTTCTTTGTGTGGTGGCATTTTGAGACTGATAATAAATAAAAATTATACCAATATATAAATATATCAGCAAAGCTTCTTTACCTTTTTCACACACACTTCCTTCTGATCATTCACTGGTTATATCAGGATAAATTTCTATCATCATAATGCTATTGATTTGCAATAATCTTAATTTTGACCATAGGGAAATTTTCCCTTGAGGTAGTTCAAGACATTTGTAGCAGTGGGGTGGGATGCTGTTATGGATTATAAGGTGATTAAGTTGTACAGAGGATAAAATGTTCTCTCCTCTGTCACACAGTTTAAAAATATTAAAGTTCCTTATAAGGTTTTTTAAGAGCATATTTTATACAGCATTTTGCAATACTGAAATAGCTGAGACAAATGTAAAATTAATGAATTTTCATGAGTCTGTGATTACTTGTAAAAAAGTGAAGGGAATTAAATATAATCAAAGAATGATTAAAAAAAAAATTGAAACTCCAAAATAAAGGCCAAATAAAATTTGATGTCTCCTGTAATAAAAGGTAGGGGGTAATTGGATTTTGTAATAAAAGCAACTTTCTCTGAACCTGACAATTCTTTGGTTATAAGGATATTTCCAACAGTGCTGAAGGAAAATGCCAGCTTAAAAATGAGCCAACAAATATATTCTAAGTATCAATTGTTAGTGCAATAAGTATCAGATGTCACTGTCATAACAATATCATAACAGATTACCCTTCTAATTGTCCTACAGGAGAAGACACAAATTCAATCAAAATATGAAGTACAGTTACCAAATGACAGTAACCTAAAAAATCTGACAAAATTATTTGCAAGATACTGGCAGAAATATTGAACTGCAGATAAATAATCTCATATCTTCTTAGCCAATCCCAAATTTAGAGGTTTGTGATTTATACCAGAACAAAAATATTTTAAATTTCAATTATTAGTATTATGGAGAGGAGATGTTCTAAATTATTGAAATTTGAAAAAGCGAGGCACCTGCTTTTGTCGCCAATAAATATATTTCATCACTATGGTTGCAAAAACAAATAGTGACTAGCAAAATGTGGTTAAGTGAAATGAAATGATTGAGAAATGGAATGACACAGGGTCTGAACTGCATCAGCCTGCAGAGTGCTTGAGCAAAAGTGGATTTAACTGGATGAACTGGTGGAGTTTGCTGTCTTAACTGCTATACCAAGATCTATTTTCTTCTAATTTAAACTGCAGGACCTGGGAGCAATTCCTACTTCCTTGTTCAGGGACTTCAGTCCTTACTGCCACATCAGAGTGAGATCTGTTCTGAATCATCCCCCTCCTGTAACTTCATTTCCATTGAAAGAAAACCTAAACATGTGTGCATGAACTGAACCACAGCTTTATGAAATTCATCTGTCCTTCATTCTGCCCTTCCACTGCTATTCATTTTCCCTCAGTAACTCCTTTATACTTACAGAAAATAATTTACAGTCAACTATAAGTTATTCTGTAATTAAATTGACAAACAGAAAGGCAACTTGTTTGGAAGTTGAATGTTTGGACACAGTGGAGTGTAGTCAATTTTTTTTTTCTTTTTATTTATAGATCCCCTAAATTTTTCCATTGATGGAAAGGACACTATGCAATAAATCTGGTCTACTGACAATAAACTCTTGTTCCATATTCAGTGGTGGGCCACAGGTGGAACAAAATCTCATTTTTGCCTAGCAGGTTCCAGAGTAATTTACAATTAACCTGAGGAGCACACTGGACCTCCAGTGCTTGACAGGAATTTTGCCATCGCCTGCAGTTTTATGGAGAGTCAGATGTTTTCATTTGGGGGCAAATCATTCAGTAGGAGTGAAGGAAAGTTATGTTTGAATAATATGTGTGTTTTGAGTCCGATCCAAAGCACACTGATTGTGTGAGCATTTGCCCATATACTCCTCTACTAGCAAAGATAACTTTTATAAGAAGCAATCATTTTAATGACTCAGAGTATAAATGGATAGCATGAGGTCATAAAGGTATTTCCTTTCCCTCCCCTGCAAATCTATGGCTCTTGCATGGCACAGCAGTTTTTATTGAGAGCCAGACAGGCTGCTCACAGAGGTGCACTGCCATCCCCTCTAACCTGCAGTGTCAGGAGTCAGTTTTATGTGAGAAAAGGTCTATTTAAAATTAGTAGAGGAGTAATGAATCCAGCAGTGATCTTGAGGCCAGGAAACATCTCAGCAGTGACACAACTTCACAGGAGAGGTGATGGGCTCTCTGTCTTGTAGTGACGTCACACCCAGGTTGGATTTCACTGCACCCAGAGTGATGTAAATGTGCACTTAAATTACAGGCAATGAAGTGTGGTATATGTAAAAAAAACAACTTCTGATTTAAAGATATGATTTAGAATTTAGAAACATCTTGCTGAAAATAAACCCAGAGTTTCTGTTTTCTATAAAATTATGTGTTCCAACACTAGTGGGATTAATTTCTTAAATTAAATTAAAGAACAAGTGGAGTGTACTGAAAAAAAAAAAAAGTTTTTTTCTGACTCTGTTAGCCTGTGCTAGTAGAGGATGAGAGAAGAAAAAGTTATGTAATTCCTTAGGACTCATAACTGAGCCTTTCCCAGCTCAGGGGTACCTGGATGCTGTGGATCTCAGTTTCCTCAGGGCATGTCAGTGTCCCAACCAAATTCCATCACCGTGCAGTAATGAATGGACAGGTTTTCAGCCTGTAGTATGAGATCACAGGTTTCTCCTAACTTAAAAATTGCTATAAATTACCCATGAGCACCATGGCTGTTTGTTTTTTCAGCCGATGTCTTCATCCCTAAAGAATGTCTAAGAGCTATAAATAACCCTTAACCACCTCATGATTGAACTGGTGGAACCAGAGCCAGCAGTCAGAAGCCAAATGCTTTCACTATACACCATAAGTATTCTCAGTAAAATAAACTCCACATACTTCAAGACTTAGGGCACAGAGGCTGAAAAAATCCAATGTGAGGACAATCTGCTTTGGTAAATAATCATATTTTAGAAAAATGCAGGATAAATTTAATGATGGGCAAAAGTGTGTTGACCTTCACAGGCATTTTGTGTAAGCAGAGGAGTTACATCATTGGGTGTCAGAGGGATCTAGACTTGAATCTCCTCAGGGGATGGAGCCACTGTCAATTTGGGCCATTTTCTGTCCCACCAGAAGACGGGAGCAATCCCTGCATTCCCAGAGCTGCTGGAGTAGCAGCTTGTGGCAACAGGTTTAGCTGAGCTTGGAAAAACCACAAATCTCATCTGTTTGAGGTCAGAGGAGCTGATTTGGACAACAATTACACAGAGCCCACTTTAGGAGTTTATTCAGCCTTTTCAAAGGCCCAGTGCAAGGAACAAATTTCGATTCCATCAAGTGCAAGGAACAAAAAGAATTCATGCTCATAAATCCAGTGTTTCAGGATGTTGTGTCTAGGAGTATCTATTACCAATTGAAAGAATCCAAGGTCCCAAATTAGAACTTTACTCCCATTTATCAGTGAATTACTCCACTGGGAGCTCTACTGACTCTCAAGAAAGCAGGGCCTGAATTGAAGAGTTTACAAACCTGAATTAAAACCAGCAGCAGAACAGAGGCAGCCAGGAAAGCCAGGGAAGGAGAGATATAAGTTATTTACATAAATCAGCTCTGGAATGAGTTAGCAAAAACCTAAAAGCAGAAATATTTTGCACTCCTTGAAAATAACAGACAAAGCCAGGTCCAAGTGAAAGCAGAATTGACCTTTGTTCAGCACTTTGAGATATAACTGTGGGATCTAGATCTAGAATATGGAGCTTTTTCTTTATAAGAAATGAGAATCTACATCCACAATCCATTAAAAAAAAAATCCCTTCAGAAAAAAACACAAACACCACCAGGTTCCACCCACCCGCAAGCGGTCTTTTTTACAACAGATAAAAACAGGTTGTTATTACCTTCAAAAGTTGAGTTACACTTTGTAAACAGTTCTGGACTGCAGCAGACTTCTGAAGAAGGGACATCCCTCCCAGCAGAGCTCTGAGATGGGATTTGATGGCTTCTATTGGTTACTTTTTTTGGGACAAGTGAATATACAGACTGATGTTCAATTTCATTATTTCATGGCTTCTCATATAATTTTTAGGTAGAATAACTCTAATTGATTTATAACTGCACATTTTTGTTATATAATTTTCCATTTCTTTTAGGGGATCACATAAATACAATTCTTTCTCTAAAAATAGTCCTTAGTGAAAAGAAGTGTGGCATTGTCACAGATCGTACATTCAGTCAGAAAGTATAAATATAATGGATCATTTCTAAGAATTTAAGAATTTTTAATTTCCTAGGCAAGCTTTTTTCCTTTTGCTTTAAAAAGTGGAATTGTGAAAAATTTTCATCAGCTGGGCAATTTTTCTTATAGATAAAAAATTCTTCCCTGTGAGGATGGTGAGGCGCTGGCACAGGGTGCCCAGAGAAGCTGTGGCTGCCCCTGGATCCCTGGAAGTGTCCAAGGTCAGGCTGGATGAGGCTTGGAGCCACCTGGACTAGTGGAAGGTGTCCCAGTCTGTGGCAGGAGTGGGATGGGATGATCCCTAAGGTCACTTCCAACCCAATTCATTCTGGGATTCTCTAAAACAACCTGAACCATGGCATAACCCAAGGGTTGCACGCATCAAGTGAAGCTTTACAAACACACAGCCAAACAGAGAGCACACACATAACCCCAAATTTACAGGCGCTGCACTTTTCCATGGAAATACACCGTGTACCAAGATAAGCTGAGAGTTCTGTTTTCTTGTAAAAAATGTGTTGGAAACAGCTTTTTTTTTGGGACCAACCATCATGGAGAAAGGATCCAACTGAGGTGTTGCAGTTTGAATTTTGTTGCATTTCTTTTTTTGGCTTTCTGGAAGGAGGGAACAGGTTTAAATAAACATTTTGATTTGGGTTCTGCAGGGTTTTAGAAAGCTGCACTGTGTGGACACTGACGTCTTTGGACTTTACGTAAAGATACTTTGCCATTTTTGAAGCCAGATCTAACCTTTGTATCAACAAATCGTACACAAAAACTTCAGTCTGAGCCTCAAGGTAGGAAAACATATACCTAAAGGGATTCTTTGTATTTGATTTTAAAAATACTCTCATTTACAAGCAGATTTTGAATGCCTGCCACCAGCTTTGAAAATAACTGTTCCATTTATTTCGAATGTTCTTAAAGATGGGTCTCGTCTAGCAATCTATAATGATCATATAGTAAAGAAAATAATGGACAATCACGTGTATTATAGGGTCTGAGTAAAATCCACAAGAGGATTTACAGTTAAGGGTGGACTTAATCTACTTCAGAAGGACTTCAGGGCAGTTAGACTGTATTTTACATAAAAATCAAATTTACAGCTCATGCAAACAAGCTAAACAAGTGAATAGAATATATTCAGTCACACGAGTTTATTTCAAGCTGACTTTTTGGATGCATATCCAGTGATTTCTGTGGAAGGATTGAAGAGGAAGTGATTGTCACCCACTGATGAGGCCACACCTCAAATCCTGTGTCCAGTTTTGGGCCCTCAGAAGAAGGATATGGAGGGGCTGGAGCATGTCCAGAGCAGGGAATGGAGCTGGGAAGGGGCTGAAGACCCAGGAGAGGCTGAGGGAGCTGGGCAGGGGCTCAGCCTGGAGAAAAGGAGGCTCGGGGGGGACCTTGTGGTTCTGCACAACCCCTGACAGGAGGGAACAGCCGGGGGGTTGGGGTGGGAACAGGGAAAAGGGACAGGAGGAGAGGGAACGGCCTCAGGCTGGGCCAGGGCAGGTTCAGATCAGACACCAGGAGGAATTTCTTTACAGAAAGGATGCTCAGGCCTTGGCAAGGGGCTGCCCAGGGAGCTTTGGAGTGCCCATCCCTGGAGGAGTCCAAGGAAGGCACTCAGTGCTCTGGGCTGGGGACAAGGTGGTAACTGGTCAAAGGTCTCTGCAAATATATTTTGGGAGTATAAGCAATCCTTTCAACGTCAAAGTTACAGATCAAATCAAATCTGACACAAAAGTCTATCCTTAATATTTTATAGTTTAATATTTTCTAATGACTCAAAATCACCAAGGTTGATGAATAAAGTAGCATTAACAACACAGCATCTGTATCCTGCCCCTGAGATCAGTGGATTTTAGAGAGACACATCAGCAAAGGCCTGATATTTACACCTGCTTTTCTCACCTGTGCTGTGCACTGCTTTACCTGGAAAACCTGGACTTGGAAAAAGCTGCCATGAAGGCAAGAATGAAAGAACACACATCTGAAGAAATGCTCCCAATGCTGAGAACATAAATATGTTAATATTCCCTTCGTCTAATGTCAGATGTGGTTTCACAGCTTCAATTCTGGATCCCATTTGTTTGTGGAAAAAATGGATGATTTCATTATTCCCAGATTTATATAACTTCTATTACCCCGAGGCAGTGGCAAGCCTGCATTTGAGACTCTTGTCAGCAACTATCAATTATTCTACAATTTATGAGATGCTTTTCTGTAGATACTCATCCAAAACCTAGAAAAGTCCATGGAAAAAAAAGAACCCCCTCCAATTTTAAAAGCTCCTCTTGATTGGACTCTTGTCCAGGATATTCTGTAATAAGTGGTAAAAACGCACACTTGCTGAAAAAACAGAAAAGTTTTCCCTGTGAGGGTGGGCAGGCCCTGGCAGAGAGTGCCCACAGAAGCTGTGGCTGCCCCTGGATCCCTGGCAGTGCCCAAGGTCAGGCAGGACAGGGCTTGGAGCAGCCTGGGATAGTGGGAGGTGTCCCTGCCCATGGCAGGGGTGGCACTGGATGGGCTTTAAGGTCCCTTCCAACCCAAACCATTCCATAATTCCATGAAGTTTTACAAAGTTGAGAATAAGAGTAGAGAGATTTCACAGTTAAAAACTCGCAAAAACTTTACGATAGTAATTCTTGTCAGATTAAGATTTTAAAAATTGTTATTATTTTTTTTAATTAAATTTTTTTTTCCCAATCAATGGAAAATAATTTGCAATGATCTCTCATCCATGGAAGCTGGAAAACCTTAAAGTTATGTTTTAAAGCTCTGCTAGGCCAAATAAGTGATTTCATGAAAACTGAAAGCATGAAAATATGTTCTGTTTTGTCTAAGAGTTACAGATGAGTATCAAATATAAAAAATTCATGTCATTATTAAACCAAAATACTTTAGTGAGTTTTACTTTGCTGAAAAAAAAAAAGCATCTGAGTTTCTTCAATGGACAGACCTTTCCATCAGAAAGTCTTTTCCACCAAAGAAAGACTTGACTGATCAAAATATTTCTGAGACCCACAAACCTTGGGGAAAACCTGGGATTAACACTGTTGGTCAGATCATGATGCTAATAACACCAAGGTCATGGGTTCCATCCTCCCATGGCACATCCATGAAAAAGTTACATTTGGGAATCCTTGTGGGTCCTTCCCCATTCAGAATATTCTGGGAAATCTGTGGAAAATTTATCAAGCAAAAGAGCTTGACTTTTTTAAGTAAAAGTGAATTTTCACAGGAAAATCTGAACACATTGGATAAAGAGCAAAAATTTGTTACATAGGAAATATCACTGAAGTGTTTCACAGAGAGTCTACACTGGGTTCCTGATTCCCCACTGGTTTCGGGGTTGTTATTCTGCAGCAGAAGTTTGCATTCCAGCTGAATCCTTAGAAAACAGTTCCTAGAAAGGATAACCTAAAGTACCACGCAGATTTAAAAGAATCACAAGAAACTCTGGTAGCAAACACCAACAAAATTGGAATAGTGGTGGTCATTGAACAGTACATTGTAATTAACTCAAGTGCATTCTGGATTAAATATGCTTCCCAGATTCAGTTTTTCTGGCCTTAATTCCCTTTATTACAGAGTATTTCCCAGATATTCCTAAAACCATTTGGATCATTAATGTTTTGAGAACTATATGTTCTTTATATTTTAAACTGAATTTGGCAGTGACTTCTGAACTGTGTGCAAGAGCACTCTGGTCTTATAAGAGCTGAGTGTCTCTACTGAGCTGGATATTCCCTGGTTTTAGTATTTCCAATGAGCCAAATCCTCAATTTGCTAAAAAAATCTATTAAGGGGCAGATTTATACATACTGGTGAAGGTGATTTTCACCTTGTCCTACTCACCACAAAATCTGATAAATTCAGAGGCACTTGGATGAGAGGAGAGTTTGAAGAGTGACTGAATTAAAACAATTTTTTACAGGCAATCTATCCATCTAGTCTGAGTGCAGGTCTATTTTTTTTCTGTGCAGTTTTGCACAGTGACAGGCCACCTGCAATTACAAGTTCTCATAAAAACTACCAGGAATCTCAAGGCAATTATCTTGTCACTAGTGCAAAAAAAACCCACCCCAAAACACACCAGTCTTTTTTAGTCAATCCTCATAACAGTGACTTCACTGCTGAAGAAAATGAGAACATAATACCCTTTTTTTCTCAAGAAACCTTGCTTTTACATAAACTTCCCTGATCAGGAGGAATTCTGTTCTGTGCCACTCCTCATTTGTGCACCCCAAGGGTGATTTCCTACCTTGGCTTTCCCAAGCCTTGTGGAGCTTTCCAACTGTAAATCCAAACCCATCCTATTCTTTACCAATTTACAGTAAATCTTTGCATAAAGTGACCTTTCCCCAGCAGGCTTGATGACAAACAGGGTGTTATTTACATCCTGGTCATTTTGGGCAGTGTTCCTTTTCCTCCATAAGAGATGATGTCACTGCATGAAACCACAGTGACATCAATCATTTGCAAGGCAAAGGATGTGGACAGGCCAGAGCATTCCAAATCCTCTCTCAGAAAAAGTGGAGTTTCTTCTCTTTTCTCCTTCAAGAAGTTCTATTGTATGGCAAACACCATCCCAGAGGTGTGGAAACTTGTGCTTCAAACCCAAAGGGTAAAAAAAAAAAAAAAAAAAAAAAAAGCCTAAAAAGAAAATCACTATCAATTTACAAAATGAGACCTGAAGTTCTCTCATATGATTATGATTTCTGTTGTTGGCAATCATCCTGTGAGTGGTTAATAAAAAGCAGCTCTTTTTTTTTCTTTTTTTTTTTTTTTTTTTTGGCAGCCTTATTTAGTGCTCTGTTTATGCCCTGATATGACAGTTCATAGAGTACAAGTTAAGGAAATATATTTAAAATGCAGCTGTGGATTTCCTGAGTATTCCACCTTCCAGCAGAGCAGGAATCCAGACCTTTAGCAGATATAAACAGCAGCAAGTGGCTGCACAAATTTCTGGCTGTCATATACTCTCAAGACCTAAACATTGTCTGGGGGCTCCTTTCTGCATTTTAAAAGAATCTCTGAGCTCAGAACACAGCAACCCACAAAAAGACAAAGGAAAGGGATGCATGAATTGCAAACAGAACACAATTTTTAATGAGAAAACCCAGGCAAATTCCATCTTCTACCTCAGTTTTCAGTCAATAAAATGATGTTTAAAGGGTGAGCAAGAAGCAGTGAGGATCCATCACACACATGAATTCATGCTTCAAGCCCAGATAAACACCCTGCACTCAGCCTGGGACCAGCTGTCAGGGCTCAGGACCCACTGGTGGCTTTGGGTGTTAAGGCAGGGTTTGTGAGAGTGAGCAGAGCAGTGAACACATTTAGGGGTCTCTGCTTCATCTGAGGAAGGCAAAAATTCCTGCCATTGTCCAAGAAAACATGCTGTGAGAGCATATCGATAAGAAATGTCCAATTTCTCGGCATCTCTTTTGATGGGTTTGCTTTGGCAGGGGAGGATGGCACTCAAGGAACTTAAATCCCTTTGAATAAAAATGTATTTTTAGAATAAACAGAGCTGGGTGCAACACTTGCCCAGATGTTTGCAAGGTTAATAGTTCTCCACATATGTTTCAAGTTTCATATTTCCAGACTACAAAGCAGTATGGGAGCATGACTAAGTGGTATCACCCTATTTCACTAATAAAGATAAAACTCCACAGTGATTACTGACACAAAACTAACAGAAACTCTTTAGCAATCTTTTTTTTTTCTTTATGAGAAAATGTGTGATGATCAAAAGATGCTTCAATGTTAGTGAAGAAGGATGAAGGAACGGACCAAGATTTTTAGTTTCATTATTATTATTTTCACTCTGGTTTAAACATGCTGATCTGTGTTTTGCCCTGAATAAATAAAACTATATTGGAGGGCACCCCTCTCTGAGCCTGCATTGGAATCAGCACCTACAATTTAGGACAGGATTTCAGCTGCAGCAGCGTGAGACAACTGCTGATATTTTATGGGAAGGGAGTTATTCTCAACCTTAAACCCTTCCTACTTTTTCCTAGCACTGATCTTGAGGAGTATCAGCCATAATGAAGTAGAAAGCAAACCTGCCTTCGGGGTGTTTATTAGTTCTACTCAGCAATTAATAATTTCCATAACTAGATGGGGAATCTTAGCACTGGTGGTTTTGGTTTCTCCCAGCTCCATCTTTGTGGGAAAAGTGGGGGAGACTTGGGCTAGATCATCTGTGGAATTAATGGCAACACTTCCTGAATGGATTTTCATAAGGAAGTTGTGAGTTGAAGCTGATTTTAGTTGGTAGGAATAAAGAGGACTCAGTTTTCCTGGCTTAAAGGGAGGGAGTCTAGTGTACTCCCAGTTGTACAACAATACAGAAGTACAACAATAACTAGACAATATTTAAAATATTACAAATGTTTACACTTTTGAGAGAAGTAAGAACACATGCAAAGAACTGTTCAGGCCACAATCTAGTTTCCTGATATCACTGCTGTAGAATCAAGCACTATTCAAGTAAATTTAATTTTAAATGCAGCAAGGTAATTGCTAATCTCTGCTGAAAATGGCACTTTGAATGAGATACTATGGATTGCTGATAAATCTGAAAACACACAGACATTGTTTTAAATGAGCATGAATGACTGCTCAGAGGAGTTAATGTACAAAGACCAGGGTCAAAAATGAGAAGTGTCAGCTAAAATGTGAATTTAAGGTATTCTGTAAACTCCCATACAGCTGACCAGCTCTGGATGTCATCTTGCCTTCTCCTTTTATTATTTTCCAGCCTGGTGAGTTGATCCATAAGTGAACTCCAAGAAAAAAAAGCCACTTTTCAAGAGGGCATCATTAATTTATTTCCTGATGGCTCCTGTGTGGTTCCCACACATGCTCTGTGACATGCTCAGTTACACTGAGATGAGGCCAGAGTGCCCATATTGCTCTGTGGTTTGGTTATTTGGTTGGTTTTATCTCATAAACAACCTTTTAAATAAATGTAATATGTTCTGAAGTCACTCTGGTGTTCAGGTACCTGAATGCCACCTGTATCACCACAAAGAATTCAGTGGCTCAGCTTCCCATGAAACTAACCCCCTGAGGGTGGATACATATCTTTGAATAACAAAGAAATAAGTGGGTTTAACATCTTAATGCCAAACACTGGAAGGAATGTTTCAATTGCCTACTACTGAGAAAATTAGAGCTACAAATGACATGTCAAATGTACCTAATGTGACCAGGCTTCTTATCCAGCACTTGGAGAAATTTAGTGAAAACCTTTCCCATTGTCTCTCCACCTGCAGGACTGACAAAAGAGTACAGCTGAGCACTGGAACCCTTCAGATCTCTGCAAAATACCTCATAGGGAGAAGCAGCAGCCCCATTGTTGGTGAGAAGGCTGTGGAAACAGTTCCAAGAGCCCAATTTCAAATGGCATGGTGAGGCTAAATTTACCAAATCAGGCTTTAAGCAGACATTACACACATTACACATAAACTGACCTGGGCAACTTGCATGCATAACATCATTTCTCCAGGAACAATCATGTAACCCATAATGAAAGGGCCATTCTGTAACTATAAAAAAGCCTTAGTATTCTGCAAAGAAAAGAATAAGAGGATTAAAAAGGTAAAAAAAAAAAAAAAAAAAAAAAAAAAAGCCCAAGAAAATAACCCTTCTGTGTAGAACTACTTGTCTGGGTGTTGTGATCTGCAGCTCATTCAGAGGATTTGCCCTCAGAGACAAGCCTGCATTACTGGCCAAATATTCACTTAAAGAGAGTTATTTCAGCTGAAATAAATAATTGTACACATTGGCAGCAAATGAGCTTCAATTAAACCCTTAAAATGCAAAATACTCCAGCAGGTTATACTGAGACACACATGATAATTTGCATCTCATTCTTGACACATATAATAGCAAATTTCAGTGGCCATGGCAGTGTTCAGGGCAAAGACTGCTGCTAGGAGACGGCTCTTCCTTCTTTCCTTCTCCAAGCCTATAAGATTATTTCTTTATCCTTCCTCCCTCTTCAACTGCAATTAGAGAAGCAGGAGCTTCATGTCGCAGTGGTTGAAGGAAACTACCACTAATCTTTTAATTGAAAGTAAATGATGGAGATATAGCAAATAAGCAAGGGAAGCTGGAAAACACAGCTTCCCTATGTCGCTGTCACTCCACACCTCATCAGCAAACAGAGAAGTATTAACTGCAGGTCCCTAATCTGTTCCATTAAGGCAGGATGCTGAACCCCTGGAGAGAGCTTTAGAGCTTGACCCACACCACTGCCAAAAACTTCCTTCACTGAAAGGGTGGGAGAGGCTGAGAAGTGTCTCAGAAAGGCCTGGAGTGCTCTGGAGCGAGAGGCAGAACGCTGGCAGGCAGAAAGAAAGTCTCTTCTCCCTGTCCCTTCCATCCTACACCAGCTCCAGCCCAAGCCTGGTGGGCATTTTCTGCCTAAAACCCTCCCAGGAGGTCACTTTGGACCAGCACCAGTGGCAGGGTGCTCTCAGGGGCAGAGCCACACTTCAAAGAGAGTTTATCTTGGAAATTATCAGATTGCTTCCTAGGAGATAGACTTTCTTTGTTCTAAAGTGATTTCTCATGTGTAAATATATACATTTATATATTTCTATATATACTCATGTTTATATCAAACTGCATTTAAATCATCACTACTTCTATGAAAAAAACAAAGTGTTATTGGAAGTCATTTTATTTGGGTCACACAGTTTAGTATTCCCCAAATGTAATGGCATAATTTAAAATGTTCAGTTATACATGGGGAGGCTGTAAGAGCTATTTGGTTTTTTGTTTAACATGCACTTTTAAAACTCAAGCCATTTTTCGACTGTCTTGAAGTTAGCTGACTGTATTTCTGATCTCTTAAATTACTTGTATGTTTGTTCTTATTTCTTTTTACATTCACTAAGCCCTTAGAATTAATTAAATTTTTTTAGTCTCAAGCCAGCCAAAGGTAGTAGTTTTTCTATGCTGTTTGGTTTTGGGAAGCATGACATGTACCACCAACACAAGAGGTTTAATTCTATGAAATAAAACACTGAAATTGCAAATATTAAACATCTGAAATAACTGTTGCAGCAAACAGAGGCAAAAATCATAAGGCCAAAAGTGACCACTGTAGTAACTGAGGCTGATCTCCTGTACACCACATATCACAGGACATCCCCAAGTTAATTCTATAAAATATTAGCCTTTGATAGAAAATGCTGGTGGTGAAAAAGCCACCACAACTCATGTGAGGGTAGGTCAGTGATGGATTATCTTGATTATGAAAAACCACCACTCACTGCTGACTCATTTTTTTGCTACACTTTGCCTCAGTCTATAATGGAGAATAAAAGTCTTAATTTCTGGAGGTCTAAAACAGCTTGAGGGGAGTCCTTCTCCAGAAGCAAGGGGATTCTTCCTGAAAAAAAGGAGAGATAATTTAACAGGATTATCTGTTCCGTCTTGGCAGGAACTGGACCAGGTCCAGCAAACATCCTCCTGATAACCATCCTAAAGATTCCTATTCAAATTTCCCAAAAATACAATTCTGAGACGTTTGACCCTTCCTTTATTTCACTTTCACTCCTTTCTGAAGTCATGGTAGTTAAAATGGTGAGGCAATGTACAAAAATAATACAGTATTACATTGTTATTGAGCAACTTTGAAATGAATCATGCCTTACATATATGAAGAAACATTTGCCTGAAGTACCTATTTTTTTACAAAAATATTAGATTTCTGGTCTTCAAATTCAATATATGTGCCACTGCACAAATCTAATTTGGGATGTGATCATTTTAATGTCTAATAAAATCAAGTTTGTAAAAGCAGAGTGGCTCCAGCTTATCTGTTCTCATTAATGCTGAAAGACATTCAGTTCATAGGCTTTGATCTGAACTATTTAAGAGCACGTTACACACTGAACACTCTCAGTACTAGATCCTGTTAAAACAGAAAAGTATTTCATGTTCCAACCACTATAAATGACAACAGACCAGTTAAGAGTCTTTTGTTTCATTGCTGAAATAAAAACTTCTTTAAAAAAAAATCTGAGCATCACTGCTTCAAAAGAACTGAAATTCTTGTAATTAAAACAAGTGGTTTTGTTTCACTAGGACACTTAGGAAGGTACATGTTGAGGAGTTCAGCTTTAGAATAAAACAAAAATGCTCTTTTTTTATTTGATTGACAATACAGGGAAAATAATGCTAATTCTTGATTTTAGCTGCCCAGAGATTTTGTCTTCGACCTCCAGACCTGCTGTTGCATTAATGACAATGGTGGAAACTTTGCAGTTCTTTTCCACCAGCACTGAGTAGGGGCAGGAGCTGTGACAAAAGGGCCTCTAGTGGCACTCAGGGCAGGGAAAAAAAGAGAATTCCCATTGCTCAGCTGTTATTTCCTCCTAATTTAGACACATAATTTAGGTTGTGCACCCCTACTAATCACAATATTAAGAAGTTTTGGACACAGATTCAGTTAAATAAACCTTTGCTCCTTGCTCCACACCATATTTGGGTAGCATGGTTAAGTCTCAAATACCTGTGAATTTTACCATCCACTCTGGAAAGAGGAAGAACCTAGAGGGGGAATTCAGTATTCAATTTTGTATATGCAAAAGAGAACTTCTGGCACGAATCTTGTTTTGTTCTATTTATACTCTGAACAGGAGTCCAATGTGTATTTTATTTGTATCGCCCAAGAGTTTGCTGCAGATTTTTTTTTTATTCTAAGAAATTACAATCAAAATAGGCTATTTTAAAGTATTTACATGGCTTAATTTTTCAAATTTGCCTTAAAGTCTGAGTAGAGTTTGAGCAAAAGCAGCTGTATCCTCCTGAACATGGCAGCATTATGGGGCAGCAAACCACAGTAATTGACTATTTAACTTATTTTAGTGGACAGAGGATTCTTCAACCTAAAGAGGTAGGACCAAACTGACTGAAACTCTCATTTTTCTGACAGCAGATGATTTTTGCAGTGCCATACAATTAATGTGCCTATTACATAACCCCAAATATTTGTGATACCTGCCCAGCTCCCAGGGGCCACTTGTTTCCTGACAGGTGTCCAAAACTCTTCAGGTTTCTTCCAAAGCTGTTACACCTTCAGCATATTGAAAATTGGACGAAAATTCAACATATAACAAACGTGACATATAAATACAGGAACTATTACGTGAACACACAGAATTACCCATTCCATTCAATTAAACTATTTTCAGCTGTCACTTAATTTTCAGTTCATGTCTCAGGTGAGATATTCACGTCTTTTGAGTTCATTCTGCCAAAGAACCCAGAGCAGAATTTTTCCCCATTGGTGGAAGGAGGAAGAGCATTGAAAATAGATTTTTGTTTTTTTTAATGGAACCCCCTGAATTCTCATACATTTGTAAGGGTAATTTCCTGCAGATGAGCATGCATGAGGACAGCACCTTTCAGGACTGGGACCTCCAGTCACATAATGGCTAATGAACAAGAAATATGAATACAGTAAAATGTAACAGCTTTGTACCTCACAAATATGTTGGGAATAGTGGTTTTGCTCAAACAAGAAAAAAACAAAAAAAGATAAATTGTTTTTCTTTAATTAATTTAGCTTCCTGATAGTATGAATAGTGACATGATTCAGGAAAAACTTACTAATCTGAGCTGCTTTTGTTAATTATTCTATACTCCTGGTGTGTGTGTCTGTGAGTTGTATTCTCAAATTTGCCTTGGCCACCTTAAGTAAGGAACACCCGCAGAGCCTGAGAGGAACTAATGTACACTTAATTACAAAGAAACACTTCGCAGTCTTTTACTGACACCCAGTGGTCAGACAGAGAGGGTTTGTGAGAAGCAGGAGAAAAGATAGAGCAGCCTGGAGACGTCTCAGGGCATTTATCTCACAGGATAAACTGTTGTTTGATTAACTGGATAAAGGCACACATGGAACTTAAACTGGGACTTGCAAAATCAGCTGGTCAAGCTCTGTGCTTAGCTCCACTTGGGAAATATCTGGTGTACTCAATAGGAACCACATCCAAAGGATGGATCTGGTCCTACAAGAGGATGTGGGGTTTTTCTTGTTCCTTCTTTTCTTGGCCCACAGCACCAGACATGAACAACCCCTCCATTGGAAAGGACACCAGAAACTCTGAAAAGAAAAGCAAAACAAAGAGACAACTTAAAGCGTGATTGTTGTTCAGGATTTTTGAGCAAACTTTGTTTATGTATTGCAGAAACACATCTCAATTAAAATGAAAGCTTTCTCTGGCCTTTTCCTGCAGAGTTAACCCAGCTAGCTGATCAGCAAAGGCTCTGCCTTGTGCAAGCACTGCAGCTGTCTTTGATATTAAACAGAGCTGGATGCTAACAGGCAAATCAGACCTACTCTGATTCCCAGCTCAATTCCAAGCCTCTGATAAACAAGCAGCTGAAAAATTTCCTCTGCATGCTGTTCCCTCAGCCATGGCCAGGCACTGGGGGCATTTGCTTTTCCTCTCAGTAGAGGCACCTGGCAGGCAGGTCTGGGAACAGGTAACCAGCCAAATGGGGGAGGAATGGACAGGGAATAAAAATAATCCTCCCTTGTGGGAATCCAGAGCTTCCCTCTGTCTGCCCTGGCAGGCCTGGGACCCTGGCAGGGGGTCAGGAACCCCCCTGGACAGAGCCCCCAGAGACACTGTCTGTGATCTCTGTCCATGGAAAAGAGTTTTCAGTCTTACAGGATGAATTACAAGCTCTGAGTGTTTGATATAAGCAATAATTAAGTGTGGCACAGGTGCAAAAGTAAAATTTTAGGATTCTAGATTAGGGGTCCAAAGGGGACAAGATGGAGGAAATCGGGTGTGTCTTGTCCTTTTTCTCCTTCTTCCTGCCCTCCATGTTTCACTGCAGTGTTGGCATTTTTCTGTTGGTTTAGGCTGGGGACACACTGTTCAACGTAGGTGACAGATATTGGCACATTATTGTAAATATAGCACACATAGTTTCTGGTATATAATGTTTGTAACATCCCGCTGAGGGCAGAGCCCCACACGCTGCCCTGCAGGACAGAGCTGCGGCAGGGCAGCAGAACATGTTAGAGATAAACAGAATAAACAACCTTGAAACCAGCACAGACGAATTATGGCTTCTTCTTTGGCAGCGGGGCAGAAAGACAGAGACTTTCTACAATCTCAAAATCATCAATACCTCAGATTCCGACACTCCCTGAAATCCCTGCTGTCTGCATGAAGGTAACACCACACAAAATACAGAGCTACTCAGAGAACTACACCATAATTGTGTTTTTTTGCGCAGTGATGATGGCATCAGTGAGGCCATGGCTGCCACTCACAGCTCTGCCAGACTGCAAAGACAAAGTGTGGATGTCATTTCCATGCCAAAACACATCTGCAGTGAAACACTTTGGCAAAAAGATAACAGGGAAAGCCTCCTGGCAGCACAGAAGAGTTGAATAACAGGTGTGGACAAAACATATTGTTGAGTATAGATAAATAATTTTTCAAAAATCAAATGGAAATCCCCCAGAAACAAACTTTATTGTAATACCTACCTGGAACCTGGGGACCAGCAAACAGTTACAGCATCAGATGACCCACTAATGACAAGTTGGGCTTTTTTTAATTTTTATTTTTTAATGAACTGTAGATCAGCAAAAACTGCTTTGTACTTCTCACACAGTGTCCTCAGGCACAGGAGCACACCAATTTTCTTTGGACAAGGAAGTAACAAGAACATTAATTTATAATGGAAATACTGCAAACACTTTGCTCCCTTTCTAATGCATTATATTTTTTAAACTTAGCTTTTACTTAAATTTTATGTGTCTTTCCAGAATAAAGATCAGAGAAATCAACTTTCCTTGAACTCCAAATGGGGAATGCTGTAGATGCTGAAAACCTACTATTGCATCAGAAATGGAAATAAAAGTGCTCCCAATGACATCAAACACTAATTCCTATGGAAAAATCTCTGCTGAGATGTCTCTTCCTGCCTTTCCTGCCAAACTACAACATACAGATGAGTGGAAAGGCTGAGGAAATTTGGATTATTCAGCCTGGAGAAGGCTTCAAGCAGCCTTCCATTACCTGAAGGTAGCCCACCAAAAAGATAGAAAGGGACTATTCACAAGGGCCTAGAGTGACAAGACAAGGGGGAATGGTTTTAAACTGAAAGTGGGCAGGTCTAGATTAGATGATTGTGAAGAAATTCCTGTCTGTGAGGGAGGTAAGGCCCTGGCACAGGTGCCCAGAGAAGCTGTGGTTGTCCCTGGATCCCTGGAAGCGTCCAAGGCCAGACTGGGTGGGACTTGGGATAGTAGAAGATGTCCCTGTCCATGGCATGGATTGAATGGAGATGAGCTTTTAGCTCCCTTCCAGCCCAAACCATGCTGTGACACTGTGAGTCTATGAAAAGAATGACCAATGAACTGATATAAAATTTGATTTCCCACTTACACTTTTTCTTCAGCACTTGATGTATTTCAGGACTCAGAATCTCTGTTACAGTTTTATAGGCTTGCAAGAAATCAGACATGACATTTTACAGCAGGCTTTCCTCCAAAGGTATTAATGAACCTAAAGAATTCAACCCATCATTTTTTCCTTCTTTTTCTCCTGCTCATCCTACAATCAGGAATCTTAAATATTTTTCTTGTCTTTCTTAACAATTCAGGTTTTCCAACTCGATCTCGGAGCACAGAGAAGCCCTTTTCCCACCCCTGAAACAAAGCCCTTCTTACTTCAGCCTTGCTCACTTGCTTGTCCTGCCCTTTCTAAAAGACTAAAGAAGTAACTGAATGATGCAGTCTGGCTGCTGTTCAGCTGAACTCAGGGACACAGAGAGAGAGTGCGAGTGTTCCCAAATGAAAGGAAGAGAAAGTTCTTCTAGATTATACAAATAATCATCATTAGTTGTTGTTTCCTGTCAGCTGCTGGATCTAAAGGCTTCTTTCCTCAGGAAGATGAATGAAATTGTGGAGAATGAGGCACTCTGACAGTTCTAAAAAGCCAAATTTAATCTTAAATGATTTTGTTCTCATCTTCAAGGAAATTAGGCCCATAAGAGAGGTACTGCTGTCCTATAGAATATCACATCCTAACTCCTCCATATTTCTGTCTGGAGAAAAATCTTCATCTGCAGTCTTAGAGCTGTGGCTGAGAGTCTGAGGTGGAACTACAATTTTCCTCACCTGCTTGTGAGGTTTGCACCCACAAGCACAGCACACCATAAAAGCTGTCAATGTGCAAAGTCACTGAGGGAGGACTCCAGACAAAGCCATAAGCTTTAAGAGAAAGCACAGACACATTTTGGCAAGCCAAATGTTCTGGTTTGCTAAGTAGGCCACATTTAAAAATATTATTATGCATATTTACAGAGATATAAGCTAAGAAGTAGATATAAGCTAATAAGCCCCAAATTCTGAAGAAAAGCAAGACTGACCACACCAATTTGGAACCTGACCAAAGCCCTAAACATTGTGCTGCTCTCACGAGTCTGTAACCATCTGACCTTTATGAATGCTGGGGCAGCACAACCTTAGCAAGTCCATGGAGCTCTGCCAGTTCCTAATAGATCTGGCCCTTATATTACATTTATTTTCTCACAACCACTGCAGAATTCAAGAACTTCTTCATGCAATTTGGTAAGTGGGGGGAGAAAAAAAAAAAAAATCAGCATTCAAATGGTCAGAGCATCAAGTCACAGTGTGAGCTTTCCAGAGGGAAATCCTACAAGTCGTTCTGGCTAAATCTTAGCTCTGCATGAGGTCACAGTGAGGTCACACCAGAATGACTTGTGACAGAATTTTTACTCCAATCGTACTTAAGGAATGCTCCTAGGTTCATGTGGATATTCCTGTGAAAATTCCTGTGAATTCCAGCCTAGTTTTTTAGCCAGTGAGATGAAGTGGTTAAATTTACCTCATCCTAGGCATATAGGACAGTGACATGTTTAATGTTTGCCTCACACTACACACAGCTGAGTAGCAGGATAATGCTCCTAAGTGTTGCCTTTTCTTTTCCCATTTAGACTGTGTTGGGAATTTGAGGATGCTTGGAGGGAAACCTGCCCCTCTGCCATGTACCTGTTTTGGACAGGAGCAGGAGACCACCAAGAAAAGAGATGGGGTGCTGCAGGAAACCAGGTTTGTGACTGGATAGTTTGGCTCCCTCTCACTTTACTGGTGCCTCTCTCTCTCACAAACCAGGCTCCATTCCAGTCCCATTTCATGTTCCACAGCAAACTGTGCTGCAAAATAGGCTTCCAAATCCTAGTGTAGGTTTAATAAATCATGATAAGGCTGTGGAGTTAATTTTTATTTACATAACATTTCAGGCTATCTACATAAACATTTTAAGTTGTGTGGAGGAACACACTATTCAGCTGCCCAGCAGATGAAATGCTGCAAAAAAATGTTGGGCCACAGGATGCCGAAGTCAGTGCAATAATCCGTGAGCTTGGTAGTTTGTTTCTGAGGGCTTTTATTATTCCAGTGTAGATAATACACTGGAATGTATTATCTACACTGGAATAAGTGGGTGTTAGATATACTTCAGCTGCCACCCCTGAACTTTCAAAGAGAAGCAGTGAATTCCTGACACCACTTTAATTCAGCAATTTGAAATTCAGTTTTGCTGATGGAAGGAGACATTCCCTTGCATAGGGAGCACTTGAGACATAATCCTTGCTGTGTTAGCCTTTATCACAGAATCTGGGATAGCTGCAGCTCACAGTCTACAGGACTGAAAATCTCAGCATTCTCTTCTAAGTAAGAAGAACAATAGAGCAAAAAGTGACTCCTAGGAGAAAAGCCAGGTTACAAACTATAGGTGTTCAGGGATTCACCAAGCAAATTCTGCTAGGAGCTATAGGAACATCTAAATCTCGGATGATCCACTAAGTTTTAACAGAGATACATGGGTCTTAGCATTTGAAAAAACCTGGGAATATTTCTCTCACCCTGGCTGAAGGCCAGTTACCAGTGGAATTCCAGCAGGATTTTGTCCTGGGATCTATAATTTCATAGAATCGTCAAGACTGGAAGACTCACCATAACTCAAAATATATGGGTCCTCTATAATAGTGATTGAAATACTTCCAAACTCCCAAAGTAAACTCACAAAGTCTCCAAGTATTCAGATATTTTAGCACAAATTACAGGCAAGTCTGTCTAAAACCTAAGTAATTATTTATGTGTGTAAATGCTGTATATGTGTGTATGCAACATTTGCAGAGCTAGAATTTAATCAGTTATCAATGTTTTCCTTCCAAATGTAATAATACAAGTTTTTCAAAGGGAGTGATTAATCTCTGCTGTGAGAAGAAGGATGGAGAGATGATCAGACATTTCCTGCATTTGACTGAACAAAATGAAATAGTGTGACTCTTTTCACATGAAACAAACATGGCAGGTCTCCACAGAAACATGTCTTACATGAAAGCATTAATTCAATGTGCTGGCCAATAGGTTTTTTTCATTAACAAAGGGAAAAAAGACCATTTCTCCCCCCCCCATAATTTCAATATACCAAAGAGAAGTCAGATATGGGCTTGGAGGACTCTTTTATCTGCTGAGAGATCAACAACAATTATTAGAGGCTTGAAGGTACTGCAGGGTTTTTAGTAGCACAACTGAAACAAATGTTTCACAGCAACAGAAGAATCACAGATGGCCTGGAATGAAACAGAAATTCTGCAGGATTTAGAATGTAGCAGATGATCACAGAACTTTCATTGCTGACATTATCATTAAATAACTCTGATAAAACAGATTTCCAAAACCTGCTGAAAACAGTGCCCATGGTAAAGGATGCAATCCAGTGAACCATTATCAGCTTTTTTCCACCACCTGTTAGAGGGCCAGTGCACCATGAAGATAAACAAGTAGAAAACTCAGAGATTGTTACACCCAGAAAGGAACTGGTGCTGTGACAAGGAGGTCAAATTTTAGGAGAAAGGCAGAAAGTCTGGCCCAATAAATGAGGATGGCATTGAGGGACATCAGCCTTGCCAAGTTTCTATGAGCAGAAGGGATTTAGGACAAAACTTTAACCTGATCTTTAAGAAATTACTGCACTTAAGGTCAGTGTGTGTTCCTGTATGGAGGAATCTTCCTCTCAACCTGATATCAGGAAATTATGAAAGGTCTTAAGGGTTTCAAACAGAATTCTGAGAAAATTCTCATTTCCTACAAGCTGAGGAAAAGAGGACAAGGGAAGCATTTACTAATGCCACTTCTGAGGCAAGTGCTCACTAACTTTCATTTTATGAGGCAGAAATGTGGGAAGAAACCCTAAATGGGACCATTACTTTCTACTGATCACTAAATTTTTGTCCAAAAGTGAAAAGAAAGCCATAGACTTTCAGGCCAGCACTTTCTGCCTTTCCTATTACTGATATTTGAAATACACAATATGTAAATCTTCAAAAAACAATACTCCTTATTACCTACTTGATTATTTCTTAAATCTCTGTGTATTTTTAGTCACTTGGGGGTTTTGCACATTATGAAGCAGGGCACAGGGTTTTCTGCTTAACAGTTTGCAGTAGTTAACACTCATTACACTATGAAAAAAACCACACATAAACACGGTTCAGATGTCTAGATGTATTTTTTTCTTAATAACAATATTTTTTCCATTTTACATTATCTTAATGCAAGACTGTGCTTTATTGAGAAACTAAGAAATATGTTAGGTGTCACATAAATCTGAAGTGAGAGTCAACAAAACAGAAGACTTAACACAAGGTTGCAGTTAATTTAAGATTGCTGTTCATTGCCAATTTTCCCCATTTATTGTGCTTTCTCTTCCAAATGTTCCCTGTCTTTTTTCATTCCCTCTAGAGTAATTTCTTTGTTCATCTTTGCCAGAACACTCGAAATTCTGTCTACAGGCCAATATTTTTTGTTCTTCTGGGTCTTTACTTCATTGCTTTGAGGCTTCTCTCATTCTTTTTTGGCTATATTAGTGCTAATTTAAGAGTTGCACACCCTCTCTGGACAATCTGTTCAGGGCTCAGGCAATGCCCAGGGAAGAAATTCTGCCTCCTGTGCTGAGGAAATTCCTGGGAATCAGTTCCTCTCTGCTCCTCTGGTGCCATTGCTGGTGCTTTGTTGAGAGAAACTTGACAGTGATTCCTATGTAGATATTTTGGTTTAGTATTAATTATACTTTGATTAATTTAATAGCAACTGCCACTGCAGCAAGGTTTGTGTTAGCAGTAAACCATACTCAGTCAGGGACTGGGCATCACCCTGCTAGATAAAAACCCAGTCCCTGGTCAGCCATATGGCAGAGCTTCCATACAAAAATCCTCCAGACCCCACAGAAATTGGCAAGTACAGGGCACCTGCAGCTTGGGTTGTGGGGCTGACATAACAGGACAGGTCCCATCATAATATTTTCAGTGAATTTATTATTTCTTGCTGAAATTTTACCCGATTTATGCCACATCTCCATTTTCAGACTCAGTCACAACAGCTCTAAAGCACACAGCTATGAACATGACCATATGCACAAACACAGAAGCATGGAAAAGCCAGTCCTTTCCCGTCACTCAAAGACTCTATGCTCTATTCTTGCTCTGATTTTTTCTGCAACATTCTCCATACCTTATGTCCCAAATCACCAGTGATTCTTTAAAAGGGATAACCCCAGTCCCCTGCATCTTACTCTGAAAGGAAGAGGGACTCCAGTGTCAGGCTCAGAGCAGGCACCAGACCAGCACTCACTGCAGGGACCAGGATAAGGGTTTCCACTATGAACACAATAAAAATCTAGGGTTCAAAGAATCCTATCAAGGTCACTCCATCCAAACAAAACACCCAGTTGTGAAAATACTGCTCACACATGGCCTGAAACACCTCTTGGATGCACTAAGACCCAACAGACTGGGCTTAACTGCAGGTACTAAAATTTATATGTTGGATTTTATGAATAACTTATAAGGAATAACGTGAAAATAAAACCTGATTGTACAAGACCTTGCTCCCAGCAAAGTATAAAAGAAATAAGCCTCAACTTCACACAGGTGTTACTGACTGCAGTAGAAGTGCAGAATATATTTTCTATTTCTTATCATCTGTTATAAACATTTCAGTTGTTTCCAAACATTGCATAACGAGGGCTGTTAATGTAACATTTTCCAAGGGAAAAAGGTTCATAAGCAGTTTTCAGGAACCTCAGTTAAAGCTGCCCATGTCCATGATCCCAGCAATATCTGAAGAGCCAACAAAAGGATGCATTTCAGGAAAGGTACACATGTTCTCCAGAGTACTGAAACACTTCCAGCATGCTGGAAATGCCCATGACAGAGAAGAAATTTCAACCCATTTGTTGAAAGCCTTTGGAAAAGACAAAGAATAGAGCTGTTAAAGGAAAGTGAGCACTCTTTCACACCTCTTTCAGCACTGTGCATTGGACAATGCAGCTATTTAGGAAAACAGGCTTGTATTTTCTTGTCCAGTACTTGTTCCATTTGATCAATAGTGGATCAGGTGCAGCAAACATCTCATTTTACACCTGTGTTGCACAGAAACTTTGGCCTTGGAACACCTGTTAAGGCTGTTTGAAGATCTTTCCCCTGGACACCAACTCTCTCAGCTGCTAGTAATTAGAAGAAACAAAGCAGAACTACCACATGGACACGGGCCCTGGGAGAGGGGAGTGCCAAAGAAAGCAGCACAAGTTTTACAAGGATGCATGTCGTATTTTTTCCCTTGGCAGCACAACCTCAGGACAGCAGGCTGGATGCCAAGTGCTCCAAGTGTCAAGCAAACAGGATTTGCTACAGGTTCTTCTAAGCTTTGATCATCTCTTTCTGTAAAATAACTGAGTTTGTAAATATGGCTACAGAGAAATTCTGTGGGAAAAGTAGTGTTACAAATTTTGATCAAGTGGGAGACACTGGTTTTAAAAGTTCTTGAAATCACAGATTTGCGTTAGCAATTATTTATTTATTGTTGCCCTTATAAGCTGTGTCATCTAGCTGGCCTTTATTTGTTCCTGTAAAATACTTCAGAGAGCATTTTTAGATTATGAAATTAATGCATCTGTAGAGGATTATCTATTTCAGTAATGTCATCTGTGTGCAACCACAAGATTTACTGACTAGAGCACATTTTCTCTGGTAACATTTGGCCTTTCTTGCTAAGATTCAATCCAATTAGAATTGATTTCAATGGAAAAATATGATCATAACAGGAAAAGAGCCAATTAGTTATAAACCCACTACAGATAAAGGTTGAAAATTCACGAAGAGATAAGGAATTCTGTTCCTTAACAAATAAGGATGGCAAAACTATATAGAATGTATATATTAATATAGGATGGAGGTGTATTTAAATCCTTTTCTGTCTGATGAGTGAAGGAAGTGATGGGAATGGTATCATTGCCTCTAGCACCTGGGAAAATGTGATTTTCTGAAAGGCCCAATACTGTCAAGAAGCTGGGATTAATCTCACAGGACATGGTGTCGTGATTTTTTGGTACCAGTTTTTAAGGTCCTGTTCACCTCTGTAAAGATTTTAAGAACTCATTGTTTTGGCTATTGTCACAGAGGGGGAATAGAGACCAGAAAAAAACAAACCCTAAAGGCAACTTGACTTAACAAGGGGAAATTAAACTACTGCATGGAGCAGGGCTCAAAATTTGATAACCTTATCACTTGTGCAGCAAATCCTACCACATCCTCAGTCACACTGAATGCCATTCTAAAACAAGCTCGGGGAAAAGATGAAAGAGCTGACATATTCTGCAAAGACTTAGCAGGTCCAGAGACAGAAACCAGCCTTCTACATGAGAATAATAAAAACAAAGCAGGTTATTTGTTTAATTGTTCTCTGATGGAAGGCAACAATCCCACCTGGCTGGCACGACATTAGAATGAATTTAATCATCCTAATGGAGGAGGTGGATGCTTTGGGAAAGAGAAAATCTATAATGATACTTTAAGAAGGGACTTATTCTCCCTTTCTTAAGCAAAAAGGCTCTGCTTAATTTTTTTAAGCACATGAAAAAAGAAAAAGTTGTCCAGTATAGAATGGGAACTATGAATAATTCTAGTTTATGGAAAGAAAGGACAGAGAAGAGAAGATAAATAAAAAATTTCACTTCTGTATAGTCTGAGGTTTTGGTTTAATGTTAAAATTGTTTGGGTTTTTTTTACCTAAAAGTCCAGTTTGTCTGATCTCCACTTCTCAACAAGTAGGAAAGTATTTCATGAAAACTCCATCCTAAATATTTTGAGGCAGAGTTCACATTATGAATTTTAGGGTCAAATGACCTTGTCTTTACCAGTTGCTTTGCTTTTGTTATCTGAAAAAAATTACAGATCTGGTCAGATTACTCACAACAGTTTCAAATTAGAGGACTGTGGGAAATGTCCCCATTTCTTGTGGCTTTTTTTTACCAGAAGCCACACAACCATGGTCATATAGGTGGAGACAGAACAGGAAAGGACAGAGGAAAGATCTCAATGATGGACCTGATTTTCTGTGTCTTGTGGGTCAAGAGGAACAGAAGGCTCAGGCTCTACCAAAAGAATTGAGGTGATTTCCACAACTTCCCTCAAAAATGCAGCAATTCTGTGCATTTCACAGCCACAATAAAAGCAGAAAGGTGAAGACCTACACTGCTGGCTGGTTCAGCTGAGTGCTGCTCCTTTCCACCTCTTTCTCCCTCTCCTATCACATCCTAGAAATTGGTTTTGCTCTCTGCTTTCTCCTGGCTGGTGGCCAGCCTGAAGGCCCCACATCTGGGGCAATGTCTCACATAGCCTCGCCTGCTCTCCTCAGCAAAACAGAAACACTGAGAGCAACAAGGCTGGGGACCACCCTGCCTGAGATCTTCTCCTTTATTTCTTGGTTTTCTTTTTGCTTTAGTGCAACCCTGAATTCAGAAGCTTCTGCATTCACGAGAGATGCTCAAAGTCCAGAAACCTCCACCGGTTCATTGAACCAAAGCCACTCCACAGTCACTTGGAGTTTTAAAAGCAGTTTATTACATTTATAATAAATCTTTGTTATTACTGAAGATTAGGTCTCGTTGCACAAAGATAATAAATAAAAACATCTGAGGAGCAGATGATTCTCTTCAGTCCTGGTATATAAGGCAAGGACTCAATACTGGCAATTGCACAGTCAACTTTATCCCTCTCTGCTTGGCTGCAGGGACTTCTGAAAATCATAAAGAAATGAAAAACCTGCCAAAGTGAGTTCAGAACCTCACGTTTTCTACACCAGATTTATTGTCCCAGAACAAGCCTGCTCTGGATTCCAGGTCTGGGGACAACAAAAAGGCCCCTAACGACCTGGATAATGGATATGAGAAGGGACCAGGGAGGTTAGAAATAATCTTCCCCTCAGCCAGCTGCACAGCCAGCCCTCCCTTGGGACTCTGCAGGTGTTTGACTGAGCCTTTGGATTTGGGAGGATTGCTTGGTTTGTTTGTTTCCTTCTAAAACTGCAAAAACTTTAACACTTACCAGTAATTTTGGAAGATGGTTTTGTGAACTGTTTGAGGTCATAGCTCTTAATTTCTGTGCAATAACTGGATTCTCTGAAATAAACTTCACAATAAAATCCAAACAAGCATTTTTCTATATTTCTTCATCTTTCTCACTGTATCCTACAGTTCTGCTTTTATTATTTAGTTGTGTTCACAGTAGATTGAACAAATTACAAATGGAGTTTAATGGAGTTTACACTTGGACTCAATGATCTTAAAGGTCTTTTTCAACCTAAATGATGTTATGATTTCTATACCACGTAGCATTTTCTCTTAAACACAGTAGCATTCTGAGCCAGGATCCAGGCCCCACTGATGACTGGGTGATATCTTACAAGTTGAGTATAATATCAGAATTAAATTATGTTATTTATTATTCTCTTTTAATAAAACCAGCTAGATTTCTTGCCTGATGAAAATGGAAGGAACACACAACCTTTTACATAGCTATTAACATTTGTCTTTTCAGTCTGGTTCTAATGGTTAGGGCCTGAGTGGTGAGTTTAGCCCTTTTCCTAACCTAAAAATTCCCTCTCAGTTCTCTTGCAGGCTCTTTTCAGGTATTGGAAAATCCTGTAAGATTTCTCCAAGGTGAGTAATCTCAACTCTCTCAGCCTGTCTTCACAGAAGACCTCTTCTTTCAGAGAGTTTCTGTGCTTCTGTTCAGAATAATGGCTTCAATTTTTTACTTCAATTGTTTCAATAATTTGCCAAGGGAAAGAGAAAGCAAGAAAAAGCCAAATCCTTTAGAAATGCACAATAGATGCACTGGTGCATGTTGGGACTGAGGCAGGACAGTCTGGGAGCTGTCATCACCCCTTGGAGCCACATTCCTGCCCCAGCTCATGTGGCCCACACCTGGGACATGCTTGGGAGGCTCTCAGGTTCAAAGCAAATGCTTCTACCTTTGTTCCTGCCTGCAAGTCTTTTTAATTTCAGCATTCTCCCTCCTTGTCATCACTGTGCTCTTTCACTAGGATGTCTCTGACCAAATACATGTTGAGGGTTTTTTTGTTTTCTTATTTATTTGTTCGCATTTTAGTACATAGGAAATAACTGGAGGTGTTTTGTTGGTGGGTTTTTTGTTTGTGAGGTTGGGATTTTTTTCTAGCCAAAAGAAATATTAGGAGCTTGTGTGAATCCAGGGCTTCCCTCTGGCTGCCCTGGAAGGCCTGGGACCCTGGCAGGGGGTCAGGAACCCCCCTGGACAGAGCCCCCAGAGACACTGTCAGTGAGCTCTCTCCATGGAAAAGAGTTTTCAATCTTACATGATGAATTACCAGCTCTGAGTGTTTGATATAAGCAATAATTAAGTGTGGCATGGGTTCAAAAGTAAAATTTTAGGATTCTAGATTAGGGGTCCAAAGGGGACAAGATGGAGGAAATTGGGTGTGTCTTGTCCTTTTTCTCCTTCTTCATGCCCTCCATGTTTCACTGTAGTGTTGGCATTTTTCTGTTGGTTTAGGCTGGGGACACACTGCTCAACGTAGGTGACAGATATTGGCACATTATTGTAAATATAGCACAGGTAGTTTCTGGTATTTAATGTTTGTAACATCCCACTGAGGGCAGAGCCCCACACGCTGCCCTGCAGGACAGACCTGCGGCAGGGCAGCAGAACATGTTAGAGATAAACAGAATAAACAACCTTGAAACCAGCACAGACGAATTATGGCTTCTTCTTTGGCAGCGGGGCTGAAAGACAGAGACTTTCTACAATCTCGGAATCATCAATACCTCAGATTCCGACAGGAGCTAGAGCTAAAAGTTAGATAAAAGTTACATTAGAGAAAGTTCAGTAGGTGAATGTTTGAGGACTCTTGGCAATCTCTGGCCATTTGTTACATTGCAGGATGACATTGCAAATTTTTCTTTAAGATGATGTGAAAATAGTAACAAATAATTGCACCAAAAAATGTGTGGCATGAAGTGCAAATAGATTTTATATCTTTACTATTAAATTACCAATCCAAGCGTGAGTAATGACAAAACTGAGTCAAACATGATTCAGTTATCCTTGAATTGTATTATTTTATTAAATATTTATGGATATGATTAAACTCCCATTAAGCATGACACTGATGCAATACTAAAACTAATAAAAGACTTTGCCCATTTTATCCTGATCAGCCTCTATATACTTTTCTCACTAATGCACCATCAGAGCTGCAGAACTTCTCATGAGATGCTGAATCACCAGCAGCTGAAATATCTCCCACAGGTACATTATGAGGATTTTGGAGTGACAACACAAATACTGAACAGTACCTAAACCATCAGAGATGGGGTTAAAAAAACCTGAGGAAAGTCTGGTCCTGGCAGTGCTGGTCTGAAGTGTACCCATCCAAAAAGTGCTGCCATTTGGGGTGGACAAAGTGTACTGCAGGATTTGTTTATATTTGAGGCAAACATGTCCTAGACCACATGGAGAGCTGCAAGGCTGACGTACAGAGATTATCCCTGCTGATAAAGGAAGCACTCAGGAACATCACTAATTATCCAAAGGAACAGAAAGGAGGATCAGCACAGCTGAAGGGGGAAATTCCAGCTGGAAAACTTGGCAGTGCTTTGCTTTTAGTTTTACTGTATTACAACCTAGTGCTGCTACAAATAAATGTCATTTTTTGCTTTTTCTGGTCAAAAACGGGACAAAAAAGGTTTGGAAAATGCTCCTGATTGTGAAGGAGGTATTTAGACTTCAGATGAAATGTACAATTAGCTTTAAAATAGAGAACTTGAAATAAAAATAATAAAAAAATGTAACCCAAGGTTTCAAATGAAAGTTGTTCACTACTTATCAATTAAAAAAAAAAGTTAAAAAAAAAGTAGAAAAGAAAAAGGAAAAAAGTAGTGATATCTACAATTAAGGTGCACTTTAAACCTATGATTAACATTATTGATATTCAGTATCTATGTATCTATCTATCTATCTATCTATCTATCTATCTATCTATATAAATTTTTAAGTTTTCCCATAGCACTTGAAAGTGCCATGGGAAAAGTTCAAAATTAAATGACAGGAGAGGGAAAATAAAGAGAAAAGCCAAACAAAACTCATAATGGGAAAAAAGGGAAAACAAATATTAAGTCAATAGAAGCAGTAAAGAAAACCCTGTCTGCTCCTTTTGGCCAGGACAGGGTGTGGGGTGTTCCAATGGGAACACTAAACTGGAGAATACCATTCCTAAACTTCAACAATCCCTCCACATTACTTTAAAATATTGCCCTGGAGCTCAGGGAAGGGAAAAATGACAATTAATCCATAATTGACTACAGTGATGCTGTTTGTGTAAAACAGAGGGTCAGACTATAATCCACAAGGTCACTTTAATAGACTACATCATTGCTTTTAATGTAATATAAATTAATATTGCAGCAGGCATCACAGGCATGATGGGCTGCTCGATTTACAGCCTGTTGCTGGTTAACAGTGACCACTGAAGCAAGACCAAAGGATGAAAAGTTCTTGCAGTCCTTCTGCTACAACCAAGACCAAGAGCCAAGGTAGGAATGCCACAGAAGGACTGCTCGAGTTAAATAGGATTGGGGTCAAGTGCCTACAGTACATTGAATTTTTCACCTGGTGCCTGAGAGAACATGGGACTGGTGTAGCCTAAAGCAACTGTGAGTGCTGCTAATGCAAACAGATATCAGGCAGCTGAATTCCTAACATGAACACCAGGAAAAATATCCTACAACATCACAGACTTCTGCTCATGGGCCTCAACAGGATCCACACTGACTTTCATGCTCTGGCTCAGTCCAGCAATGGGCAAATGCTCAGGGACCAGGTTATTAAAAGCTTGAACCGGGCTAAATTAGGCAGATTTTCAACCTTTGCAATGTATGAGAGGACACAAAATAATCAATGATGCACCTCTGCTTGATTCTGCCCAGCTACCCACATCACACCATTAGAATCCAAGACTTAGGTCACCTTTGCCTCTCTTCATTGGAAACAATTTTTACACCTGACCAAATGAAAAGAGGTGCTGTACTCTAAAAAGGTGGAACTCAGTTCAAGTATAAACACACATCTGGCATCTAAATTTCCACTTCTAGTACCTGACTGCCAAAATGACTGTATTTGAACACCCAGTGTTCAACTTTGCCCTCACAGTGTTTCTCTCTGCTTACACAATAAAGTGGCCAAGAAATCTGTTCCTGATTTTTGTCTCTGTCCAGACCACATTTGAAACACATTCCTTCTACCTAGGTAGATGCTGTTAAATAGGAATACAAGAGAAGACAATGAATTCTCTACAGCTGCCTATCTGATGAGAATACCATCCAAAAATGACCAAGATGCTACATATTTATGTTCACATGAGCAGGAAGGAGATTTAGAGCTTATATTTGAATTTTGTAGCACTAAATTGCACTAGTAGCAAGCTTTGATTGAAACCAGACAGTGCTGTGGATGATTCGCATCCCTAGAGTTCTTTTCTAAATCTCCATACCCCATTTCTTGTTCCCCAGGATAGGTAAACCCCTCACTTTAAACACTTTATTTCTATATCTTACTTGCTAAATTCAGTAACAATTAACCTGTGCAACATTTATTCCAAAGTTAGTAATCAGGTTCATAGCAGTTTGCGTTTGCCACAGAAATGTTCCTTGAATGTCTCTATTATGAAAAAGGAGAAGGGCAGTGCTTTGGATTAAATGAGCCAGCTCTTCAGCTGTGGAAGGATAATTTTGTTTCACTCCAGCGGGACAATGCTGTGTGAAAGCCAATTCCCCTGACCTAGAGGATCTTCCCTGATTTCATCTCTCCACTTGGACTTTTCCAGCTTGTAATTAACTATTCACTGGGTACCAGGGAAACAAAGAATAAAGAAAGAGGGGAAAAAATAAGCCCTTTGTAGAGGTTCCAGTCCTCCGGTCCAAGGAATATTTAATTATTTCAGCAAAGTGGAAATGCTTTTCTGGAGAGGCTGAGAGAGTTCTCCCATGGTGGTTATGGAGAGGAGAGAGGAAAAAAAAGAGAAAATGGACCTAGGAACCCCAAGGGATCTCTATGGGGAAAAGAGGTGCCTCCTTAACTCTTTCAAACAAAATAAATAGTTATACTCACCATGTGAGTTTACAAGGAAAAGTGTAGTTCACTAGAAAATTAGTTGTCTTTATCCACATGTTTACTATTCCTTTAAAATTGTTGGCTTATCCTACCATTCAGGTAGTTATCAAGGAAGGAAAGCAATGTGAAATTCATCAGATTTAAGGTGCCTGCTCCTGTGATGAATATGGGATATTTGCTGTGATGGTTTGTGCTAACTTATGCTGCACAAAGCTACAAAAACCCTAAGAAGAAGGTGGTATTTGTGACACAGGGATATTCTAAAGCAGCGATGGATGAGCAGTGTTGCACACACTGTGTATCTCTCCCAGGAACACAGGCTGGCTCCAGCTGCCAGCTCAGAGGCACAGGGAGGCTTTGCTGGCAGCACATGCCCGGGGCATCCTGCAGCAGCTGCTGCCCGTGGCTCCATGTGAGAACTCCTTCTCTGGCTCCATGTGAGAACTCCTTCTCTGGCTCCATGTGAGAACACCTTCACAGGCTCCACGTGCAGAACACTTTCCCTGGCTCCATGTGAGAACACCTTCACTGGCTCCATGTGAGAACTCCTTTATTGGCTCCATGTGAGAACTCCTTCCATGGCTCCATGTGCAGAACACCTTCCCTGGCTCCATGTGAGAACTCCTTCTCTGGCTCCATGTGAGAACTCCTTCCCTAGCTCCGTGTGCAGAACACCTTCCATGACTCCATGTGCAAAACTCCTTCTCTGGCTCCATGTGCAGAACACCTTCCCTAGCTCCATGTGAGAACTCCTTCCCTGGCTCCATGTGAGAACACCTTACCTAGCTCCATGTGAGAACTCCTGCCCTGGCTCCATGTGAGAACACCTTCCCTGGCTCCATGTGAGAACTCCTTCACTGGCTCCATGTGAGAACTCCTTCCCTGGCTCCATGTGCAGAACACCTTCCCTGGCTCCATGTGCAGAACTCCTTCCCTAGCTCCATGTGAGAACACCTTCCCTAGCTCCATGTGCAGAACACCTTCCTTTGCCTTCCCAGCGCTGGGCTCCCTCACTTCCAAGAACCCGGGGGCCTCTTCAAACAAGGCTGAAAGGAGAGAGGCTTTCGAGTCAGCTGGCAGCATCTCTGCATTTTTGAGCAAGCCTGGATACAGAGGAGGAGAGCTCGGTTTGTGCTGTGTGCCTGACCCCTCTCAGCCAAGTTCAGAGCAGTGTGAGCTATCAAATGTGACAGGCTCCTGGCAAGCAGCCTCAGGCTTTTGGCTGGAATCTCTTCCAGGCCCAGCTGGGTTTAATTAAACTAAGCAACAGTTCTTGCAATAACTAGTTCCTACCTCATTCTTCAGAAATTGCTTAGTGTTCAAATGTAAATACCTTCAGTTCATACCTTGCTCACCCTTCCCCCACTTTGGATAAACTGACACCGACAAATCCAAGATTTTTAGAACAAGCCCTTAAAAGCTGAACCAGGAAGGAACGTGGCACGTGCAGACCTGAATTCTTGTCTCCTGGTTTGTCATCATGAAATCCATCCTGCTTATTCAACACTCTAAATATGAATAAAACCCCCACCACACATTTATTTCTCTAGACTTTATGGTAAATGGAGGAGTTGTCCATAATTGACTGGCAGGTTGGTCCAGCCAAACTATCATCAAAACCTGCCTAGAAAATTTGGAGTAATTGTCCAAAAAAAGCCTCAGTTGTGTCATAACTCAAGTGTTTGCATGACCAGGTAATGGCCACATTAGAGCAACAAGCATTTAAAATCAAGATCAGCTTTTCCACATTATTCTACTACTTTACAGAGATTTGCTGTGAGCAACAGGAATAATCCATCCCAACCTTTAAAAGATACAAAATTGTGCAACTGGAACAAACATATGAATATTTTTCAATGTGAATGAAAACAATAATTATTTTCCACTCAATTATTAAAAAAAATACCCAAACACAAACAACTAATTTTCATAATCCAGTAATCTCCAGATCTCACGAAAGAGCTGGTTAAAACTATGAATTACAATAATGACTTTCTATGAGGCCAGATGGTATTTGCACAGTTTTAAAGTCCCCAATCATCCTCTCATTTGCAGAGGAATACAGCTCTCTACCCGAATAAAAAGAAATATAATACTTTCTTTTTCATTTTAATGAACTTCACGTAGTTTTGCTTGCTAGATTTCCAAACCCCAATGTAACACTTGTTCTGCTAAGCATTTGAAAGTAGTTGGATCATTCAGCTGCTTAAAGGCCGTTGTGAATGAAAGCCAAGATTTTTTATGATCCTGCAAAATGTCCAGTACTACCCTGGAATACTGTGCTGTTTTGTCATTGCATTCCTTAGGTAATGACTCTCCCCACCAAGAATTCTCCCCTTTTTTGAGGAGCTGGAATAACCTCCCTGGCCTGGGCTCTCTCCACCATGTTGTGCTAACCTGACAATCCCCCTGAGGAGCCCTCAGGGCTTCTTCAAGCAGTCACATTTTAAACACTGTTCCATTTTACAAGTAGAATTTCTGCAAATAATATCTTGCTTTTAATAGTCAGTATGGAGAGCAGAAAGGCTGGAATGCCAGTTAACTTCAGAATTAATTCCTCAGAGAGTGGTTGAAGACATAAAGCTGGTCAGTTAAGTCCCTCTCTAAAAATATCAATAAACATGACATTGCAAGGTCCTAAATTTATTGTTTTTACACCCCCTTGGAAAAAAATGCTCATTTTTCTAGAAATTTCTTATAGTTGCCAGTACAGAATGGTGCAACAAGAAACTTTATGGGTTAAAATCTAGAAAACCACATCTGCTCACAAGAGGACACAGAATTTGAGCTCAATCTCCAATATCAGCACATTTTAGTGATACTGTTCCACCTACCATAGTCTGTCGACTAGTCCAAGCATTTATTTTAAAAACAAGTAAAAAAAAAATTATCACATTCCTTTGTCAAGTTAATTCCTATTCCAGTAAACTTTTCATTGTAGGACATGCCTTGCAAAGTCACAGTTACCCTTCTAAGGGGAAACCTCTGTAGTGACTTTGTGGGGTGATGTCCTGTCTAGAAAACCTGACAGCAGCCAGGGAATTCAACCTTTGTTTGTCCCCACAGAGGGAATAACCCTGGAAAGAGCCCCCAGCTGTGGGCTGTGCACACCACACCACCTCTGCAGCATCATGGGGGATCTGCCCACTGGGCTGAGCTGAGCTGCTCTGTGTCCCCTGGGAGGGCAGGTAAATCAGGAGAGGAGAATTCCAAGAGTGTGGAGGGCATGGAAAGGTTTTCAGTGTTGGGGAAAGAGTGAGAATGGCAGAGTTCAGGAAACAGAGTGAGACAAACAAGGGGACACACATGTGACAGGGGGAAAACAAAACCACATGGGCTTTGAGCACTGAAACACAGATTTGAGATAGCCAAAACAGATTGCTTAGCTGTATAAAGCATTTAATAAGTTATTATTAGGGTACAGCCAGGAACCACAAAGAGGGAAGGGATTAGATTCTGCTATAAATTACCAGAGATCACACAGCATAACACACTCACTCCAGATTTTCAAAACCTGGGAGTGTGTGGGGATGGGGGATGAGAGACAAGGGTAGGAGGTGAGAGGAATCAATTCAGGAATGCAGAAATGTTGGAACTCAAAATGTCCCTCAGACATTTTTGGAGGTTCCAGGCCCTGGTCAGAAGCATTTGAGACCCTGGCAGGCAGCTGGAAACAGCTGTGATTCTGGGTTTGAGCCATGGAATGAGTTACCAACTTTGCAGGTAGAACAAGAAGTCACAAAAGTTTAGATATTATAGTAGAAGTAGTTACAAAGTAGAGGGAAGAATTTTTTTTGTATTGTACAAGGGTGTTTTGACACCCGTACAGGGGGGGTTTTACTTTGTACATGGGGGTCAGAGGGTTTAAGATGGAGGGATTTTGGCTGGTCCTGTTCCTCCTCTCTCTTCTTCCTTATCTCCATGTTCTTGGTGATGTTGGCACTCAGAGATTGGTTTAGAGTAGAAAAGCACCATTTAATATAGGTAGTAGGTATTGGGGAAAACTGTAAACATGTAACATGTAATGTACCATATAAAAGATAGCAGCAGCCCTGGGCAGGGGGAGAGAAGAAGCAGTCGGGAGTCAGAGAGGATGTCAAGGTGTGTGTGTGCCTCTGCCTGAGCTGCTGAGCAAACCAAAGCAGCTCAAGAAGAAAATCTTTTAGATAACTTACAATAAACTGCCTTGAGACCGGACAACAAGAGGCTGCAGAGTTTTCTTTGGAAGCACGGGTTGGAGGAGAGACTTTTCCACCCCACGGAACCCCTGAACCAGGCCGGGGCTCCAACACAGAAATATGTAGCGAGTCATCTGCAGTTCAAAACCAAGACAGGTGGACAAATGGAAAAGGCTGAACCAGTGTGGTAATACCCAATAAAGATGAGAAGAGAGAAATTCAGGGATGGCCCAAGCTACACCTGCTGGGGAAGGCTTTTAGGAGATAGGTGGAGGAGGGAGGGGCAGAAATATCAGGGGGAAAACAGCAGAGAACAATAAAAGAAGTAGGAATCTTTCAAACCACAGCAGAACTTCCTTAGACCAAAGCAAAAGCAGAAAAGCTCTCAGGACACTGGGCAATGTCAAGCCAAAGTTGTGCTTTACCTAAGGGAGGTATTGACAAGGAGGCTGGAAATTAGTTGGGAAGCTATGGAATATCTCTGGGAAAAAAGCTTAAAAATATTATCTAATGAAAGCCATCCTTATTGATCTATGTTCTACATTAACTCTTCTAATAAAAGATCCACATTTCACCCTCAATAAAAGCAGGGTCAGTAATCTCACAGGGTTTTTTTATATATTTGCTTATAAAATATTGTTTACAAAAGCAAGAGTTTATTTGATTTTAATATTTATGCTCTTAAGGTGGAAAATACAAGTCCTGAATGACAGGGTTTTATTTTAAACAGGAACCAGCCAACACAATGTCAAAATACCTTCCTGAATAGCTAAGTGTAGTGTAACTAAAATACCAGAAACAGTCTGGTGGAAGAAGGCAGGTTCCATATGCATGAAAGGTATGTTCTGAAATTTCCTCTAAGTCTGTGAAGTACAAGCTGTATTGAAAAAAAATAGAAAACCAAACCAAAAATACATCCATATTTTAGATTATTTTCTTTTAAAAATAGATTTGCTTATGTAAAATACCTGTAGTGTTCAGAAAATGATTAGGAGAGAGTAGTCAACCATAATTAAAAGAAAATAATCACTCTGCTGCACACATATCCTTCCTTTAAGAGGACAGGTGATAACTACTGAAAAATCATTTGGGAAAGACTTAGGCACCACAGTGATGAGAGCAGTGCACAAATCAGGGTAAAACAGAAGATGCACAAATTGGGTGGCAATGAAGGATTTGTTACTGCAGTCTTCAGCAATTTAAAGAATATTAAATATAAAAACTTGCAACAGGAAAAGTGTAAGACACTCCAGCTGCATCCCAGAAGGGAACACTCAGCAGAATAACAGGAGACTTAAGCTGAAGCTCTGTGACAGCCTAAAAACCATCAGACAGTCTGAGTTCCTCTGCCTTCCCCAAAGATTGTTTCATACATTCTCTGTAATATTAAATTCTACAGCTATTTATATTAACTATTTCTATTAATTATTATTTATATTAATTATCTGGTGCTCCAGATAAATAATTTCAAAGAAAGTTAATGAAGAACTGTATCATTATCAGAATAAATCAGTTATTCTGGTATGTAAGATGTCTGAATGTTAAATAAGGCAAACTTTTAAAACATATTCCAGTATTTGTCAATTGGAGTGCAAGTGTGAAGCTTTTTTTCCCCACAAGTCCTGAGCTGTAAATTCATCTTGACATCTATGGTGACAAAATGAACAGAGCTCTGTTTAAATCCCTGTTTCTCAGTGCACAATATAACTCTGTTCAGTGGTTTCTCATCCAGAGTATGTGGATTCCCTGCAGGATTGCAAGAGAGAAAAATATGGCACTGACCATATAAAGATGTGGGTGTTCTAGAAATAAAAAATGTGATTTTTTTTGCTAAACCTCATTATGGGAGTTGTGTACTTGCATCTGTTTCTTCTAGCTGATGAAAGTAAATTAAAACTGACACTCACCAATTTTACTCTATGAGTTTTATTCCAGAGATGTTCTTTTATTATTGATGATTTTTACCTATGGAGGTTTTTTCACTAGTCTCTAGTAGGTTTCTCTTTTTCATTACAAAAACACAACAATATTCCTGCTCTGATAGCCTCCTGGAATCCCTGAACATTTCCAGAACACAAACCTGGCTATTGAAACATAGCCACAAAGTGCTCTTTAGTGAGCAATAAAATATTCCCAGCATCAGCACTGGATCCAAGCTTTTGTACACAATTGCAGGATCAAATAGCTGCAAGGCACAAGATATTTTCAAAGAGTGGCTGTGGCTACCTCTGTCTGTGAGCACCTACTGGAGATACACCTGGAAATAAGGAAACACAGGTACCTCCACAAATAAATAAGTAGGAATAAGCTGAAGACTTTGTGAAACCCAGAGCCAAGTCCTGTCAAATCCATCAACAGCACTAAACAAGTATCTTCTTTCCTTTAGTTAATACCTAATTTTGTACTTCATTTTTTTAAAGTTCTACACTGGAAATAAGTACTTACTCCTGGGAAGGCACTGAATCGTATTATTGTCCTTAAAACACTCAGATTTCTTTTTATTTTAAACTTGATGAATTTATTTCAGTTCTACTCCTTTAGAAAGTGAAGTAAAACTTATCAGTGGAAGGTATTTTTCAAGCAGTATCTCTAGCAAGTTTGTCTACCAAAGCACTAACTCTCAAATTAACTCTGAATTTCATTTCCTCATATTGTTGTTGGACACATCAAATTACCCCTAAATCCATCAGGATGCTAAAACCATGGGGAAATATATGCAAAAGTAAAAAATAATCTTCCTCGGCTGAAATATTTCACCTTGGAATTCCCCAAAAGGTGTTTTTCACATTAATCTCAAATACACAATTCTAAATGTTTTTGAAGATGTGATGCTTCTGTCCCCCTCAACAGCGAGGATCCCCAGACGAGTGAATTGAATCAGGAGTGGAATTACCTAAACAATAAAATTACAACTGAATTATCAGCACTGAGATGACAATGACACATGGACAGTTTCACTCTAAGAAATACAAGATCTTGATGGGGTTATTTTGAAATTAAATGATATCATAACTTTCAAGGTGTGAAAGTTTCCTACCCTTTTTCACTTTAATAAACTGAAGATTTTAATAGAGATCTTTCTTTTAGCAACACACGCTGTACTCTGAGGGTGTGAAAATTTCTGATTACCCAAGTTTACATACAGCTCAAACAAGAAACTCATAGGTGAGTAATATTAATTAAAAAAAAAAAAAAAAAAACAACACCAAAAAAACCAAACCAAAACAAAAAAAACCCCAAAAACTCCCCAAAAAAACCAACAACCCACAAAACTTTGGGACATCTTTCTACTCAGTAAAGTACTCAGTAAAGGGTCATGCGTTAGGGGAAGAAAAATAGGCTTTAATTCCTCATTTAAGATGAGTAATTCTTTCAAAGATCCTAAGTATCTATAAATCCCAAAAATAGCCTGGCCATCTCACACTCTGGTATGGCAAATAATTTCTTTTAGTAGCCATAATAGAAAATGAAAACCTGATTTTAGGTTGCATTAAGAGCATTGTGAGAGTGACTATATTGGTATCAAAAGGGAAGCATTAGGAAAGACAAATGTAGGAAAAAAAAGAGCAGATTATATATATTGCAAATATATAATTTAAGAAAAAGCAGCATTAGGCTGCATTGGAGGCCTCACCTGCAGCTGAGGGTTTGGCTCTGTGTGCATACAGACACCATCAGTGTCTTTTCTGCTGTCCCACAAATGGAAAAAGAACAAATCACAATCCAGGAAAATGCCCTGAAAAACTCAAGTCAGGAAGGGTGGATGAGGGGAGAAAAAATTATAAATGTATAATTTTAATAATTTTCTTTTTTCTTATTGCCTAAGGTGTTTTAGATGCATAACCTGTTTTCTCATAGCACTATTTCCCATCAGCACTATATTTCAGTATTTTACAGAGTAATTAAGCTGGGATCTCTAAGTTATCAACAAAATGCCAGCTGAAACAAATCCATCAGCTATAAAATATGTTTTGTGTTTAGCTGGGCAAACTAAGTGGAAAATAAAAAAGAAAAAATAATTCAGTTTGCAATCATATCTGTGAGGCTCCTCTGATATCTCTGATAGGGTTATACTCACCACCACGTGCTTAGAAAAAAGCCTTTTGCCTAAAGTCTCTTTACAAAATACAATAGAAAAACTTGAGCAGAGCTGAGTGGTTTCTGTTGCTGCCCTACCAATCCAACATTATCCATTTGTTTCATTCCATAGGTTTCTCTTGGGCTACCAAGCAATCATACAGGTTTAATTTCCCAGTGAGGTTTCAAAGATGGTTCTAACCACCTTTGCTGTCCCTTAATATGGTGGGGGTGTGGTTTAATTTTCATATTTTGGTGCTGACATCAATTGGAGTCTCCCAAGGGGTGTCCTAAGCGTGGGAGCCTGGTGCTACAATAAAGGGCAGACAGAACACTTCAAAACCCTGTCCCCTCTCACATCCTTGTCCCCTTTTTGGCCCAAACCTGCAGGGAGGGAAGAGCCACCTTGGAGCTCCAGAAGGAGGGCAGGGCTCACAACAGTGATCTTGGAGTGGGGGAAGTGGCATTTTGGCATTGTACTTCACTAAAACCCCACTAAAGGTGTTCAAATAAATTATTATAGCTGGTCCTACAGCCTAGCCTTTCTTACTTAGCAGTTCTCCTGCTAGCATTCCAAAAGGAAAATGAGCCTTATTTGAAAAGGGAGCAATTTCAGATATACCAGGGAAGGACTGGCTTTTCAAACACCTTAAAGGCAGCTGTGCAGTCCAAGCAGAGGCTTTGGCAGAAGCCTGATGCAGTGGTAATACTTCCCAATCCAGACTTTTTTTCTTTAATGGAAAATGATGGAAAGTCCTGCTTTAACAGGATTCAGACACTGGCTCTTGGAAACAGGATTTGGTAACCAAAATAAAAAATATCTCAGAAACTTTAATGTCCTCCTTCACTAAAGCCTGGCCAAGTACTTGCATTTAATAATTGAAGCTATCAGTTTACTTTTACATAGTGGATCTAAACCCTCTCTCCAAAACAGACACAAAATCCCCTTGGCTGCACTATCTGTAGCTAGAATTTGGGCTGATATATTTATAAAAATAAGATATAGTGACGGTAATCCAAATAATTTTGTTGTTATTTGTCATAATGGTTAGAAGAGGAGGAGACAGCTGATAATCCCCAGATCCTGGTGCCAGTGTGGTGTTTGTAAATACTTATAGGTGTGAATTTAACCACCATGACCTCAGGCAGCTGCTGGAGTCCCCTGGAAGAGCTGCATGAAAAGACCCTACATCAATCCCCAGCTGCTCCCATGAAATCCCTTGTTTCCCTGAGACATGAGCTAGAACTTCACCTTAGACCAAACACATCCTACCAGTTAAACTCAGATTTTGGCCCAGGAGAGTTTGGATCTTGATCCTCAGCCTTTTAGAGAATATCTCTACTGCTGTGCTATAAAATTAAAAATATTTGAATTTTCTAGCTGAAGGCAAATACGTAAAGTTTTGTTAGAACATCTGTTTCCTATTAGTTGTAGAGAGAAACATTAAAACTCAGATGTGTTGCACTGACACAATCTGGCTCAGTGGGTTGCATGAAAGGGTCTGGGTGAGAAGTAGGATGATGGACCTCATGTCCAGGAAGTTCTGGGGTAGGTAAAGTGGAGAAGGATACAGAAAGAGAAAATAATCACCCTGGAGGAGTGTGGAACTCCCCAGGCTGTCTTTATTCCACAAAAAGGCATTCTCAGCTTCTGGGACACAGCACTCATCTTCTGCACAGCCTGGCAGAGTGATTTACTCACTGGAGCACCACAAAATCCAATGTGCAGTTTTGTGCTAAGTGTGTGGTAAATCCGTGATGGATGTTCTGGAAGCCACAATTGCTACTGCACAGTAACTTGTGGTGTTGGTACAATATGAAATAATTGCAGGGGGCAAAGAGCTGCCTCATGAGGAGGCTCTGCTGAAAATAAAGCTTCACATTTCAGCCCAGGCCTTTATCACTCCATCAGCTCCAGATCAATTCTTTTCCAGTCCTACAAAGGCAGAGTAGGGCTATGAAATGTCAAAAATGGGAAAAATTAACCCTTGCTCAAAAAGCCATCATGAGCCATGCAAAATTCTTACATCCCAGCTTAAATCAGGGTTTTCCTTGACATATATGGGAATTGTGAAGCTTAAGAGTGCAGCAAGGAGTATATATGTGTTTTCTTCATAATGAGTTCATGTTCTGTCACTGAAGAATTTGGACTAGATTAACCAGCTAATGAGGAATTACAAAAAGAGAAAGAAAATAAGCATGGAAAAAGAAGAGAATCAGCAAAAACAATGGGGATCAGATATTTGTCCATTGCAAACCAACACTGACCTAAAAATTTGTATGAAGTTACATCACATCACCCTCACCAATCCACTCTGTTTAACCACTTTCATTTGGGAAAGTTACATTTGTAGAAACATGATGGATTAATCTGTAATTATCTTAAAGGTTTTCTTGTTCCTGTTAATATCTTCAATTTTAATAAAGAAAATAATGGATTTATCTTTGCTGAACCACAGAAATGGAAGTTATGCAATATTATGATTCTACTTTAGGCCAACAAGGACTTGGAAATATGTATCCATCACTAAAGTTAACACCAGATTTTCAGAAGGAGTTGTTCTGTAAAAAATAAGGGAATTTCCACCCTGTGAAGGATTACATCATTTTGATAATCATTACTGCAGTGGAACAGCACAAGCTCATTCCCCACCCCTTTCTCCATCCCACTTTTCTCTGTTTTTAATGTAAACAGAAATTCTCTCAAATATTTTGACCATTAAAAAAAATGCAATGTTTTTTCCACAAGTTCAATGTGGAACTGCATTTTTTTGAAGTGGTATGACCCTTCCCTGGCTGCACCCTCCTGTCAGGGAGTTGTGGAGAGGGAGAAGGTCCCCCCTGAGCCTCTTTTTCTCCAGTCAGAGCCCCCCCAGCTCCCTCAGCCTTGCAATGACCATAAAATAGGGGGATACTTTGTGGAGTACAAAGATTAAAGCAGCTTTGCTTTTCTTTGGCTGGATTTATTGTCAAAAGACGGTCAAAAGGAATGATTAGTAGGAACAAATTGGAATGAATAAGAAGTCTCCATTTGTTAAACAAGAGCCAAGGAATAGTTTGGATTGCATATTCCAATGCTGTGGGGAAAAATGAAGAATATGGTACAAAGTAATTACTTGGCTTTGGAGGAATGGAGCTAATTGGGAGACAGGGTAGGAGAAAAAGTGATTCAGGGGATAAAGTGAGCATGAAAAATATCTATGCATGGAAGGAAATGGAAGTAGAGGGGAGAAGGGAGGAGAAACAGCAAGCCAGGCATTTTGTCATGGAAGATTATCAGGTTTGTCAAGCATGACATCCCTGAGGTGAATTCATGCTGACCATTCATGACTTTCCTGTCCTTCCTGTGCCTGCAAACGGCTTCCAGGATGAATGACTCCATTACCTTTCCAGGGACTGAAGTGCTGCTGCTGTTCCCTAGGTTCTCCTTGCCCTCAGTGAGGACAGGAGTGACACTGGTTCTGCTCCAGTTCCTCCAGTCACCAATAATCCAAATTCAATAATGCAAAGACTGCCAAGTGCAGTTTCATGATGACATAAATGAGGCCCCCCAGTACTTATGGGTTCATCCTGTCAGGGCCCATGGATTTACATTTGTCCAGATTCCTGAAGTGCTCTCTGACCTGCTCTTTAGGGCCTGGGATTGATGAATCCATGACCTGTGTCTTACACATTCCCCAAGTCACTCAGGATTAGGGATGCAGGGCACTTTTCTAAGGAGATAAATCATAACTTGAAAATGTTTCAGTTGTAGGATAGAGTAATAAATATGCACATTTTATTGTTCTGAGTGCATGATCTATAAAGACTTGAAAGGCAACAAATCACAAATATTTCATACTGTTTTAAAAAGAGGTAATTAAAAATCTAAACTCCCATTCTTGCATGGGGCAGTCAGCTTTTCATTCCAAACCAGAAGATGGATTTTTTTCTTTGTTTTTTTGGGGTTTTTTTTGTGCCTGAAACGTTTTTGAAAATTTTGACACAGAAACTCCTTGTGGGACCTCACCTCTCATGGAAACTGTACTTTGGGTGAATTATACCCACACTTTTAGCAGCCTGGAAGTCCAACATGCTGCTTGGTTCAACACATATGCGTGATCTTGGCCCAGCTTTACTTTGAAAATTGTGCTATGAGGATATACATGAACCAGAGCTGGGCAAGATAAGCAGAGTGAAAGCCTACATAGAGGGCAGTTGTTGAAATCCTGACAGTTAGCAGCTACCAGAGTCCAGAGGAGAAATGCTGGCATGAAAAGGTGTCAAAACTTACAGGAGAACAAAAAAAAAAAAAAAAAAAAAAAAAAAAAAAAAAAAAAAGAACAGAGGATGGAATAGATGGAATAGTCTCTACCATTTTGCCCACTCCTCAGGGGGAAATAGAGATTTTATTCTTAGCTATCAACATATGGTACAGCAGGTGATACAGATTGATATCAGACTGAACCACTTCCAATCCAAGCAGTCAATCCAAAATGTTTAGCTGTCTTTCAATTTTTCCACTGGAGAACAGAAAAAAAATTAAATTGAAATTTTCACACATAAAAAGACAATGCCATAGATGCCAGATGCTCAGTGAGGAAAAATGTATGAAAAATATCAGATTTGCCTCCAGTTTCAGGGTGGTAAGGCCCTGGCACAGGGTGCCCACAGCAGCTGTGGCTGCCCCTGGATCCCTGGAAGTGTCCAAGGCCAGGCTGGACAGGCTTGGACCCACTTGAGACAGTGGCAGGTGCCCCTGCCCATGGCAGGGGATGGAACTAAAGAATCTTTAAGGTTTCAATCTTTAAATCTTTCAATCCAGACCATTTTATGATTCTATGACTCCATGACTTCATGACCCAATTAAATAAATTTATTTGCCTGCCTGACCCCAAACTGGTCCTTCATCCACACAAGAATGAGGCTGCAGCAGCTCAGTTTCAGTCTCCATCACCAAGCCAACTTCTCCTGGTTCCCCTCATGTAAAAGGCCAGCCTGGCAAAATCCTGGTGCAGACAGAGCCACAGCCAGCCTCCCCCAGCACTGTGGCATGCTGCCAGCGGGGACTTTTCCTGCCTGGAGCTCCCTGACATAACTGGACGAGGCAGCCTTGTGCAAAGTGCAAAACAAGATGTTTTGTGAAGCTGAAATGAATGGCCATAGCAAGAGAAAAAAAATAGCTCATTACTGAAACTGGTGTAGGCATTTTATGAGTCATTACCTCAGAAAGATTTTATTTGGGTTCTGGGAAATGAGGAACTGGGGACTCATCTGTCAGGACTTCAGAGCTGCAGGTGAAATGCTGCCTTTGATAAGTGGATTCCTGAAAGTCCTAACTGGAGGAGGACACACCAAAATATAACTTCTGGAAGTAGTAGATTACCCTTTATTTTGGTAAAGCAGTGCCCCAGGGAGATCTGAATGTTCTTTCACTTTCTGTGAATGAATTACATGGTTCATGGTAATGATAAAAATGTTAGTTAAATATTTTACTAAATGCAGCTTCCTGATCCTGTGCTTTTGAACAAAAGTCACTTGTTATAATAAATATTGAAGACACATCAGTAACTTTTTTCTTCTTGTCTTAGGCTGAGTAATTTTAAATGTCAAACATTTCCTCATTAAAACTCTTTCATAATCTTAAGAGAAGGGGTGAAGGGCAGGAGATTAAAATCTTGTTGCACAAAGTGTGCTGCAATCTCACTTTATTGATACTTATAGTACAGTCTGGGATGACTCAATGCACCACAGGACACTGAGTTGTGGTCAGAGCAGAAACTAGAGAAGGAAGAAAAAGGCCCTTTCTCTGAGACAGTGCTCTACTGATAAAACAATGACTCTCTGGAGAATTCCTCATCCATGAGCTATGACAGCTCAATTTCAATTGAATTCCTATTTTCAGAATTTGAAGAAAAATTTCTTCCTATACCATTCAGCAAAAGGGAGCGATGGAAGTTGTCATTTTCCTGATGTTCCAGGACAAGGGGGCAAAGCATCATCCTTTACACTCCAGCCCATGAGGCAGCTCTGTAGAGGCTGAGCTTGATCAGTTCTGAGGCAACTGAACAAAATTATCAGCTAAGTGTCCTATAAGTTCTGCCGCCTTACAGATGTGCACTGCTAAAGACTAAACTCAAAAGAATTTCCTTGAGAATTGCAAAAGACATTTCAGTGTATCAGGTCTTGTCCCTGTCAAATTTGAAGGTCCTCCTCCTAACCATAGAGGTATGAGGGTGATCTCTGCACATTGGTGGAACAGCCCCAGTTTTTCTGACCTACCAAATGGTTAAACCTTTGCCTTCAAAAGACTCAGCCTAAGGCAGAGAACAACCACGGAAAGTTTCAGCCCATTTCAACCCATTAATGTTTGGCAAAACCATAACCAGCTTAAAACACAGGCCTGTAATTAGAGCGGGTCGGAACATTCTCAGCTAAATGAAATTTCATTGAAATATGCTGCTTCATCCAAGCCAAAACAACATTTTTCAGAAACATATCTGCTTCCACAAAGATTTTGTGGGGAGAGCCGAGAGGGAAAGTTTGCTCACACACTAGAGCCTGAAGATGAGGTCATGGGTTTGGGATGGATGAGGATCTAGTTGAGGCCCTGGCTCAGAGAACAGCAGTAAAGGGACTACAAAATACCCAAATGCCAGAGCATCTCCCTGGCTATATTATCCACAAAAAATTCCTTACCATGAGAAACATGCTGTGAGTATCATGGCATAATATCAAGAGATATTATGTCTTCAAGCACCACACACAAACTCATATTTTTGAACATTGTAGGTTGACCTAAAAGGTAGCTGACTTCTTCCAGAAGTCTGTGCTTCTAACAGGAAAGTTATTCAATATTTAGACTTTAAAGGTTTCATCAGTAAGTGCAGTTCTTGGACCGATCAATAAGTATTTGTTTGAAAAATTACAGGCCATAAAAAGGGGGAAGAAAATGTTAATATTATCAGGTGGAAAATCTTTATTTTTTCATTCTTATGGTTTTCATATTTTATACATGCAAATAAAGCAGGGAATAGTAGGAGGAAATAGTATGTTTGCAATTAAAATGTATTTCATACTCTGGTAGGTCCTCCCATCCATTACAGTAAGGTTTGGGACCTACAAGTCTTGTCCTAATAAAGGACAGAACATAATTTTTCATTCCTGAAGGTTTAAACAGGAATTCCTTGCACTGCTGAGTTGAGCTGATGCACATTTTTGCTTTCATGCACTATTACCTGTCTTCAGCTTGTGCAATTATTTTACTTCCCAAACATCAGATTTGGTGAACATTTGCTTTTTTGGAAGATTATCAAAAGGTTCTTTGCATAAATGTTTGGCTTATGGTATTCACTACTCTGATATTGCACATGTCAGCACAAAGGAGCCGTGTGTCACAGAAGACTGGGCTCATATTAAGCTAATTCAATGTAAAGAATAATTCAAACACATATTTTTCTAAAAGCACATTTTCTCACTTAGAAGCACTGTATTTTCTATATTCTTCTTTAGTTCTTAGCATAAAGTCCTCAAAAACATTTAATTTCTGTTATTGGTGAAATCTATTTAAAAACAGAAAACAAACCAAAGATATAGCTTCAAAAAGACAAACAGATGAAGTACTGAAAACCTGGGACTCCCTTCTCAAACCACTGAGATTTGTGGCAAAGTTTTCCTCCCTGAACATCAAAATTCTGAATTCAAGGGATCAGGGTCACTGCAGCTGAAGATTAAGTCTTTCATTAAAAAGTGCAAATTTTTCTTCAGTAATTTGTGGAAATAAAATTCAATACTTATCAACTGTAAGCTTCATCTTTATTTTTCAGTTGAACTTCTATTGGAAAAACTCTGGAAGTTACTGAGGTCACACCTTAAAATGTGGCAGCTGTGTGTTAATAATCAGATTTTTCTAGCTAGAAGGAATAGGATAGTAAATACTTGGTCAATATTTATGTTAACCTATCAAGAATAATTGCATTAATTTAAATGTTGGGCCCCTCCAATTTTCCTCATGGGATGCAAATTAAAATGTTTGAGGTGAAAACCAGAGCAATGTTTAGATTCTGGAAAACAAATAATCATTTAATATTAAGATTAATAGCCTTTTACACTTCCTGCTGACCTCAAAGCAGGTTTAATTTTTTTTTTTTTTTTAAGTCAGGCACCCTCACAAAATTAAAACACAGTAAAGAGGAATTTAAAATCCTAAAAACTCTGTGAAACCACAAGGATTACTGAAAGAAAAAAGAAGCTTTCCATTACTGGCTGGCACTTCTCACAAGAAGTGAGGACAATTGATATAACCCAAATCCTGGTGTCAAGCTAATGATTTCCTTGGATTTTGTGGTGACTCCACTATCTCCTTAATGCTGTACCTTAATGCAGCCATCCAAATACGCATCACTGCTGCTGGTGTCTTCCTGGCTTTCAAGTACTTCCCTTTGCAATGGTAATGATGAATTTTAGCACAGACTATTGCCATTCAATAAGTGCATTAATTGTAATATATGAATAAATGTTAAAGTATGTGAATGTCTACATAGTGACTAGAAGTATAAAACTTCTATAAGTTCACACATCAAACTTATTATATTTCAACTATCCAAAGAGTTCTCACATGTTTCTGAAAAAAAATCTGAATTTACTGACTTAAATTTTCTACCAGACTCCTATGACTTTGTATCAAAAAGGAGGTGAAAACTCCTTTCACATACTGAGCACATACAGAAAAGAACATGTGTTATTTATTAACAGGAGAAAGCATTTATTAAAATCTAACCTGGCTTTTGCAAATAAGATGACTTCATGCACAGGAAAGAGCTGTATATGATAAGTTATTATTTCAGGGCTGTTTTGAAAACATTCAAAAAGGGGGCTAAAACTATTTTAGATGCCACTTTTAATTAATCTAATTTCCAGAAGGAATTTGACCAGTCACAAAGGAAAGCATAATCTTCAAAAAAACCCTAAGCCTCACTCATTTAAAACCCTTTATGGCATAGTAATGCTTCTAGTTCAGTATTTTATGAACTGCAGAGGTGTCAAAAGCTTTTTATGGTTTGCACTGAACATTTTGAAGGTCTATCTCTATTCTCATTGTAAAATGTCAATATTGTCTGGAGCAAAACCAGCAAAATATCTCTTACTACCTGATCTTAATCTTCCAGTCCGTTCTGCCAAATGCTAAGAGGAGAATTTAAGAGTAATTCACAGTAGTCACAAACACTCAAGTCACTTCATCTTCCACTGCAAACTCACCTAAAGTGAGATATTATATCATATTTTCCCTACATTAATACCCTGCTCAGATCACCGTCAGACTATTTCCAACTTGGCTATTTGAATTTTTTCCACTGTATTCACCACCTCCCTCACCCAAGTGATGGGTAGAGTAGGGATTTTCCTGAGGGTTATAAGGGAAAGCTGAACTCAGTAGAACCTTCCATGCTCCAAAATGCTGTGGAAAGCATAAATGGAAGTGCCTGAGCACAGTCAATGGACAAACCAACGAGAGTATTAAGGGCAAGTAAGAATGGGGTTAAAAACACAGCATGGACCAGAACAACTCGATGATTTGGGCATGGGAAGAACAGGGTGTGACCAGTCATCTGAAAAGCAGCTGCATTCACTCCCTGCATAGTTCATATTCATCTCCCCATGTGCTGCTGAGAATCAATGTCTCCTCTCTTCAAGATGGAGCTCCTGAAGGTGTTGTGTCACAAATGGTTCAGTACAACCCCACTGAATATCTTTGAAAATGTCCAGGCTATAGAATGGCCCTTTCTGCTCTCTGGGCCATGAATTTTCAGTGAGCACATCTATTTTTTTCCCTCCACCTATTTCATGGTAGGCAGAAAATCACTGAAAGAAGAGGGAAGGGTTTTCACAGATGAGCACAGGATCAGTCTGGAGTCCATAACTGCACTTAAAGTCAGATATGTAAGAAAATAGGAGATGACACAGGATGTGGTTGGTTTTAATGCAAATGGCTCAGGCTTTTGACACTGCCTATTAAAAAAATCTATCATTAACTGCCATCAGTACTATTAAAAGGTTTAATTTCTCTATGACAAGCCAGCACTGAACAATCCTTATTCTATCCTAACAAAAAAATAAATTAACAAGGCCCTGATTCCAAGAAAAAAGACAAATATTTATATCAGCTCTTGCTTTTCATTGCAAAATGGCACTCTCTACACTTTACTCTTCCTCTCAGTTTTCCTTTGCACACTTAATCACAAAACCATTCTGTACTCCCATTGCCTTTATTTTATTTGGCCATATTTTCTCAAACCAACCCCTAGTACACAAAAGTCACTGGTCTGTAAAATCACCTGTGCACTGCAGAGAAACCAGGGAGAATTTCTCTGGCAAACAAGATGGGTGAGGGAATTTTTAGGCTAAAACTGCAAAATACTCTTTTAATTTAGCACGGCGCTTCATAGGCAGTGCATGGAAATATTGTTAAATCCAACTTTTTCCTGGTTGAAATGAAGTTAAATCAAGTTACACAGAAACCCCTCATGGCAGAGAGTTGGAATGAGATAATCTTTAAGGCCACTTTCAACCCAAACCATTCTATGATTCTATGATATCTTATTGTTAGGAAAACACAAATAAGAGATATTAAACTTTACAAGTCTCTTTCTGGAAATCATTAGCTTTTCCTCTGATTAAATTCAAGTGAATTGCAAATCAACATTTTAAATGAGTTGAAAGTTTTTATTACTCAATATTATGATTCATTTCCAGTCAGAATATTGTTGAATTAGTAATATATTATAAGATCATTATGATATTATTTCACAGTTGAGAACTTCTCCTCCAAAGACACAGAAATTCTTGAAAATTATTAAATAAATTTGCAAATAATTAGATATCAAATTATTAACCAATGAATGTTTCATAGTGCAAGCTATGCAAACTAAAGAATATTAAGAAACAAAGTGCAGATTAAAACCAAGGGTCTACAGGAAATATCCTCTAAGACATTACTCAGTGTCTTGAAAAAAATTTCTATTCTGGCTCCTGAGATTGAACACTGCATAAAAAATGTGTTCGGCATCTAGTCTGCAGAAAAAGGGAGTTTGGAGCCCTCAGGCTGAGCTTCCTGCTGGTGCAAGCAGCACAGCTGGATTTTCTTCACCAATATATGCTTCCATGTATTATTCTGTGAAATTCTTCAGATTTTCTAAAAAGAACTGACAGATACCCAGGGTTTTCATCACACAGGAAATTCCATTATTGAAACACTTTGTCCTGATACCAAATCAGGACAAAAACTCAAAGTATCCCTTTGGGCCTTTTCACACAGGAAAAACATTCCCAGCTCTGTTTTTAAAAATGCCAACTGTTTGGGGCTGGTTTTGTGAAGAATGTTAACATTTTATGACAAACTTTCATGGGGTGAAAAAAAAAATTTTTTTCATTTCCCACATCTCCATTTTGACTTCCCTGTACAAATTTGGTTCCTAAAGTGCTGCAGAACTACTTTTCCTTGGTGACTGGATACCGAGCATGCTAACACAAAGAGGTGGATTTTGGAAAGGTGTTTTCTGTCCTGCAATAATTACCAAATAGAATTGGCTATAGAGTTTATGAAAACAGACACAAAATAGTTCAGTAGATTTTGTTCTAAATACATAAATTAATTGCTGCTTATATTTCAGCCTAAAATATGCATTAGCTCTATAAGTACCAGTACTGCTTTCAGGATAATGACATTAATTTTAATTTAGGCAAAGGTTGACCAATGGATCAATAAAATACTACATTAATGACGATTTACAGATGTACTGTGCTTCTGGACTCTTCCATGGCACCACTCACCTGTAATTTTATTTATGATTCTCCTGACTCTAACTTTTAACTCTTTACATATTTTGCATATGAAACTAAAGACATAATTAAGGCCTTTTTGAATACAGTGTTGTGAATATTTTACACTCCCAAAGTTTCAGTAGTTTAAATTATAAGATGTGGCAAAATTTACTTTGCAGTGACTAGAGCTGTGTTAGGCATAGATGTGCAGTAACTGATGTTTTTCCATTTAGCTGGGAAAAGTTTCACTTTGGAGAAGCATAATTATTACATGTATTAATTTCATTTCTTGCCTTCCTAACTCTGGTGAGTTTAACAGTTTTCTAGACCATTATAAAAACTGTTATTTTTAACACAATGTGTGTTTTGGGAATAAAAATCATAGCATAAAAAGACCACAAAAATAATCTGATTTCCAATATTAAAAACCTTCCTACTTAAGCCTAATCCCTGTTAAGAACTATCAGGATTTTTATAAAAATCCTGTTACCAAGAGGGGACTATCCCATTTGATTTTTATAGGATCAGATGCATGCTCATTGCATTTGTCTGCTTTTCAGAATTAATTATGGTCTTAACACTTCCCATAAAAATATTGAAGGTGAAAGGCAAAGTGAGAAGTGATTGCTGTGCAATGTCATGTTTGCTGTGATGGGCAGAGGTGTTTGCAGAGGTGATTTACTTTGGTCTTAACATTTTATCCTGTCACATTCTGGAGCCAGTGCTGTTAATCACAGAATCATGGAATGGTTTGGCTTGGAAGGGACCTTCAGATCATGCAGTGCTACCCCTGCCATGGTGTGAGGAGCTGATTTAGTTTTGTTTTGCCCCAGCAATGGCTGTCAGAGGCACACAGGTACACAGCCCTGCACTGCTGGGAATGCCCTCTGTGTCTCTACTCTCGCTCCCTGAAGCCCTCTTAAGTAGGGTAACTATTTCTTATTTTGGTGTTTTGTTTGTTTTTTGTTTGTTTGTTTTTATGGTTGTTTATTTGGAGGTTTTCTTGCTTGTTTGTTTTGGCTTTTTTTTTTTTTCATTTCTTTTTTCATTACCAATAACCTGTCCTCAGATACAATGTTTGTCTTGTTTGACTTAATTCAGTTCCTGACCATCTAGTTTTAAAAGAGCTCTTTGCAGTTCCCCACAGTGGAACAGGACACATGGGCAGGGATATCTTCCACTGTCCCAGGCTACTGCAATCCCCAGTGTCCAGCCTGGCCTTGGGCACTGCCAGGGATCCAGGGGCAACCACAGCTACTCTGGGCACCCTGTGCCAGGGCCTGCCCACCCTCACAGCCAAGAATTTCTTCCCAATATCTAATTTAAACCCACTCTCAGTTTGAAGTCATTCTCCCTTGTCCCATCACTTCAGTTTCTGATGCAGAGTCCCTCTCCAGCTTCCCTGTAGCCCCTTCAGACACTGGAAGGTGCTGTGAGGTTTCCACACAACCTTCTCATCTCCAAGCTGAACAGTCCAAAAAGAAAGATGCTCCAGTCCCTTTATCACTTTTGTGGCCCTACAGAACCCTCACACAGCTCCAGTGTCCCGCTGCATGGGACATTTTGAGTGTGGAATGTCCATTTCTGCCTTGAACAGAGCAATTGGACATGAGATAGTTCCTGAGATGTCACCTTCAGAAAAGCACAAAACAATAGAGTGGGCAAGTCAGGATACAACTCCCTGTAAACAATCCCTAGTGAGAATAATCATTCAGCTGTGTGCTTTGGAATCACAGATTTCTGTGGAACTGGTTCTCACCTGATCTCCTCAAATACCCAACACAGGAGCACTCTAATCTTACCTGGGGTCTTCCAAATAAAGGCCTGTTGCCAACAAAAGCTGATTATTGATCTTTCCTAGCAGGATTTTGAATGACCACGAGAATATGCAATTTGGACTATCAGAGCAAAAATACTTTCTGTTTTATCTTTTGGTTGTTCTTTGCACTCATATGCCTAAATAATTCAAAATGTAAGTGCCTCCCCTTGTTTCTGCCTGCAAATGACATCTGTTCCTCATGAATTCACTGAATGCATGCATGGTATTTGATGTGCCTGCATCCTTTCCTTTGAAACATGCACAGCTAAAGATGAGTTTTTATTCTGAGACTAAACAAAAGTTTTGTTCACTGAATGAACAGGTCTGCATTGGGCAAGATTTTAAGTCAGAGTCTGGGCAAAATCTCTGGGGTTTTTAACTGAGAATGTTTATCTCACCAGAACAAGAGGAATAGGAATATGCTTTACTGACTCATCAGCTCCAGTTCATCCAAGAACAAGGTAAAGCTGCTTTCATTCCATGTTTCCCACAGCATTTTTCATATGTTACTCCTATTACTGAGCTTTCCAAGCCAAAGACTCAGAAAGAAAACAAAATATGTAGTCACAAAGCACAGCTATTTCCCCCTCCCCCAAACCCCATCATGTTTAGAAGTCATACATGTCTTATTCAGGGTTCAGAGAGGCTATAATCAATAATAATGGCAAAACTGCAAGGGCCAGGGCAGGAAGGATTTTCTAGCTCTCATGTCACCCAGGCCAGGATGGTGTCTTGTGGTCAGCTGAAGGTCTTGGATCCCTGGAATTCAAACCACCCCTGTGGGCAGTGACAGCAGTGCCTGCCCCACAGGGAAAGGTGGCACAACTGTGTCATTTCTCCCCCAGAATACCCAGAAGAATTTTAGTGTCTTGCCTTGCATTCATGGGAGATCTACAGCTCATGGTACTGCCCAGAGCTCTCTCTCTTCCCCAAATTAGCAATCTGTGGAATTTTTGCTGGCAAGCAGAGACTTTTCAAGTCTAGGCTTTTTTCTCCCCATTTCTAATTTTTCCCAGCGCAGAAGAGAGAGAAGTGCATCTTGCAAAAACTCTCTATTTCTTCAGAAACCATTTATACTAATGCCAATTAAATAAATGTCCCCAGCTTCATCTGTTCTCATTCTCACTTCCTCCATATATATATAATCTTATAGTTTTTGTTACCACACTGCTCTGAGTTGGTTCATATTGGCACCAGTGTTCATGAACCACCCATTAATATCTCATCTGGGCACACTGGTTTGTTTTTGGAGTCCCACAGGCAAGAAATGCCTAAGAGTTATTAACTACTATTTCCAGAGCAGATGAAAAGTGTAATTTTGTCTGCAGCCACCTGCCAACTTAGAATTGTCAAAATTGCAACCAGCTTTTGATTTTTAAACCACCACGTTTTAATGATAGTCTCTTGCAATCTCTGTTTTCCTTTACAATTATTTAAAAGCCAATTTTCCACCATTCATTCTTCACTTGGCACTCTCTGTTCCAATGGCTGGCACAGAGAATTTAGGTCTTGTCATATAATTTCATTCCATGGGGCACTCCCAGCTTTATGTTTCATAGATTTATCTCTTCATTTTGTTTGCTTTTAAGTTTTTATAGGGAAGAAGCATTGTTGAAAAGAGGTAATATCCTAGAACAATTTTGCAATCCACTCATGATCTTTATGTTCCTCAAATAGTAGCACAAAATTCCTTTGGGTAAAATTTCAGTGGAATTAACAGCAAATCTGAAAATAAAAGCAGGGCTTCAAGAAACAGCTGAGCTGTAAGAGCAGAGTGTCTCTGACATTTTGTTATCCAAGTCTGCAACTTTTATGACATGAAAAAACAATATATCCTCATTCTGCCTTCTAAATCAGTCTGGTAGTGTAATGGAGTGCCCAGCCGTACTCATTTCAAGCTCATTAATTATATGATATCTAGTGACTAACTGCTACTTCTGGACTTCTGGACAGGTTTAAATTTTCTAATATTTATCCAAGATGTCCCAAATGAAACTACTTTTATTTACTTTCTTCCCTGGTATTTCAAAATTTTAGAGAGGGTGTAACTCCATTGTGTCTCTGTCAAGGAAAATGTCATTTACATGACACTGACATATAGAACCCAGGTGTTTTGGATGCCATTGAGCATCTGGAATCTTGGATATATAGGAAATAGCTATTGATTGCCCCTGTAATTTCAGTCATAACCACTCTGTTTTCTTCCTTGAGTCTCTTTGCTCTGTTGGCATAATTCTTCTTCCCAAAATAACTTCTCCTACAGTATTTTTGCTATAATCACAGCACCCTTATGGCAAAAGTTTAAGCTGTCCACATGCACTGAAATTTGGCTTCTGTCTTTTCAGAGAAGAATTCCCTGCTTCATCGAGTCCAAGGGAGCTCAAGATTGTGACCCATCAGCAGTGCCTTTATAAAACATTGTGTAGAATAATTATTATATCTATTAGTGCCCTGCAAGGTGCAATTTGACCATGCAATAATAAGAAAACATATTTCCAGGAATTCCTCTTTCAGCTGTACATGTTCTACATAACCTTAGATGACTCTGGGAAAGAGATTAAAAGCAAGAAAATAGAAACATTTTGCATGAGTATCTTCACATCCCTCTGAAATTCCCAAGCATTTTATTCAGGCACCTTGAAAGCAATAAATACCTACTTGGGAGACAGGTGAGGGGAACTTTGCCTTTAGTTTATTGAGGATCTCACTGATGGTGGGTCACAAGTTTCCTCCTGGATTTGAACTTTAAATGGGAGTCTAAGCTCACAGAGCATCAGGAGCAATATTGCAGCAGCACTGCTGCTCCCTCATGTCTGGATGCAGAGTCCTGCAGACACTCCCCACCCACTCAGCCTGCCTGTACCTGGTATTTGGCCCTGAGAGAAGCAGAGGCTGCTCTTTAGAGCAGATATTTCCATGTCTGGCTGGGGACTGAGACAGGTTCTTTTTTCATCTTGTTTTTCGCCGAGATGTGCGAGGAACAGGGTGTGATTCTGGAGCTGTCATTTTGCCTTAAAATGTGTCTCAAGCAGCAGAAAACATGGAAGCTGCAGCTTCCCATTCATCATTTGCTACCCAGCCTGAATCCTTGCTGGCAGCCTCATGATCTACAGGGATTCCTACGGGAATGGAAACCTCTGATGATACCAAAAGCTCATTGTGGGTGTGAGAGATCCTGGGCCCTCACTGGAGTGCTTTGGAAAGGTTTTTGACATGACAATGCTGGCAAAGCCCCTTTGATATGTCCGTGTTTCACTGACTCTGAGACCTTTTGAGAATTACTTGTAAAGTGTTTTAAGTACCACAAAACAGCAAAATCTCAGACATCTGGAAGGCTGCAGTTCTGCTGCTCACACTTTCCACTGGGATAACCTAGCCCAGGGAAATCTGCCTTGAGGACTGATTTGCAAAGAAAATAAATTTAAGGCTTCTTTCACTATAAAACAAAATTATACCTAAAATCTTTCTTATTTCACCATGGTCTGTTTGTGGGGTGTTTGCAGGGAAGCAGATGTGTCTGCTTTATAAAATGTTAACAAACAGAAGTATTCTCTGGGCAAGGTGTCACCAAAGTCCATACAAAAAAATTGACCCACAGAAATGTCACCAGTCTATGACACTCAGCTCAGCTCCTGTGAGCCATGAAACAATACTTTCAGATCTGTATTTTCTGCAGACGCCTCCCACAAAAACTCCTGCTTATTCAAAAGAGAAGATTTTCTCCTAAAAGACCTGGCCTCTTTGTTAAGCCAAAATTGCAAAGTTAAAAGATCAAAGACACAAAAAGGATTGGCAAGGGAAAACTTGTAACATTTGCAGACAAAATGAGGCTTATTATCTTTCACCAACCCAACAGCATGGTTTAAATGTTTCCCCAAAGTGTCTGGAAGGAATACAAGTCTCCTGGGGTCGAACATCAGAAGTGGCTCTGCACAAAACTCAGGGTAAGGAACAAAAGGCTCAAGCTAAAAATGAATTGCCTGCTACCAGGAGGCTTTGTGCCTACATGGCTCCTGTAGTGTCCTCGTATTTCAGCAAATTCTGCAGTAAAATATTGTTCTAAGAATTTTTTCATGCAGGGAGATTATGTTGCTTAGAAATGCTCAAAATTATTATAGGACAGGAAAAAAAGAAAAGTATTTCCATTATTCTCCAATACACAGCTCAGAAGACCTCAAATTAGAAAACTAGAGCTATGAAGACATTATATTTATCTTTAAATAAAGGTAAGAAAAATAATTTTTTGCAAATAGCAACTATTTTAGGCAAAATCAAAGCTATCCTTAATTTCTTTTCCCCCCAAAACATAGCTGCTTTAAAGAAAATTATCAGATTTTGCTAATTAAAGTTTTTAGAGCCAAATCCCCATGACAGACTTTTAAGATAGCTCTCATGATGCAGTCTGTGATGTCAGAATACTAACCTTATCTTTGGAATTGTTTTATCTTAGAAAAAGCTGTAGACACATGATAAGAAAAAACCACACTCCTGGAAAAGAACAAAAGAACCTTACATTTCCTTTCTTTTCTTTCTGGAAGCAGCAGTAGCTGATAGTAAGTTTTTGCAGGACTTTTGCAGGGATCTCCAGCTATTATTTTTTGCCATGGTTTTCAGATTACACTACTTTCATACTTTTCCTACCTGTCAAAGGGTGAGCCTCTTTAATTTGTAATTCTTTGTGTAGCTTATCTCCTGACACTGAACTCACAGAAGTGCCTGTTCCTAATTTCCTCTGCAGTATCTCCCCTTTGTTTGCATCTGTAAATGGTTCCAGGAGAAAACACAGTAAATCAGCCCTGCTTTAAGTGAAAATAATCTGTTTATATGAGGAATGAGGAAGATGGAGAGATTATTTACAAGGGCCAGGAGTGACAGGACAAGGGGGAATGGCTTCAAATTGACAAAAGTTGAGCCAGAAATGCCACACAAAACACCTCAGGTAGCTAAGCCACTGTTGTTGGACTGTGCCTGCATCTAATCCACCCCTGACAAAATATTTAGCAATATTCTCTGGACACTTCTGCCTTGACAGCCTCGAAAATACAAGCCAGAAGTTCAAAAGATGTAGCTGAGCAAGGGAGTGTGGCTGAAGCACAAACCCCAGCATCAGCCAACAAAACAGACCTAGAGATAGACTGCAGCCAGAGCTTCTAAGAGGAAAAGTATTCCCCTCTGTGGAAATTTTTAAGAGGAATTCCAGGAAAGGGAGAAACTGGTCATAAGAGAAAAGCTGGCCCAGCTGGGCAGCTGCATGATACACACAGGGGCCTCAGGTCAGGTTAGTGGGGTTGAAATGTAGGAGGAAGCACTAATTAAGTGCTAATTAAGTCTCTCCTGCGCTTTGTTACCTCCCATACATGATTATGTGGAGCAAACATACATTGTAATTATCACTGACCCCGAGAAAACATAAAATTCTCCCAGCTGTACAAAAGGGACTCAGACAAATAAATTCACAGGTGATACAGTTCTCTCACAGAACAAGTCCCACACTGAAAAGTGACTCTAATTAATCCCTCTTTTTTTAATGTGGGCATCTCACATAACCTTAGATAAGGAAACCTTCACCTTTCATTGCTGAAACTGAAGTATCATAAAGAAAGTCTGGACAAGTTTACCTTGGATTAACCTGCCACTAATTAACCACCACAGGCCATGCTTTGAGCCTATCTGGAAAAGTCCTGGGCAGCTGATAGCCACACCTGCCATAATTATATTACAGCTGGCAATCAAATCAATTAATTAAAAAAAAATGGCTCACAAGTGTCTTTATGATTACATTAATACATCTACCAACTTAGACTCTACATTCTGCTAAAAAATAAAAAATACTGCAGCTTCCATCTGGTTTGGCATGGAAACATCTGGCAAAGTGCTGTTATTTCACAGATACTACCCCCACACCCTTATCTGTGTCCACTCAATCTACTGCTTTTTAAATTCCATTTACATTTCTATTAATTTTGATGTCAGTTTGACAGATATGATACCTCTGTCATTAACTAAAAAAAGATGTGTCCTAAATGCAGCTAATTCCAGTTTTATCACATCCAGAGCTGTCAGTTTGGTTTGGTACACTTATCTCTGGTGTAAGTTGAAGTCAAACTCTGAATATTTAATTAACCAAAAGGACTGTAGGAACGCACTTTTTTGTCATATAACAAGTCATTTCCATCCTTTAATAGTTGGTTTGCATTTTGTGCAACTTTGCACTTTTAGAAATAGAAATGAAGTGGTAGGTTTTGAGAGAGACACAGAATGGTACCTGAGGTTGATTGCTGAAGACAGGCAAGACATTTTTACTGAGGCTGTAATAGGCAAAAGCATTCAAGGCAGAGTTCTGACCCAAAGAGAAGCCTTCCCCCCGTTTCTGTAAATTATTCCTATAAAACTGTGTCAGCTATCTGCTGCTCTTAGATGGAGGATGAGGAGATGGAGTGCAGGAGGAGGGGTTGCTTCTAAGGTTTGCTCCTCCAGAGCTCTGCATGACTCCAGCACTGAGAAGAAATATCTTCTGCTTAAGATTATACATGTTTAAAATTCCAGGTATAGTCTTAAACCTGAGTTTAAGGAAGCACAGAATCATGGAATCACAGAATGGTATGGATTCAAAAAGACCTTAAAGATCTTCCAACCCCTCTGCCATGGGCCACTTCCCACTAGACCAGGTTGATCCAAGCCCCATCCAGCCTGTCCCTGAAAACTTCCAGGGATGGGACTTCCCTGATAGTAAGGCAGCTGTTCATGGGATCCACTTCCAGCATCCCATAATTGGTGGCTATCCAGAGAGGAGCATCCATGTCCCAGCCCTGCTCAGAGCCCAGACAATTCCAACACATCCCCTGCCTGATGTGCCCAGCCATCAGCACAGCCAGGGGTGTAATGGCCCTGTTCCCAGAGGAAATCTGATCTCTCCAGGATATCCATATTTGGCTTCCTGTCCAAATGCATGTAGCCCAGAGCTGGGAGTGAGTGCTCAAGCTGGAACTAGTTCTTGGTGTGTGTAGCGTAAATCAACAGGGGATAGTCTACAACAATCTGTAGCACACAATTTATGCTTTCACGGGCGGGCTTTTATCTTTTTAAGTCCCTAAGGTAATGGAGTAATTGCAGATAATTATTGCAGAGATTATTATCTAATTCATACCGAGAATCTACCTGACAGATATTATTCATATATTCACAAGCATGGCTAAATTTAATTCCTATCTGGTCTCAGTTCAGATTTCAAAATAAAATAGTGATTCCACAATTCTTTGTGCTACTGGCAATGTACTGAGAAAATTGATGTGGATAAAGTGCCTGTGCTTAGCAAAATTATGAACATGCTTCATTTAACTTGCTCTCCAAATTAACATTAAAACCTAATAAATATATTCACAGAGGTTTTAAAATTAACAAGGATGAAACTGTATTTCATTTTTGACTCCTGAAGGCAGAAATAATATTTATTTATATATTTTCTATTTCTGTTGCAGGCATTCATTTAATTTTGGACACTTTCCTTACAATCTGTCTTTTTACTTTTTTCTCAAAAAGTATTTATTTTGTAAAGACATTTTTATCTAGAAGTGAAATCAAAAATTATGTTACAACAGCCATTTTGACTCTATATCTAAGAGGATTGATTGGTTTAGCTTTTGAACCAATGAATTTACTAAACATAAACAATAATTGAATCTATTTTAACAGCTGTCTAATTATTTATGTGAGAACTATTTTGGATGACTCAGAAATGTTTACTTAGAACTCTTTGGACGTGCTTGGTTTTTCTTTCTCTGATTACAATTATTTCATTGAAAAATAATTCTTTCCTTTCATGGGTATAAAGGCTATCCAAAATTTTCTTTTTGCATCTCAGCTATGAAATTATGTTGAATTTAAAATTTTCTTCCTTCCTCCTTTCCTTTCCTTTCCTTTCCTTTCCTTTCCTTTCCTTTCCTTTCCTTTCCTTTCCTTTCCTTTCCTTTCCTTTCCTTTCCTTTCCTTTCCTTTCCTTTCCTTTCCTTTCCTTTCCTTTCCTTTCCTTTCCTTTCCTTTCCTTCCCTTCCCTTCCCTTCCCTTCCCTTCCCTTCCCTTCCCTTCCCTTCCCTTCCCTTCCCTTCCCTTCCCTTCCCTTCCCTTCCCTTCCCTTCCCTTCCCTTCCCTTCCCTTCCCTTCCCTTCCCTTCCCTTCCCTTCCCTTCCCTTCCCTTCCCTTCCCTTCCCTTCCCTTCCCTTCCCTTCCCTTCCCTTCCCTTCCCTTCCCTTCCCTTCCCTTCCCTTCCCTTCCCTTCCCTTCCCTTCCCTTCCCTTCCCTTCCCTTCCCTTCCCTTCCCTTCCCTTCCCTTCCCTTCCCTTCCCTTCCCTTCCCTTCCCTTCCCTTCCCCATTTTATCAATTAATAAATGAAATATTTAGTAAATACTTATGTAGGGTATGACCTGAAAAAGCCAACTCAGTCTCTGCTGTCTTTGTCACACAAGCAGCACAGCAGTGGAGCAGACAGGACAACACTTGTCAGGCTTTACTCACTGAGTAGAACTTGGTGCTTTGCTGTCCCAGTTTACAAAACACCTGTGGGAATCCAGGGCTTCCCTCTGGCTGCCCTGGCAGGTCTGGGACCCTGGCAGGGGGTCAGGAACCCCCCTGGACAGAGCCCCCAGAGACACTGTCTGTGATCTCTGTCCATGGAAAAGAGTTTTCAATCTTACAGGATGAATTACAAGCTCTGAGGGTTTGATAGAAGTAATAATTAAGTGTGGCACAGGTACAAAAGTAACATTTTAGGATTCTAGATTAGGGGTCCAAAGGGGACAAGATGGAAGAAATTGGGTGTGTCTTGTCCTTTTTCTCCTTCTTCATGCCCTCCATGTTTCACTGTAGTGTTGGCATTTTTCTGTTAGTTTAGGCTGGGGACACACTGTTCAACGTAGGTGACAGATATTGGCACGTTATTGTAAATATAGCACAGGTAGTTTCTGGTATATAATGTTTGTAACATCCCACTGAGGGCAGAGCCCCACACGCTGCCCTGCAGGACAGACCTGCGGCAGGGCAGCAGAACATGTTAGAGATAAACAGAATAAACAACCTTGAAACCAGCACAGATGAATTATGGCTTCTTCTTTGGCAGCGGGGCAGAAAGACAGAGACTTTCTACAATCTTGGAATCATCAATACCACAGATTCTGACAAACACCAAAGAAAAGAAAATCTCTGTTTGAGTGGATTAAGAAGTCCGCACACTCTGCTCAGATGCAGTGGTTCTCTAAACCCAGCATTTCCTGGCTCCCCAGTGCACTGAGCTCGATTTTCTGATGCACAAAACCTGTGTGAGCCCACCCTCCTTCCCAGCTTCATCCCTTCGCCACAGTCAGCAAAATCGACTCAAACTGTGGCTCCTTGGCACCCTTCCAGTTCCTTGGGGAATGTGTCATGCTAGTGCAAGCTCCTTGTCAACCAGAAAAAGAAGCTCCAGCCCCAGAGGCTGCAAGTTTCAGCAAGCAATGTTCCATTTTGGGCTCTGTAAGACCCAAAATTTACTGAACCTGCTCCTCTCAATAGCCAAGCATTCTGCAGCAGCACAGGTCTTGGTCCTGCATTGATTTATTTTTCTCTTTTCCTGTGAATTTTCTTAGGGTATGTGCCTCCTCACTTTTGTATTTGAAGGGAGCGGGGTTTCTCTGAATACAATTTTTGCCAATTTCACATCCAAAGCTTGGTGAGCAAAACCTGCAAACCACATTGGTTTCTAAGAGTTTTAACAGAGAAGTTCTTCTCTTCCCCTCAAGCTTTGCACCCTCAAGTCTGTGCTTCCTTTCCACCCACATCCAAGCACTGAGGCATTGCCTTTAAAACCTATGCAGCCTATGGATAATCTATATAATATGTGTACTATATATTCCATAAATAACATCCTCCATTATAAAGAGAGAGAGTTTTAAAGTGGCTAAAGGGTTTAAAAAATGTCTCATCTCTAAGCTCCTTTTATTGTCACTAGACAATAAGATACAATCCTATATAACCTCTACTTTTGAAGAAACTTCTGTCTCCACTGACTGCACACTCTCTTTTCCTCTTTAATACTGAAATATGGAAAGGTTTTTTTTTCTTTCCATTTTAGAATAAACTGTGAATCTTCTAAATGCCCCACATGTGGTTTTTGGAGAAAGATGTGTTCTAGTGACTGGTCATGAGCATAGCAGCTGATCCAAAGGAACAAGGATGTCTCTCCTCCTATTCTGCCACTTTACATTTCAAAATTATGCATGATCAGCATCCCAAAATCAAAGTGCATCAGGCAAGAAGAGGGAGTGCCCAAAATCAGTGTAAAAACAACAGCGTGATGCACCTAAATTGCAACTCTCTATACCACTGCCAGTTGTAGAGGCAGATTAATGAAGATTTGGGGCCAAGGGGAAAGCAAACTTGTATTTTCCAAGGTTGACTTAGACATTTTAAAATGTGAAGTGCAGTGACTTTTCATCTTTCACTCACTTCTATCTTTAACCTGACCTGATAATTTTTTCCAAGCTGACTCGCTTCCAAAAGTACCTGAGGTAATCTGGGCAAGTGCAAAAAGCTCCAGTCCCTCAGCACCCAGAAATTCAAAGAGCAGATGAAAGCCTTACACACGATTTCTGCTGAAGAGCTCAAAAGATTTCAGGGACTCCCAGCTGGGTGGTGACAATACAGATCAGATTAGTCCTGTGAACATATGACCTACTCATTTCAACAGTGAAGTGGGAAAATGCTAAAATTTTACCAGCTGGAATGGTAATTTATTTTCTTATTAATATCTGAGTTTGTGAAGTGTACAGCGCATGTGTGAGTGTGTCCATATGTGCCTAATTTGATTGATCTCTCTCTATAAATATATATACACATACCAGAAAAATATACTGTATATATATACACACACGAATCTGTTGAATATTTTAGTAAAAAAAAAAAAAAGTTTTTCTAGTCCTAGGTGACACCACTGATAAAGAACAGTCTAACACAGATTGTATTACACTGTATATAGGACAATGTTTTATAACTATTAGACCTGCTCTGGTTAAAATTTAGAGCCAGAAACAACCACTGGTTTTATTTTACATTGTTTGGCTTTTGATTGTAGGGATCTCTTTGGGACAGGAATGGTGCCATCTTCTATGTTTGATTTCAGTATAAACATCCCTGAGCACAAGGCCAGATTTTAAACAAATCCAGGACTTCAACATTCCATGGAAAGCAGGACTTTGTAGCTGCGATTCGCACACAGCCAGGCAGTGGTATGAAAATTGAGCATTCCCTCTCCTTATGGGACCAGAACCTTGTTTAAGAAGACCAAAGTTTGATAAATGATCAGGTGAACAGCTCTTCTTGCTTCAGCTGCAAATGAAATCCAACATCTTATTCCACACGGAACAGGCAAAGGACAAGCACACAGTTGTTGATTTCCATGGCCTACCCAACAAGTGCTAACTCAATAATCACTGCACCTCATCAGCTTGCGCTGACTATAGGAGTACAGGCTGTAATTTTAATTTAAATAATTGCTGAGAGTGTGCAGATTTTTTGAATTTTTTTTTCCTTTTTTCTCTTTTCCAGACAAGGAGCATCACTCTCCACAGCTTCATGTGTCAAGGGCTCGCACATCAGGAAAATAAGATGGAAACAATGTACAATATAATGCAGACACAAGGGGTTCCAGATGTCTTCCTTCACAAGTTCAAAGCATTTTAAGTGTGTTTTGTCAGATGCTGTATAGAGATAAATCAGTGTATTGAACTATGATGATAAATTGCTCATTGAGTGGTGCTACTTTTTTAAAATGCAACAATAACACAAACTTCTAAGATATTCATTCATGCAGCAAGGTGCATGAGCAACTGCCTGTGCAACTGCATCATAAAACACAGAAGTTGGAAAAAAAGGCTTTTTTTTTGAGGGTGTTCATGTTCATAGCACACTCTGTGCCAAAATGCTTCAGTTTTTCCTTATGTAAAAGTTCTTGAAGAAGACTGCACTTTGCTAAGAGGACTTTTAAGGGAAGTGCAAGTGATCAGAGTTTATCCATTGTGTCGATGATTTTTTCAATGACTTAAAGCCAGAAAAGCACTGAAACCAGCATGAATCTTTCCCATTATCTACTTTGGAATAAATAAAATCAAATTTTCTCATTTTCAACGTATAAATAGTTACAGTTTTCTATTTGACTTATGGACTATACAAAGCACTTAAACCACTTTCTATTTGAGACCTAAATTCCACTTTTAATCATCAGAGTTGAAAACATAATGCTTCACACAAACATTTGGTGACAGTGACGGGAAAGAAACAAGGAGGAAATGTAAAAGCACATGAAACAGAGTTAACGAAAAACCTCCTGAATCACATTTCTTCTAAAATTTAATTTTGCTCTGCGCTGAGAGAACCCAAGAGGTATTCTCAAACTGTAAACAACTATGATTCCAATGCAGCAAAGATGTCCTGAATTTGCTGGTTGTTTTCACCAGAAAGTCACATTGACAGAGCAGTTTCAGGCATTCTTACAGCCCTGTTGTGAAATTCCTGCCACACTTCACACGTGAGCATCACATTTACCTTGTTCACTCCAGTGGGAATGTGTTACCTCCTTTTCCACTAAATCACCCTCAAGAGTCCCCAGTGAAAGGAAAATATTGCATTCAGTGCTTTAGATTTGGTTAATTAAGGCAAATCACAGTCTGTCCCTTAAGATGATACAAAAATTCTAGATATAGGACACATTTACAGCTTATTTGCAAAGTAGGTGAATTCCTTACAATGAATTTGTTCTTGGAGGTATCAAATTCTCCTTTTTTACTCTAAACTGCCACCACCACACTGAAAAACAACAGATGATTACATTTTGGCAGCAAATCAGAGAATAAGGACCAGTATGTGCTTTGTAGCCTCAAAGGAGTGTTCATGGGATTGAAACCCGAAACTCTCTGCATTTCAGAATAATGTTGCAGCAAACAAAAAGTATTGCTTTAAAGCAGTGACAAATAGTCAGAGACAAAAATGACTAATACAAAATTAACCCCAAAAAAATTCAAGAGTCAACATCAGCAATTTCATTATCATCAATTTTATTTATTATCTCAGTTTTTAGAAAAACTAGAGGCCCCAAATCAGACTTTAGAGTTTTGCTGGTTATTGTACAGAGAAAGTTCAGTCTGGTGTGGTGACAGAGGATAGAAAAAGCAGTAGCTTGCCGCTCTTTTATAAATGGGAATTGGTTCACAAGGAGACCAACTGTAATGTGGGAAAAACAGATTGCCTAGAGAAATTGAGGATGCCCCATCCCTGGAAGTGTCCAAGGCCAGCCTGGAGTAAGCTGGGGTAGTGAAAATTGTCCCTGCCCATGGCAGGGGTGGGTCTGGATGAGCTTTACAGTCCCTTCCAACTCAAAGCACCATCCACTACTGTAGAGAAATTAATATCAATTTATGTCTCAGTGTTCACAAAGGACATACTTAGAAGAAACTATTTTTCTCTACTGTATATTTCTTCCCTGTAAAAAAAAAAAATCAAACTTCTATTGTCTTTTTAGTTTATCTAAAGCTATTTTTAAAATATTTTTCCTCCTACTTATGAAAAAAAAAATTGCTATTGTTGGCCAGAACTTTTATTGGTAAGATACATGCTCACATCATAATGAAATATATGACTGGTAAATTATATGTTAGTGAAAGAAGATATGGTGCTGAAGTATAAAATTTAACTCTTTGAGTGTTACAAAAAATAATCAGATCATGATACTATTTTAAATTAAAGGAGTTTAGGATCACTGACTAGACTTTTACTGTTATATTGGCATTAGGGCCACATTCCTTTTTCAATCCTTTGTTTAACCCCCAGAAAAAAATATTATCAAGAAGTGTTTGTTTATAAGACATTGGCAGTATTTCTATTGCTAATCGACATCATTTCACTGATAAAGCGTATTCCTAAACTGGATCCTGCTGTCAACTAAAACACACACCAGGGGAAGCAGAAAGACAAAGCAAACACCCCAAACACAGCTTTTTTTCTCTCTCTAAGACACTGTTACCCACTTTCAGAACCACTGTACATCACCAAAAACAGACATTTTGTTATGCTGACTTACACAGCCTGTCATTCTTTCTAGTCTAGCTCTGTTCATGCAAAGCTGCCAGAAATTTAACAAAAAAAGAATTCATTTGAACTGTGTTCCTCCAGCCTTTGTTGGACAAAAAACCACAGTCAACACTACGTGTTCCAGCTGCAGGGATTTTTTATTCTCCAAATATATGGGAGGATGACTAAAGGGTTAGCAAAGACTGAGCAAAGGGGATTTCAGATTCTCTGTGTTTAATAAAACAAGACAGTACTGATAATTTATAGCACAGCACAGATAATTTATGGCAGGTGTGAATTGTAAGCACAAAATATTGCAAGGTGAGGCTATCCAAAAGTACCAGCCACTTCCCACATCCTCTCCCCCCAACTTCTTATTTCCAACAGATTCCCCGTCTCCTCCCCTTATTTCCAACAGATTCAGGTTGTTCTGATTCCCTTCACACCTTCAACTTGCTGGTCCTCAGATTGTAACAGCCCTTCAGCACATCCTGAATATTAGTCAATAATATTCATCATTAGTTCATCAGCCCATCAGTACAAAATAGTTGCTTAAACATGTGCTTAAGTCTCATTAATTAATTAAATAAATGCAGGCTTGGGAATATACATAGGTGCTTTCTGAGGTAAAGGCATGAGATTGTCACCTCAGGAAGAGTTTTCCTTCTTCCATTCAAGTTGAATGAATGATGAGAAAAGAATTCAGAGAAAAAGGACTTCGAGGTATGGCACAGGAGCTCTCTGAAAGACTTGGTTTATTTGGCAAGCAATAAAATTAATGGGATGCACGAGGTGTCACTGTGCCATAGTGGTGTCTGCAGAAAAATATTGAAGACCTGTGAAGTTCCAGTAGCTATTTAGGGTTTTTTACATTTTTAATGTTATGCATTTTGCTTCTATGGACTAACAGCTGCACTAGGTTTTTACTGCACCTCCAGTTTACTGCACATCATTACTTTTAACACACTTACTCCCTGGAGAGGTCTGGGACTTTGTGGGCAGTGCAGCTCCCTGCCTAGAACACGCTCTGGCAGAGTGGCTGGCAAATAATCTCTCCTTAAGTGAGAAAGATGACAAATGGAAGGAGAGCCACAAAAGCAAGAGGGAGATGAATGTTCTAACTGTGCAGTAAAAAAGCTGGGATAGCTCTAGGTGATTCTTGTACTTCCTAAGCTAATGGATAAGCAGCTGACTGGAAAGAACTGGGCATAATGAGTGGAACAAACGACCACAGTTTCCAAATCTCCTCCTGCTGCCCAGCTGCCAGCAGCAGCAGTGCTTTCTTCTGCTCAGAAAGACCTGGGAGCTGCACTTTCCCTCCCACCTCTGTGCTCTTGTTCCTCCAGGAACAGCGCCAAGGAGACATTCAAAGGCCAGGATGGAGATTCCCTGGGTTTGGTGACTCACAATGATCACTGAATTCTCACTTTGGACTCTTTGCAAGTGTTTAGCACAGGGACAATGTCAGACAGTGTTTCAAGGACATTTAAGTGTCACTCAGGCTCTGTGCCCTTCCCATTAAAAATGAGATAAACTGGCCACTGCCAAGTTGTGAATTTAACTGCTCTCAGTCAAAAATGAGCCACCTTTTTCCTACCTGACTTTCCTCTTGTCTTATGATCTAGCAAACTTCACAGCTGAGCCATGACAGGCAGGAAGAAGAGCAAATTCTCCAAGTTATGCTCCAGGGATAACTGCTTAAAGTTTGTCCTTCCCTGCCTGATCCTATACTGACACAAGAGCTTTCACCCCAAATACATCTGGTTGCAATGTGATGATACATTCAGCAATATAGGATAAAACAGAAAGAAAAAGAGTTCTTCAAAGCTTAAGAACAAAACCCTGCTTGCACGCTGCAAACCAGTGAAGCTCCAAAGACAGGAAAAGATTTTAATCAACTTTGAACATCTGACTCCTTCCAGCATGATGGAAATAAAGTTGTCATTCCCTCTATAGTCCCTATCACAGCCAAGTCTATCCAGCACTGGAAAAAACTCTCTAGAATGATACAAAATGAAAGCAATTATATTTCCAGTTGTCACAATATTTTTTCAAAATTTTCTCCCTGACAAGCGAAAGGTATTTCTTTCATACAGAACTGCTTCCAAAAGGGCAAAGAACCAATGCTATTAATTCAAATTGTAGTAGAGGTAAATTTAATGTTAAAAGTAGTTCCCACACTCTAAAAGTGATCAGGTTTATTGGTTGGCTTGTTTATTTATATTTTGTTTAGTTTTTAAAGCTAATTATAACATGGTGTAGATGTTTATGTCCTAAATAGTGATGGGAACACCATTGCCTTGGACTAACAGCTGTGTGTTGCTTAACACTACACTGATCACAAGGCACTAACCTGGACGTGGTCACACAATTTTCAGGAACTCCAGATTCTCAGCAGTTCTGGTGAAATGTTTTCTGACTCAGATAATTCTGATTTATATCACAATGCAAGACGTAAAAAATGAAACCTCTACAAGCCAAGAGCCTGGAAGGGCTCTCCAAACTGGAGGAGGCTCTACAGTAAATAGATATTGCTTTAAAGAACGGAGGATAAATTGCTGTGAGTGTGGCTCTGCAGGAAAACCTACAAGTCCCATCACTGCTGGTGATGCAGCAGAGACCTGAGGCCATTTGTCACTGTCCCCTTCAGCCTCACCTGCAGATTCCCTGCCTTCCGCAGAAATCCAAAATGCTTCCCACAGGTGCCTCGTGCACCAGCACAGTTTTGGATGGATGTTCCAGTCACACAGTCCTATGGGGAGAGCCACACTTCACACTCCTCACAAGCCACACAGAAACCACAGGTGGCTACTGGTTTAAATAAATTGTTCCTAATAACATTGAAACACTCAAAGGGAATGTGATTCCTTCAGGCAATTGCTTGGAAGGATAGCAGTGGGCAATGAGAGCACAATGAGAATCCCTATTTCACACTTCCCATGCCTCTAGGTGGAAGATCTCTGAGCACACAGTTAAAACCTGTCACAACAGTACCAAAAAAAAAAAAATCAAGGACAATAGAAATCAGCACATGTTTTTATAAAAGTAAAATTCCTTTCTGGTTGTTTTTGTGTCATGTGTTTCACATATGTCCTGGCCAGGGTAGTATTTAATAAATGAAACAAAAATTGTGATACACAGTAACTCCACGACTTTCCTGAGCAGCCTGTAAGAATTTGGATGATAACACCAAGCAAGAACTGAACAAAAAGCAGAGAATGACAACTCATTAGTCCAAGCAATAGGGTTAATTTATTGTGCTGCCCTGAGCTGTTAACAGCTGAAGAAAGCTAAACAAGGATGAACAGGAATACCACGCTGTGCAATACAGCATTAACTACTTCAGCCTGTTCCAGTCAACCAGAATTTTAAATTATGCTTTATGCTTCTCTAAGCTGCCAAATCTTTTTCATTTATATGAAAAAAGGCATATTGAATTTCCAGTATACACCTGCAGAAGTCTAGAAACACACAAGTCTATCCAAGATTTCATCTCTACCATGAAAAGATGTCAGTCTTTCTAGATAGATTGAAAAACTAAACAAAACAAAAAAGGGAGGGCACTCCCCCGATGTGCAGTCTCAAATATAGTGAAACAACAGCCAGGAAAATTAGTGTAACACCTTGTTTTGCAGGTTTCTCTTCCACGTACTTTTGTGTCCTAATTGACTTTTTCCAGTCTTTTGCTTTCTGCAAATAAACAAATCAGTTACTGCCAGTGACCGTAGCTTCACACACAGAAAATGTAATTTTTTCACCCCTAGGATTTAATCCTAACAATGAACATAACATATTTGAATCTCTGTATGCTTTTCAACACATGAAGCTTCCCTGGAATAACACATAAAACAAGAAGAAATATGTGCATTGCATATACCAAGCATACATCAGCAGTAAATGCAGCTTTCAGTGAAGAAACGTAGACATTTAAATAGCAACTATTTGTAGTATTGTATGAATTTTCAGTGAGGTAAATAAATACCTGCACCAAAAACCAGCAAAACAGACAGAAAGGCAGAGAATCAACATGGAATAGGAGAGGGCATAAATGAATAATTCACCCATAACTTCAGGTGTATTATATACATGCAGTTGTGTCCAGAATCTGCTATTATGAGTTTTCTAGATATTTTTTATTTTTAAGAAAAACTGAGAAAGCAGCTCTGAAAATGTCTTAAGTCCCTAAAAAGTGTTTAAAATTGATAGACCTCAGTGGAGAAAAAGGGAAGGGCAAGTGATAAGTTGTCGGAATCTGATGTATTGATGATTCCAAGATTGTAAAAAGTCTCTGCCTTTCAGCCCCACTGCCAAAGAAGAAGCCATAATTCGTCTGTGCTGGTTTCAAGGTTGTTTATTCTGTTTGTCTCTAACATGTTCTGCTGCCCTGCCGCAGGTCTGTCCTGCAGGGCAGCGTGTGGGGCTCTGCCCTCAGTGGGATGGTACAAACATTATATACCAGAAACTACCTGTGCTATATTTACAGTAATGTGCCAATATCTGTCACCTACATTGAACAGTGTGTCCCCAGCCTAAACCAACAGAAAAATGCCAGCACTACAGTGAAACATGGAGGGCATGAAGAAGGAGAAAAAGGACAAGACACACCCAATTTCTTCCATCTTGTCCCCTTTGAACCCCTATTCTAGAATCCTAAAATTTTATTTTTGTACCTGTGCCACACTTACTTATATCAAACACTCAGAGATTGTAATTCATCCGGTAAGATTGAAAACTCTTTTCCATGGACAGAGATCACAGACAATGACTCTGGGGGCTCTGTACAGGGGAGGTTACTGACCCCTTGCCAGGGTCCCAGGCCTTCTAGGGCAGCCAGAGGGAAGCCCTGGATTCCCACAATAAGTAATACAGCTGAATATTCTCAAGGATTTTTATCAGCAAAGTGTTTTGTACTTGAGCTGGTGAAAAAGCCAGGGGGACCTGGTAGGTGTTGTCTGGTCAGTGGGAGCTGGTCATAGAAGCTTGCCCAAGGAGATGTGGCCCACACCATGGAATTCCAGCTTAGTTGGGACTTCCTGCTTGCTCTGGATGCTCCTGTTGTTCTAAACCACCTCTTGCTTGGCCCTCTGTGTGCTCCCTTCTGGAGGAGCCCATCACACCTCGTGTTGCACTCCAGATGTTGCTGGTGGGCAGCCATCTAGGCAGCATCTCCAGAGGTGACTCATGTCCCACAGCAGATATTTATCTTCCGATGGGATGGGCTGAGCTGGCATTGGCACGTGATTCTCTGAAGGGTCTGGAGCATCTCTGTGTCCAGGAAAGGCTGAGGGATCTGGGGCTGCTCAGCCTGGAGAGGGGCCCTCAGCCCTGGCTGTCCCTGTGTGCAGGAGGGCTCAGAGCAGGGCCAGGTTCTGCTCCAGGGCCCTGCAGTGGCACCAGAGGAACGGGCAGGGACTGATCCCAGCAATTCCCCTGCATAGGAGGCAGAACTTCTGCCCTGGGCAGTGCCCAGCCCTGAGCAGAGACCAGAGAGGCTCTGGGGTCTCCTCCCTGGGGATATTCCAGAACATCTGGGCACACTCCTGTGCCCTGGCATGACCCTGCCTGAGCAGATGCCCCACTGTGGTCCTTTCCAGCCTGATTCATTCTGGGATTCTGTGATTGGTAAATTTCTTTCCCTTCACTATGTTGATATTCATGTGTAATATGTTGCAGAAATCATTTTTTAGGGCTTTTTTTGGTACCTCTACAAAATGCCCAATACAGTTTGGACTCCTGGAGGAGGTTACTCTCTAAAGCACGTTCTAGAGGTGGTATTAACGCATAAGTTCTAAATTTCATTAGAGAGAGATCCTTTGGTTACCCACACTTCTCTTCTAGATGTCTAATCCAAGGTACCTTTTAAATAGAAAATGGAAGTTTTTGTGCTTCTTCCAGCTCTTAATGCTTTCAAAAGTCGACCGCCTGCTATGGGACTGTTGCTTTGATTTAGTTGCTTAAATTTACTCCACCTGCATTTTTTCTTTTTTTTATAATCAGTAAAGCCCAAAATTTTTGATATTTTGCAAATTGTCTGGAAACCCCCTAGGGAATGTATTTCTGTAACTCTTCCTTTCCTTCTGCTGTAATTTTCTTGATTCCCATGAAGGGAATTACATAATTATTTTCATTACGATCATTGTGTCAAAGACACTGAGATGGTCACCAGAAGAACAGATATTTTTTGATACAAATTATACAAAAACAAAGTAATAATGATGAAAAAATTCTAATATTCATGGCACTGCATGTAAAAATGCAAATTTTACTATTTCCAGAACTATGTAAACAATGTGGTTTTCGTCATATCAAAAATCAACCAAGCACCCCATGTTTTTTTTATTTGAATGAAAAAGATTTTGTGATTTGTGGATTCTGCCAATTCTCTTCTGTCAAGCAGAAGGGTTATTCTGTTCTTTCTTTCATCCTCCTGGTTGCTGTACAACCTCTGCCCTCACATATTTCACCTTCTCTTTCACTCACTCACTGACAAGTCCAAAGAATTTCTAAGGTCTGCTAGACATGAACTTTCTAAGTTCAAAGAATTTTTACTTCTGACACCATACCACAATAAAAATCTGCATGACTATTTTCTGAATAAAACGTGATACAGAATTCAATTAAATCTTAACAGAGATATTTACAGAATATAAAAATCAATAGGTAAATTTAGGTATGCCAAAAGAACGAGAAGAATAATGAGGTTATGGAATAATTTTCCTTAATGCTAGGAACTTCTAGGCATTATTTCAAACTTCCCTGCTGGTTGAAGAAGTCACTTGCTAAAGCATATATGTCCTTTTATAGCTGAATCCTTTTTATGACCTTTGCTATCACTTCAGGCTTCATTCTGTTTGCCTTCCAAGAAAAAGAAAGTGTGTTTTCAAAGGAAGCATTATTACTAATAGAAATAGATTTCCATGTTTTTCTGGGAAATAGCTGTCTTTCCTTCACAACATGATTTTATTTTTCTTTCCCTTTCTCAAAATCTCTGAGGACATAAAGTGCTTATGACCCATTTTACAGCTAGAGCATTTTTCCTTGCTCTGTTAGTAAGATAAATGACATTAGGCCATGAGCTATAGGTAAATTAGATGGCAATTGAACTGGAAGAGGTGTTTTTCCTGCAGTCTAAAGGGATTCTGTACCTGTTGCATGCATTTAAACCTATGTGGGACGGGATTTTTCTTCTCTGAACTTCCAAACCAGCAGCTTATTTTGAGAGAGATCACTCAGCAATGCAGCTACAGGACTGAATGAAGAATCCATTGAAAAAAATAAAAGGAAAAATTGAAAAATTCAGTCCTTATAATTTCTGAAGAGTAATTTAGGTCTCTTTAGGTCTCTCAGGTCTATTTAAACTGAAAATGCCAATTAGCAGGAAAATGCCCTGATGATGCACGATGGATTGAAAGCAGAGCAGGCCAAGTAAGACATCCATGTAAGCACAGAAATACAAAGCAGAGAGAATTCATAAAACTGGTCTATAATTCAATTTTTTTTTTAATTCCAGCATCACTAGAACACCTTGGAAAAGAAGCCCTGAGCATAAAAATGCTGTGAAAGCCACAAAACACTTGAGGGTAGAAGCAGAGCCAGATGCTGATAGAGAACTGGGGATTTTGCCTCCTTTATCTCGGGATGCAAGGTGGCTTTGTACAGCGCTAACACAGGCAAGCAAAACCTCAGAGGAGTGCAAAAGCTGACACCTCCAGCCCTGGAGTTGGGCTGGGTGTCACAGATCTATTAATAGAGCTCTCAATGCCCAGGAAGGCTCTCTGCAGTGTCTAAGGCACTGCTCCCAGGGCTGACAAGGTCAGCTCCAATTCCCGTGTGAATTCAGCGCCTGCAAGCGCAAGGGCCACATTCCTCCAGGCACATCTGAGGTACCCTGGCATGAGAAAGTGATAAAAGAGCCACAAAACTCATCTTATCTCCTTCAAACCTGAAAACAACCTTTGAAAGCTTTTTTTTTTTCTTCATGTTCTCTTTCATTTGACCCTCAGCCAAATCACTCCATAATCTCCCCAGCTCCTATGAGGGGTAAGTGAATTTACGTCACTGCTCTCCCCAGAGGAAACCAGATCCCAGCAGGTTGCTCACATGCTTTCTACAGCTGATGATCAGGTCACAGACAACAAAAAAACCTCCAGATTTTATTCAGATTTCCCTCTTTCCTCCTTTAAAATCTCTACTAAGTTTACAGTGTTTTCTTTCGGTAATAGTGAACATCTGTGACAGTGGAGGTGCCAAAATAAACCCAGTCAAGGAAATTCTATGTAGTTATGCTAAACAAGTTTTATTCACAGGTTTAAGTTTCGTACTAAAAGGGGTACAATATCTTCCCACCCTGGCTTCATGTGTGATTATACACATTACTGAAAATAATGTGTACAATACCAAAGGATTGCCATGTTCTTAAGATGATTTTTCAGTCCTATGCTCCTGGAATAAAAAGCAGTTGTACAGCTTTCAAGTCACAACAAGGGGCTCAATGGTTATTGTGTGAAATGTTTTCCTTTACCATCATGATGAAAACCAGCCCGTCCTGGGAGGGAACCCACTCTAAGCAATTCAAGCAACAACCATTATATAGGGCAAGTGTTGACCTGGCCTCAGACAAAATCCTTATTGTTCCCTTTATTGTTCCCCTCCTCTCCCTCCCTATGTTTAGTTAGGATATGCAAATTGCACATGGAAAGAAAAATCCCAGGTAATTCATTCCTTTTCCAGCTTCAACAGCTGGAGCTGGCACCGGGTCCTCATAAAGTGATGTTGAGCTTAAGCCTTTTTTATCTTGCTGCTTTTGCAATGCAATGTGGATTTAAGAAGGGATCAGTGGTTTGTATTCCTCTATAATTTCTTCAGAAGTATCAACATGCTGTCATTTTTTAATGCTTTTAAATGCTTCAGTGCTTTTTGCCCATGACAACCACTTTAGATTTTTAAAATAACCTTAAAAACTTATTTCTCATGTACTCAGTTGCAATACCCGAGCAAAAGGGTCCCAGGCATTTCTGTGGACATTTTAACAAGAGTCAGTGCAGCATCTAAACAAACCACTTATTATTATTCCTATTTATTGCCAATAAATCTACTTGAGGCTATCTATCTTATTACAACACAAAAATAACAAAACAAATAACAATAAAAAGCAACAAAATCTCCTATAGTATCATCTTTCTAATTGCTTCAGAAATGCTTCACAATGAAAATCTCATAAATGCTTTGAAATCTCACCCTGTGATAAATGTAACCTTTCCATGCACACTTTCATCCAGACAGAGATCTTTCCTTTTGCTTTGCCCTCAGTTTTTTGCCAATATTGTGCTCACCAAGGAAATTTGTTATCAAATGTGATTCAGACAAGAGGGGGTTTTGTGTGCTTTTCCTCCTTACTTTTAAAGAGTTCTTCTTTTTATCCTAGAATTCAATGTATCCACAGAGACTTCTTGCCTCTGATGTGAGATCTTTTGTTGTTGGCAATGAGAGACCAATGAGACAGCAAAGCAGAAGAGTCCATCCCTAAAAAAAAAAGTGGGGTTTTATCTAACTGATGCCAATCCACAAAAAGGAAGAATTGTTTTTTAAAGAGAGAAGCCTTTTTTATTGTTAAATGCTATAGAAAGTGTTGCTTCAAATTGCTCTCAGATTCTGTGGGAGTACTGGAACAAAATAATTGTTTTGAAATATATGTACTAGTGAGTTTGTGTGCTAATCTACACTAATATTAAGAGATTGCTCAGAGAAACTTGTGGGAAGATATAGGAAAAGACACTTTCTGCTCTAGAGAACCTAAAATATATATTGAAAGGAGAAATTAGTAACTTGAATTTATGGATAATAATCTAGAATAAGCATTCCAAATTACTCACCTTCTAACAGTTACCCTGCCATGAATAGTCTTGAGGTGCTTTGGTTTATACAAATGACATAAAGGGGTTACTCCTAAATACTGTTTTATTTTGGTTTTTTGTGGGTTTTTTTTTTTAAGATTACTTTTTCCTGTTAAAGAAAAAAAAAATCTTGAGATGAACAAAGAAAGCTCCCCTTGCACAAAGCCAGCAGTGACTGCTCACTAAAGTTAATAAAATTGTGATTACATGAGATGGAAACAAAGCTGAGTCCTCCGACTCTATTCCAGCACTAGTTAGTTTTCAAATTAACAAAGTAAAAAGTATCATTCTACCCTGTGCTCACAGGAATACTTGTGTGAATTATGCAAACCATAAATTCCACATGCTCCAGAATATCAGCCAACATGCCCTAAATGGAGGGAGACAACATCTCTCTTTGAAGGAGAAAATGAGGACTTTAAATTAGGTGCAAGGAGGAGCTGCATCATTATTCATAACAACCAAACCCTGCTTTTTTTAATTGTCTTTCAGTTCACTCCCAAAAAAGTAAAGATCTTTGGAATGTGAGAGACAAAGTGTCATATCTGTTGCCATGCCATTTGACTGATCAATTCTAGGGATCTGCAATCAAGCAGCAGAAATAAATGTAACTCTCCCATCTTAAATTTTACTTTTGATGTATGAAGTGATTGATTAAACTAAAATAGTTAATTTTTATGGTTAGCTCAGTTCACCATTAAAAGAAAACCTCATTAATATCAGGCTGATTTCTCAGTTAGTTCCTGTCCAGAAAAGGATTTAACATTAGGAAGATACTACATTGCTTATCAAGACTTTTGTCTTAAACCCCAACCCAATAAAACCAAACAAATCAATTTTATATTCATCTTAATTTTACCTAGCTGGAGTCTAATGGCAAATGGAATAATCTTCTACAGAGATGTACAGAAGTTCCACATATTTGACATTTGGCTTCCTCGAATGTCATGTTTTCTAGGCCTCTAGTATTGAAAGAAACAGATGTAACCTTTTCTGCATCAGAAAGAGCAACTGATACACATATATAACAGAACTTCATCAAGGAGGTCCTGTAAAGTTGTCCCAGCCACATTTCCCAAAAGAGCTCCTTCATCTAGGAGCTCTTAGTTTGTGATTTTGAGATTTAAACAGCAAAGCAAGTATCAGCTTGCAAGGTGCTCTCAGTTATTACCCTGTGGGGACTCCAGCAAATTTCAGGGAAAGGGGGCAAGTTTCCCAACAAATTCATGAGGTTCTCACAGTGTTCCAGCATGATGTACAGGCTGTAAATGCTAGTATTTCATAGTGGAACAGGAGATGATGCAATTTGAGGGGACTGGAAATTAAATAGGTTTCATGAAATATGCCAAACACCACGCAGGGTGCTTCCCTGGGGTTCATGGAGTTCTGTGGTTTTCCTTGCAGTTTGCTTTTCAATAAGGTTAAATTAGAACCATGGCTCCTCTAGGGAAATTTGGCATGACAAGATATATAATCAAAGTTATATAATGTTCTTTAAACTCTCTATAGAGGGTAGGCTTTTAGTTTTTGACAAGGGCTCAATGTTCATTAGCAGGGCACTGGGTATTTTGCTCGGGCAGTTCTTCTGAATTAGAATGTGTGTGGAGATTTTTACTAGAAAATTAGAGAAGTGTTTGAATAATGGTGCTTCAAACATGCTGAAGTCATTGCAAGGCCCCACACACTCACCCGAAAGCAGCATGACCCTGTGGTTACAGCAGTAGTTTGGGGATCTTGGAATTTTTTTATGAACTTCTTGTGCAGATGGGAAGAAACCGTTTATGCTCTGAGTCCTCCTTCCCACCAGGAGTAATATTTCCTTCTCCCAGCTGTTCCATTTTGATTATCCCCATGCTTCCAAAAAATTATAGCCTAAAAATATTAGGATTCCTTGGTAGCCAGTGCTGTTTAGGCTTACAGAAATATCCCTATGCTGGACTGCAAAGGAAGATGAATTTTCAGGGGCATTTTCAAGGGGAGGAGCTAAGACAGGAATCAATCTTCAGGTCAAATCTTCAGTGTTGCAGTACAAATATACTAATAAAAAGAATTTATTTGATGAAAGTTAGTGGCATTTAAGCAGCACCCCAGGAGCAGCAATCCACTCCTAGGGGTTTAGAGCCACAGAAAGGCAGAACAGATCTGAGCTAGGCTTAAATGACAGGATAAGTTCTAAATGATTGGTTTTAATTTTCATATGCTGTGGAATTCCCTGCTGCTGAATGACAATAACAGGTGAAGTGATGTAATATTACAGGAAATCAACTCTTTTTCAGTATGTCTGGCCTGAGCAAAACCCAAAAGAACCAGAAGAGTCAACATTTCTTTTTCTTCCGGATTTGTGACTCTGCAAATCCAACACACGTGTGTAAGCATCAGGGTCCAAGTTCTGGGAAGTGCTAAGCACACACAAACCTCCCCTGAGCTAATGGGAGTCACAGGTGCTCCCAGTAATGGTAACACTGAGGTATCAGCACAAGGATTTTAGGCTCAGGATTTTGTCCAAGTCAGATTGAATCTTTAAATTCCTCACAACAATCTTGTTGCTATGTTAAACTCAAATTTTTCCTGTGCTTTTGTCCCCCTCCATTAGGAACTTCTGCTCCCTAGCAACACAACTGGTGATTCAGAGAGCAAATTATCCCCTTTTCCACATTTCAGTGCTTTGGAAAGCACTGCAAGCTCAGCACTGAGCTTTGCCACAACACCTCCTAAAGCCTGTGGAAACACTGCCCTGGCTTCCAGAGGGTCACATTAAGTCATTGGGATGGCAGATTTTTATGGTCTCGATCCTGAACTGCTGAAAATTCACATCCATAAGTTCAGCAGAGCCTGCCAGCCAGGAACACCATTTTCACTGCCTCCACACACACAACTACCTTGCCTGTTAATCATAAATGATTTTCAAAAAGAGCACCTTTGCCTTGAACTTCTATATTTCTGAGAGCTCTGTTCTGCTTTCCCTCTTTCCAGTCTTTCAGATCTGTAAAACTTCAATCCCTGCAAGTTTCTTGTTCCCCTAATTCAAAAGAAGGATTTCATTGGGAGTTCATGGAGATTCCTCTGCTTCAGATAGAAAAAACACAAAGTGAAATGTGCATTATCACAGCCAGTGTGAATTTACCAAATTATTCCACCATGGTACAATAGAATTGAAAGTTACTTATACTTGCTGAGGCAACCAGACAAAAACTTGATGATGAGTGGCAGACCTCTCCTAAACAACTGATCATGTGTTCCCTGCACACAATATTTTGTCTTTTTCTTGATGACAACTGAACCTCAAAAAAATTCATCAATATAGATCAGATTGTGCAAGCATCCATAACCTGAAGGATGTGGTTTTGTGTGTTTTATTTGACTGTTTTTCCTGCATGGCTGAACAGTCTTGGGGAAGGATTTGGCCCAGGAGGAGAATAATGTTTTTCATAATTTCCCAGTGGTTGCTCATTTCTAACATGTTAGCACAGGAAGGACAGCAATACTGCAAGAAATATAATCTTGGCAGCATTTTCAGCACATCCCAACTCATTAGGAATTTCTCAACCACAGCAAATACTTATATTGAATAAAAACTAATGGTGCATAATATTCAAACAATCTGATCATGATATGTTGACTTGAAGTCTGCATTTCTACTTCTACATTTTGTTGTGATTCAGCCTTTTATCACAAGGGGCCTGAGATATCTCTGTGCTTTCTAAAACACAGTGTCCAGTGATGAACAGGATATCTGGTTTTCATTATTCATAGGTGCATTGCTTTCCATTGTAACAGATTCAGAACAGCATTTTTAAATGAAATAAAAATATTTAAATATAAGTTCATGAGGCAGAACACAGGGAAGAGCCCAGACCTTAAAGGAAAGCAGTGAAAAAGAGCATGCACAAATTGAACATCATAATCTTTAGAAAATATTCTGAAGAGTAGCTGTTGTTGGTTTTTGGTTTGGTTTTTTTTTTTTTTCCCATGTTTATGAAGGAAACTTTTAATTCAAATTTGTTAACTCTGATGGGATAAGAAGAGATTTAAAACAAGGGTCTTCCTAAGTAGTCCCACCTCTTTAAATTAGCCAGAGTAAGTAAAAACGTACATTTTAAGATTTAAACTGTACTTCTAGTACTGTTAAATTCAAGTATCCACAAAAACAACAAGAGAATTTGTGTATCACTTAAGTTTTAAGGACTTCATAGAACTTAGGAACATAACCAAAAGAAATTGGCAATCTGGGGCAAAAATCCCACTCATCACAAGGAGGTTTGAAACAGATCTGACCATCAAAATTATATTGGTCATTCAAATGTCAAAACTGATGTTGGTACATCAGCCAAGCTTAGAAGTCAAGATTAGAAACATTTTCATGTTAATGGCAGGAGAGACTGGGTAACCAGAGCAGATTTAGAAAGCACAGCTGGAACAACAGGCTCTTAAACACAATAGTATTAAAATAAACCAAAACAAATAGAAACTATGGCAAGGTAAAGTGACTGCTTTTGTTGAGAAAGGAAGTATGCATACATGAATGTTACATAAAAATTAAATAAGTTTTCTTTGATCTGCTAACAAGAAAACTAAACAAGCTGGTGGATATTCTCCAAATAACTTCTCATTATTAGAATTATTTTTGATGATTAAATTCCTTCCTAAAAAGAACAAAGATGAGTCCTCTGGGAGAGGAGACCTGAAAGCCAGAAATAAGCACTGTCTACGCATCCTATTGTTAGATGGTGCCCAACGTTAACAGTTCTGTAGGACTGAAGACAAAGACCATTTCCCTCAAATGACTTCACATGAACAGCAACAGGACTGTGGTATGAGCAGGTAAATATGGTCCTCTTTGGGTTTGGGAATTTGGATTGACTTTTCTACACTTCTGGACTACTGTCCCTCATTCTTCATTTAAAATTCCAGGTTTCAAGAAACCCAATTAAGCCTTTGTGTTGTACCCATCACCAGTCAGAAATGAGTACAATTCACTGGTTTCAACATATTTTAGAGCTGAGAGCTCTAAGAAAGCACTTAATAAACAGAAAAAAAATTAATGTCTACAGATCACGGAATCTTTACTGTAAATGATGGGTTGCACATATTTATTTCTCTCTCCTCATCTCAGTCTCCACCAAGAGGACAGGTGAGCTCCATAGACAGGAATTTCATGGACCAGGAAATAGCAAGGGAAGTGGCCATCTTCTCCTGGAACTTCAAATTAATTGCACAGGTTTGATACTTCAGAATTCACCTGAGGAAGTCTCAATCTTGGAGAGCTGATCATTCAGTGCACGTGGCTCACTGAGACCCTTGGCAGAGAAAAATATTCTGAAACACTTTCAGTAGATGAATGCTGTCACTTTACAGTCTGGAGTGCCAAACAATATATTTATTTAAATATAATATATATTTAAAATACTTTTTATGCAACTAATTATCAGTCAGGAATGTGGGATTAGGGGAAAAGGTGTTGGAGTGAAATAATGAGTACAGAAAAGGCAGCATTTGTTTAAATACAAAACATGAACCCACCAAAGGTTCAATTCTGCAAGTGTGGTTCTAGGAGTCTTAAACTCACTCCTAATTTAAAAGAAATGCTGTACATAATTCCATTTGGAAATTCTGTTATTATAAACAGGAAAAAAATATGTAATAAGTTCTAAACAAAAAGATTAAAACTAAAATCACAGATGTGTATAAAAAGGATACTTCCATAACCTGTGTCTTCCTTCAAACAGTTCCTATCTGCTGCCAGTTTTAGGAATGCTTTGACAATTATAGAAATCTTATTTGATGAAAAGGCAATGAAACTGAGAAGGAAACTCTCTTTATAAAAATGCTCAATCATTTTACTCAAAACTTAAGTTAAAATTTTAAATAAAAGCCATAGTTTTACCTCTCTAAAAAAATGGTGAGAATTGCAGTAAAGATAATGAGGATTTATAATTCAGCCTCATTTTATATAATCAAGTCAAAAGCATAAATTATCCATCAAGTGAAGAAAATGTTACATTTGACTCAAAATGACACTTGAGTTCTAAACTCATTGTGATTCATAGTTTTGAAAAATATTTCCAAAACCTATCACAACAACCTAAATAATACCACTACCATTAAAAAAAACCTTTAAAGCTTTTCAAATCATATTAAAGATGATCAAAGCCTTAGAAACTTTCTGTGAAGTCCTGCAAATTTCCAGCTTTTGTTCAGTACAATATCTCCCAGTCTTTTTTTGTGAATTTACAATACAACAGCAACAACAAAAATAACAACAAAGCCAAATCCTCAAGGCCTTTGGTTTTTCCCTCTTAGGATGATTTTTGTTTTAATTATCTTCTTATCCCAGCAGAGTTAACAAATTGAAATAAAAAGTTTGTTTCATAAACAATGGAAAGTTGAATGACATTTTTTATCAGATATTTTTATTCAGGCTAAAAGGGGTTAATTTTTCTAGAACCTATCCCAAAAGAAGGCATCATCCATTTTCTTTGGGCCAAGATATGATCATGATCAAAAGCCTGGGGCATGGTGGGAAAGAAGCCAATCTTAACATAAATGAGCTTGAAATACCATCTCAACCACAAAATCAGCATTATTAAATCCTGGGGTAGTATCAAGCCAGACAACTAAAAATCACATTCAAATTAATTAAACCAATCTTGTTCAGGTTTCTCTTATGTTCATGCTTTAAAGCTTATAATTAGCTGGAAACATAAAAAATCAGCGGATTTTCTATTTTTCTTCAGTGACTTTCTCATGAACCTTAACTTGCCAGAATAATTGTGCTCAACACAACAAAAAAATGAGTTCTGTGGTCATCTTGAGATCATCTGCAGCATTTTAATATGGCTAAATCTGTATCCCCTTGGTGCTTGTGTCTAAATTTAGCACATTGTTTTGGTGTTAAAAATAAGTTGCTTCGTTGCTCACGTACTCAGTGCGATGGCGACATGGTGTCTGTTCTCCTGCGCATAAAGCGTCGTGTCTTCTAGCAACCAACAGATCTGGGGAGAAAATAAACCTGAGGTAACTATTTACAGCGACTGGCAGCAAGCACTCTGTGCTTCTTGTTTATTTCCATGTTGGAGGAGTGTTCCCTCTGCTCCGTGTACAAAGGGATTCCTCAGAAGCGATAAAAATCCAGCACTGGATAACGTGCGACTGGAAATACAATGTACAATTGATGAGCACTGCCAGGATCTCAGCTGCTGTCACTCTCCAGAGCCAGGGGAATGATGCCAATATGCAATTTTTAGGGATATGGTCCTAGGGTGCAAAATGCTAGAGGATAAAATAAGATCTGGTATTTTTGATTTTTTTTTTTTTTCTGGATGTATAAGAAACAGTAACTTCTCCAGAAGTTCTTATCCACTTCTCCCTAGAAATATTAAAGTAGTGTATTGCTCACAGCACTACACTGGAATTTGGTCTCTTATTTACTTATAAACATTTTCAGAGAGGCAGCAGAATCCCATGTCAGAGTTCAAAAAATTGAAATGCCTAGAGCTGTGATCAGAACAGGTATCTTTATACAAAGTTTGATTTCCTGCTTTTGTAAAATAATGTCCCTGTGATCCTAAACCAAAAACTAGAAAAAATATTCTTAACAGGGAAAAAAAATCTGCCTTCAGCTTTTTTGCACAGAAATGACAAGCAATTACATTACTATTAGCCTGGAGACAGAGTTTTTGGTAATAAAATTAGATGGTAAATCAGAAACTTAATGCAATAATAGGGAAGATGTCCTTTCTTTTCACAATCCACACTACAGCATTCACTATAAAAAAAAAAAAAAAGAGATGACAACAAGTCCAAGCCACTAACCCAACATTTAATAACATTTGCCTGCAAATCAGGAACACTTTGCTGTAACTGATGCTGAGATAAAGCAAACCTTTCTTGAAGTTTCCAGCATAGACCTTTCAGATTTGTTGCCATCCCAAAGTAAGTTTGCCTGACAGAACAACCATTTTGCTCTAGATTATGTAGACAGTTTCAATTTAAACACAGTGTCACCAGCAGATATTAAACCAGTGAATCTGTGTCTAGTTAGCGTGTGTAAAAGGAAAATTATATGGAAAACATCCAGGAGCTGTAAACTTCTAAACGTTTTTTTCCCCATTTATTACCAATCATTAATCTGGGAGATGTCACCTAACAAGTTGTTTACTTAGCTCTTGATCTTTAGTGAAGTGTCATAATTTTATAGATTATTTTTAATTTCTATGTGGGTAGTGTTTATAGAGTTAATGAAGTAAATGTTTTAATGGCTTTTAGTCCTAAGAAATCTTTTTCCTGCAAGCAATTGTACTTTTGTAAAAACAGCTGCAGGACTGGAGTTGTGAAGATTTTGCCTGTAGTCTTTCCCAAGAATGCTAGCCCCAAAAGAAATCAGGTCATCTCCAGAGAAATGTGGGCTTATTCTTGATCAGCTTTTTGTGCCTAATGCTGACTAATACTCAAATACTTCAATTTGTCCTTAAAGACATGGAACAGAAAAAAAAAAGATTATATTAAATACAATATAGCCTGTGTTAAATATAGCTATGCACAAAGAAGTTCATAAACATATTATGGGCACCTGTGTTTTCTAGTACAGTCTATGAAAAAATTAACCTAATATTGCAGTAAGTGGGTGCAATATATAGGCTAAAATGGGAATATCATTGATCTATTAGAAGATCTTGTTTAGAAAAGCAGCAGAGGTAGGAATAAACACTGCAAATTTTGGTTTTGCCCTTTGGTGCTGGGCTGTGGCAAGGGCCAGGCTCCCTCTGTGCCAGGGCCTACTTGGAAAGGAAAGACGGTGACAACCACAAAGCACTTGGATTTTCCAACCTGAGCCAGGGCCTTCTGCCAGGGCACTGCAGAGGAAGAAAAGGGGAGGAAGCTGGAGGAGGAACGAGGATATTTACACAGAATCAGAGACTATCCTGAGCTGGAAGGGATGCACAAAGGTCATCTGATCCAGCTCCTGGCCCTGAACAGGGCACCCCAGGAACCCCACCCAGATCCTCAGAGCATTGTCCAAGCCCTTCTTGCACATGGCAAATGTTCTCTTGATGGAACTCTTGGAGCCCTGGACTAGTGAAACCTTGAGATAGAGAGAGCTGCTGCTATATCATAGAGGTAAAGCTGCCTACATTTTATAGGAGAGGGAAATCCATACCTGGGTAACAGTCAGCCTTCCTGCAGGACATAGGGGCCTCAGTAGCTCCCAAATCTAGGAGCTGTTGCTGCATGTACTCATCAATTTCCCCATCTAACCCCAATTTAGTTCCAATTTTTAAATTCACACTAAGGTGAAGCCATGCTGCTGAATCTTTGCCTGTTCAGTGTGTGGGTGCACAAGCAGGAATACATTCTCCACACAGCCAGCCAGCATTACATCACTGTCCTAAAGCATTTGCAGCTCCTTGAAAAGGAAGAAATGCAATATCTCTTCCTTTGGAGCAGGAAGCCAACTCCTCAGTGGTTGTTTTTCCCAAGAATCCCTAACAATCATGCAGAGCAAGCAATTCCTAATGAAGTAAATAATTTTACTTGATGGACACAAGCAGATCTATAAGCTTCACCATTCATGCCCTGATTCTCTGCTCATTATTTCCTCCATCCCACTGTAAAGGCTTATTCTGCCTCTTTGCCACCAAAAAATTGCTCTGTTTTATCTTGGTGAAAACAAAGGGGATGTGTAAAGGGAAGGAGTTGGCCACTGTTGGGATAAGGAAGGAATAAATAGTTTCTTTTCTCGGAATCTACAAACCTTACTTCTTTAATAAGTTTCCCACAAATCCAAAGTTTACTCAAAATGTACAACAGCAACTCTTCTAAGCAGATTTAGTTGTCCTTATTTGGTGGGAACTGTGACTGCCCCTCAGTTTAGTCCCTAACATGTCCCTCTGCCCTTGATGCAGGGAACAGCCTCTTCCATAACTCTAATGATACATTTCCTGCTTATTGCTTTAGTCTGCCTGTCCTTGCTGCGGGTTTTTCTTGGCAAAACACTTAAGAAATGTATAAATCTCCTTTATACACAAATATTGTGGGAGTTTTATGGCCTTACTAGGCCAAATTTATCTCAGGCATAGTTCTTTGTGTTCACACAATAAAAGGTTACTGGTACTCGACCAATTTGCGTGATGAAACGTGAATTACTGGGTCAGAGGACACTGTGTCTACAAAGAAGATGTACAAAGTAATTCTGAAAGCTGCAGCACAGAGCTTAATTTGATAATGACTGGGGAGGATAATGTTCCTAATGAATTTAGGCCAATCTGGGAGTTTGCTTTGACATAAATACTCCCACAAACCATTGAAAGGAACATGGTGTGGGACCACACTGAAGAGACACAGCAGACAAAGCAAAAAGAACAGGCATTCCTTAACATCCAAAGGGAATTCAGAATTCCCAGAAGCTGTTGCCACAGGCTTGAAGGAGGAAAAGAGAGTGAAAACTGGGGAAAATCATCCTTTCCCTGTTCTCCCCACAGACTGGGTAGAATTATTAATATATAGAACATCTCAATACATGCCAGGAAAAAAAAAAACCAAACCCAAAGCTTACATCTACTGCCACTACAACAGAATAGAGAAATTAAAAAAGATTTACAGCTTAGTAAAAGGAAAAGTTTTAAAACAGCAAAAGCTAAATTTAGTGCCATCTTCCAAACTGAAGGTTATTACTATGAATTACCAACTAGGAATTAATAATTACTATTAGGAATTAATAACGAGAAATTACTAACATGTGGTGTTACATCAAAACACAGAATATTTGAGTGAGAAGAGATCTTGTAAATGTTGTCTAGTTAAATATCTTTGCTATGAGTGAGAACATATTCAACTAGACCAGGTTGCTAAAATCCCCATCCAACCTGGCCTTGGACACTTCCAGGATGGAGCAGCCACAGCACATCTGGGAAACCTGGGCCACAGGTTTCTTCCCCGTCACAGGGAAGAGTTTAACCCACATATGTAACCTCAATTTCCCCTTTTTCAGTTTGAAGCCTTTGTCCTGTCACTACAGGTCTGATGATGAGCCTCTCCAGCTTCCCTGTAGCCCCTTCAGACACTGGAAGGTGCTGTGATGTCTCCACACAACCTTCTCACCTCCAGGCTGAAGAGCCCTAGCTTTCTTGTCTTTATAGTTGAGATGCCCACAGGATAATAAACAACTGAGGCTTGGCTGTTAAGGTACTGCCCTTTTGAACCAAGTCCCTATCTCCACAAACTGTGTTTGTATAAAGATCTCACCGGAATTTAGTGAGATTTCTTACTGACCAGGGGATATGCCTGATTAGGGTGTCTTTTTTCCTGCTAGATCAGGACTCTTATGTCAGTTTACACTTAGTCCTGTGAGTGTAGGAGTCCATCTTTCATAATCCAGCTCATTAAATGACATTTTAGCCTATGCAGTAATCCCAAGTGCTCTTTTCAACAGGAAATACTTTATAAGGTCTACATCCTGCCATCAGCCTAGGCACTGATCTCCCACTTGAAAACAGTGGAGAGGTCTGTGTAAAATATCACTGTCAGGATATGGGTAATCACTGATCTTTTCCTGGCTTGCAGTAGGAGTAGAAATATGCTGTTTTTCTCATATTTAGCAGTTATTTGGTCTGAACTCATTATTTACCTGTATGTTATTAAGGGTATTTGAAAAGGCTTGTTTTCTTCAAATCCCTAAAGGGGAAGAGATCCACGCCAAGTTCTACCCACACATAATTATATATTTCTACAGCAGAACTGCTTGAAAAAAAGTCCCTTGTTTCAGTCCAGGGATGGAGAAAAATCTGTCTCTTTGCCAATTCAAGTAACCTGAAAAAAATTAATAATTTTTGCAAACTCGAGTTCTAAAAAAATATTGTTATCAAAATTTTGTATTGATTTACCAACTTCTTCCAAGAGGTGAGAATAAAGTATTGCTTCCTTAGACCTGAGACTCTAGCAATAAATAAATTGTAATGGAAACATTGACAAGACAGTATATGAGGTTATCAAGGCTTTTATAGAAATATATTTATCTAAAGGCATTCTTAGGTTTTCCCTGTCCACTGTTGGTTTGTGGGAAATCACTTTGTGAAAGCAACTGGAGAGGTCCAAAGAGAATTATCAGTATCTGATCACATTGAAAAAAAATATTCAAATACTGCTTACAGTCAGAAAAGGTAAAAGTGCAGAGAGAGGGAAAATTTCACAAGCCTTAATTTCAAGTCTATAGCACAAAATTATGGTGTGATATTAAGCTGTGCTTAATATCACTTAATTATCACTGTTTATTATTATGAGCTCAACAGCATGAAAGAGAATGTATGGAGCTGGAGGAGTGGAAAGACTTCTGTTCCTTTTCTCAAGGCATATGCTTTACTTGAGAATATCACCTTTTGTTTTTAAGAAGTTACCAAACCTCAGAATTACATAAAACCCTTGGAAGTACATCTTCATTACAAAGAAGGAAAAATTGAAGGCATTCCTATGTTTAAAAACTGATTTTTACTAGAGGAAAGTAGATGGAGTAGCTGACAGATGTTTACAGGGCTGAGGTTAACAGTGCAGAATCTACACTCGGCTCTCTCCATCTGCAAAATTACCCTTCTGAAAGCAGACTTCATAAAGGAGAAGAAGGGGAGAAGGTAAAAATTGAAGGAAACCTTACTCTTATATTCAAGACTAAAATCACAGAATCATTTAGAATGGAAAAGACTTCTAAAATCACCAGGTAAACCATCACATAGAAACAGTGGTATCTTCTGCTCTTTCACTGACAGGACACCCTATCCTAAAGCTGGCACCAAATCATTTGGTGGACCAGGGTGGCAAAAGCAGCACTACCCATGCAAAAACCCCAAATCAACAGAAACAAAACAAACAAAAACCAACCAAAAACCAAAACAAAACCCAAACAAATAAACCCCCCCAAAAGAAACCAACCTATAGCTATGTCTTTTAGGCATTACCAGCCAAGAGAACCAGTTTCCTGCTGCATATGGACTTTTAATCAAGCAAACATAACCTAGACACAAACCTCCATATGTGTGTTTTACCATATGAAAAACATAGAATAAAACCTGTGGAAAACAGGGAAGGAGAGGTGGAAGTGCTTAACATCACATCATCCACTTGTGTCTCATAGTATAGTCCAAATACTGAATTAATTTCTCTTCCTATATGCCGTCTCCTGGCTTTTCAGCTGCTTCAGGGAACAGAAGTGGCTCACTCAAGGTAGGAAAAGAAAACAGGAGATGTGAGACAGGTCCATCTTCCAGTGTCTGTTCATTTAACCTGATTGAAAAGCCACTTATCCCTACATGCAGGAGCCATTCTCCTAAACCACTTGGACTGTGTAAGTTTGAATCTGTGGCTTTCCTATGTAACCTTGAGTAGACCCAATTTAAGCCATTAAATGGGCATTTCGAAATCTGGCCAGTTTAAATTCCCCTAACCTTGCAGCACTGCTAGAAAAGACATTTTTTCAATCGGAGGACAAACTCTTAAAAAGCGATGGCATTTTGAACTAACTTACAGGTTTATTGTATTGAGGCTGCAACTGGTATTTGCCCAGAAAACAAATAATATTGTTCTTTCCCATTTACTGCAGGAGATATTGCAAGTCTCAGATTTGAGATAAGGGCCATGTTCTCTTTATTAATTTTCCAGGCTCCCTTCCCAAAACTCTTATGGTTTGCAGAAAGACCTTCGACCCCAATCACCTCTGGCTCAATTCTGAGCCTCACTCCCCCTGAAATAATCTGCAAAACCATGACCACCTTCCTTTATCCATTTAATTGAGACAGAACAATCCCAGCCTGCTATGAGAACTCCCAGGTTTTGCTTTGGTGTTTTGAATTAACTGGCTTTCAAATCCAAGTCATTAAAAATCAACTTTTCAGCTGATTGAATTTTACAAGCTAAAAACCAACCAACCAAAAAACAACCAAACCCCACAAATACTGAAGTTACTGCGGGCACAAAAGTATCACCATGACATATCTGTGGTACAAGTAATACACAAAAAGGAACCAACACAATTATTTGGAGTAAACAAACCAGTTAAATGTTGCAAGAACTTCGATGGAGCCTCCAAAAGAACCTAAAATGCCATTTATGTCTACAAGTTGTTCTGATGCACCAGGCCTAACAAAGCTCACTTTTTCCTGGTTTATGTTTTATGCTGGATTGGCTTCAATGCAGGGAAGTTTCTGACCCATCCCTGCTTCCTTGAGCTCTTTCCCCACAACTCAACATTTAATATTTAGGGGGTGTGTGTGTGAACTTGTCAGCGCTTGAGTGAAGAATTTGATCAATTTAAACCAACATCAGGAGTGGAAAATGCAGGCCCAGCCTTCTCTTGTACAAACATCCATGGCAAAACACAACGAAAATGGCTTAAAATTAACCTTTTTTTTCCTCATTGTTTTGTGGGTTCTAGTGTTTTTGAAGAGAGGAAAACATGAGCCCAACTGTGACTTGGACATATAAAATAAGTAAACCTAGAGTTAATCAGATTTAAACAAAAACTGATTTAAATAGATGGCAATCACTATGAAATACATCAATTTTCTTTTTTCCTTGCAGAAGTATTTGGAGCATGTGAAAATAGCAGGCATGTGAGATTAGAGATAAACCTGCACAGTCACACACCTAAGGCTGAAGGCCATTTTCCAGTCTTAAGAAAAAGATATTTAATCATTAAAATAAACTTGCCAGGGCATTACATGCCCATACTTACAACTAGCATAAGATCTAAAATGCCATGGTTGGATTTGTCTAAGATGCAAAGGCCGGGGCTATAGTGGGGAGATTTGTCCTCTCCAGCAGGTCACCAGCAGGATTTTTTTTGGATGGAATTTAAATGACTTGTGGCCTATACTGCAGATACCTTTTAAAAATTCCCGTGCATTATTGTTACCTCTCAAAACCAATAACTTCATAATAAAAATTGATAAACTCTATAATAAAAAGGGAGAATAAACTATTATTATTGTTGCTGCCATAACTGACAATTCCTTTTTGTGTTCTGAATCATTTTCCTGCTTTATCTAGCAAAATTCAGAATAGAAAACATGAAATCATCCTGTGTGTACATTCATTAATAATCAGAAAGAAGCACTTTCCAGTAGATGGAAATTATGGAACTTTTTTTCTCCTGGCAGGCAATGGATAGGAAAAACTTAACTGCACCAAAGCAAAAATGTCAAACTGTTGTTATCAGAATAATAAAAATGTTATGGAAATATGGTTTTCATTGATTTATGATGAGGAATGGGTTTTTTTTGTTGCTTTTTATTTTGTTGTTTCTTTGGAAATTACAGTGTCAGGAAAGGATCTCCACATGAGTCCATGAATCTCCGTTTCTTCTTCTTCTACAACTTTCAGCCTTTTCATTTGATGTAGCTTAAAGAAAGTCCTCCAACACAGCTTTTCATTGCCTGAAATTCTCTAAATTCATGGCTGTCAGTAAATGCTCTGGGAAGACTTGAGCTTGGCTTTAATCTACATGCCAATCGGGTTCCTTGTTCTCAGCACAGAATTTAATTGGATTCATTCTCAGGACAGAATGACCTGTCCACTCTCAGCCCTGAAAATTTGTCCATCCTTCATACATAGTTTTGAATTAATATATTTTTGTGTCTTTGTTGAAACAAGTTACTCGTGTATGTGGCAAAACCAGAATTAGGACTACTCATTGCCCATCCTGTGGATGAACTTTCACCAGGAGTATTTTGTCTCTGCAATCCAATTTCCCTGTCCATAACACCCCTTTTTGAGATTCTTGAAGACCTCTAATTTCAAGCACACATTATTTCATTCTTCCAGCAAATTTAGTTCTCTATGGCACACAAAGCCATAGAGAGTTTCCACATTGATGTGAAAAATCATGCATTTCTCTTTCCAAATTTGAGATTAATTCTGGAGAGCTCTATTTGCTCGATCCCAGCACAAATTTGGAAGAGAAATAAAGGACAAGTTAAGACCAGGGCTGTGTTCCATACCTTACAAGCACCAGCTCTACAAAGGTTTTATGATACTGAATACTAAGCAATATTGTATATAATACAATGTATTTTTTCAGAAAAACAAAAGCAAATAAGCTCTCCCTTCCTCTAGCCCTTATTTCAGTGCATTAAATACCTAATTCTTTCAAGATCTCTAGCTTGAAGCACAATTTTTGCTTTCCAAGTTGTCTGGAATTATCATTTTTTGAAGGATGGAATTGCAGGTAAAGCCATTGCAGTGTGAAAAGATTATGTTGTGTACTTTAGACTACACTCATTCTGGGTTTTTGGGATGACCATAAAAATAGCAATTTTCCTAATTATTCAGTTCTATGAGTAAAATGCCACCACTTCTGCCTATTTGGCAACATTAAGTATAATTCAATACCCAACTTCATAGCAAAGTAACATTAGGTGTGCAACACCTTGATGGAAGTGATGAATTTGGGAGGATTCACTGAGAAAACACTTTACATTTATACTGAAATGCCATAAGTTTATCAACTTTCATCCTTGGTTGGTCAGAAAATAATTGTATTTACATATGGCTGGATTTATCCAGTGAGCTGGGAATGGTTCAATGTACTTGGCAAGAAGGGAAGCTTTTGGCAAAGAAAGATTGCATCTGCATTTGTAGATCTTATGGGGAAAAGTTGTGTCATCAGGGCAATGTAATATGACACATTTCAATGTTTCATTAGCACCAATACAAAAACACACAGGGCAAAGTTGCTATTTTTCAGTTTAGGCTTTTACAACTCTTTCTAAAATTTCTTTTTCTTTTCAAAGAAATGTTGATTCAAATCCATTTGTCATGTGTCTCAAATCACTTTGTGACTTTGTTTCCAACAGAGAAACGTTAATAGTTGCACACACAGGGCTGGTACTCAAAACCTGGCTACTCACACATCCCCCAAAACAGGGGGATTATTGAATAGAATTGTTTCTTATAGATCCTGCAGAAATTAAACAATACATCCCTGGAAATGTCCAAGGCCAGGCTGGACAGGGCTTGGAGCACCCTGGGACAATGGAAGGTCCTGCAGGGGTGTTGGAACAAGATGACCTTTAAGGACCTCCCAACCCAAACCATTCTATGATTCCAAATTTTTCTTTCCATTATTCACACAGACAACATTAAAATTTAAGGAATGGGTTAAAATTCAAATTAGGGAATGTAGGATATAAAAAAACTTTTTAATGTAGAAGTCTCCAGTGCTTATAACAAGGTTCTTTGCCAAGATGTCCCATGTGCAAACCACATGAGCAAGGATAAACATAGGACAAGAGGCTGTGTCACATTAATTTTAAGTGTTTTTTTCTAGTCCCTAGTGATATTTTAAAAAATAGTTTAAATATAGTTAATTTAGAGTGATTGTGAAGATGTCTACTGCAAAAGCTTAAAATAAGAAGGTAAAGGAATTTAGAAAATCGGTGACATGATAGAGTCATTTGAGTGGGAAAGAGAATGGGAAATAATCACAGAGTCACAAGATCATGATACAAAACAATCTATAGATATTCTCAATTGTTCTTATGAAAAAGATTTTAAATATATCTCTCCCTTCCACCTTTCCATAAAACTACAATTATTTTTCTGGAGATCCCCAGCAGTTACAATCTCACAGTCTCCCAGGGAAATCCATTGCAGCAATTAAACACTTTCATTAAGGAAGAAAATATTTGTAGCAGGTAATTTGTTTTGATTACATGATCCAACAGGTGAGCTTATCTGTTCTCAAAAAATCCTTCTCTAATATAGACTAAGAGCAGCATAGGACCCAAAAAATTGCCATTTGAGTGAGATTTACTGATTTAATCTAATTTTAGGCTCAAGGTCACAGTATTTCATTGCCTGCTTCTCCATGTTTTACACTGGGTGTGCATGTAGAGGGCAGCACAAACAACATAGCCAAGGGAAAAAAAAGCTGAATATTAGGATAAAGAGTTTGGAGCTAGATGATCCTTAAGCTCTCTTCCAACCCAAGCCATGTTCAAAATTAATACTAATTAATAGTAACTAGGTAATACCGCATGGCATCCTTCGCAATTATATTGACAATCCAATGATGGAGCTGAGGTGCTGGAGGATTTTTCACCTTTATTTGAGTAGCATGAACAAAGTGCTGGCCATTCCCCCACTCACCCAGAATGGACAAAACTTTAAGGACTATAAATTCTTGTTTCCCACCCACACAGAGATCCCTCTCTGATTTCAGATGGATCTGCAGGGAGAGTCGTCATTTGTGTTCAGTGTCAACAAATGAACCTTTTCATCTCTCCTTCAGTTGTGATTTCTCCTCCCCAAAGCAAAGTCCTCCCACAAACAGTCACTGATTATCTCCATGCCCTTCCCAGGAGGTGAGTGGGTTTGATGGCTTCCCCTCCGCTTCCGTTTCTCCTTGCTGTGCTTTGCCTTGTAGGACCCTCAGCTGCTTTTCCCATCTTCCAAAGGGCCACCAAGAAATCTCCTTTGTGCCTTGTCCTCACTCTGCCAGAAAAGTGGGATTCTGTCCTGCCCTCCTTCCCTCAGGGCTCATGGGTTGCAAAAGAGGAAGGCTAATGGAGACATCTGGCAAAGATCTGCCTACCTTACTGCTGCTCAAAACATCGTGGATTCAAGGTTGCATAAAGTGTATTTTAAGCAGCAACTTATTTAATTCAAATGAACTAATTTATGTTTCCCATGGGAAAAAAAAAAAAAAACAACAACAACAAAAAAAAAAAAAAGGAAAAGGAAGAAAGGGCAATAGCTCAGCTTTACCCAGATGAAAGTGAAATTAAATGGTATTTCCGCTGTGATTTCAAGGTGTTATACTTCCAGCATGTCAAGAATTGAATATCACATCAAACCCTAAGGAAATACAAAAAAAAAATAAAAAGAAAAAAACCAAAGTACGTCACCAAAAAAAAATAGCCCACATCCACTGCAAAATGAGGCTGGAATCCAAATCCCATTATCTGCTATTTTTCAGACATAAATTTTGATTTCTCCTTCTCTCCAATATATTTTTAGTGGATTTAATCCTTATTCTAGAAGTCTTGAGCTAATCACTACATGCTGAGAAGGTAATCTTTATGAAAACACATTGATAGAAGAGCTGGGAGCCCCTTTTGGGGGGCTTCAAATATATACATATTTGATGTGTGTATATTGATATACATCAGCATTTCAAGTGATCCTATGAGACTGGGCTCAGTGTCACTCCTTATAAATTAGAATTCTTAAGATTTCCTTCAGCTCTTCACTCTGCATGCTCAGTGTCTCAGCTTGATATTGCTTTATTCAATACTCCAAAATGGCCATAATGCAGGTGCTGAAACTCGTGGATATACTATGGGACACTGTAGAGTCCAGACAAGAAGCACAGCAGGTCATCCTGCCCTGATTAAGAGATCATAAATATCCCCAGCTGGGATGCACTAAGGACACAAACTTTCTCTTAAATGAGGGGATTTATGATGTAAATGAACACAGTAAATCTGTTCTAGAACAACTGAGGTGATTTCTGCACAGGAAGTGCTTAAGGGATACCCTCTCCTTTGAGCAGAGCTCCTGTAAAAAAACCTCATCTTAATTTCCCTTTTCAAAGTTTACTATTATCTCTAAAATGAGTTTTAAAGTTCACCCAAGATCATTGAAGAGCAGACAGTTCCTGACATTTCAGTGAAAGATGCTTCAGAACAGAGAAGGATCATTACACCTCTTTTTTTTTGGTACATGACAAAAAAAAACAGAACACTTAAAAAAAAACCTCTCTTGGTTATGCAAGACACTGATTCTTGGCCAGCTTTGGATCATAATCTCTATTATTTCAAAATATTTTGCTGGAAATTCTGCTGGAATATTACTAAACAAATGGCTGCACTGTTGGACTGCAACTTCCCTGCTTCTGAGTGCAACCTTCTTCATCACATTGGAGACTGGGTTTCATCAGAATATTCACCAGTATTTTTATGAAAACCCTGAAAGAAAAAAGGTACTAGTGTAAACAGAAAAAAATAGAAAACCAAACCAAACACATTTAAGTTTAAGCATTCTGTATTGTGTTGATAGTTCAATGAAAATTTCCACAAAGTCTTTTCAAATCCGAACTGGTTTTTCTTTTTGAATTCTGTTGAGAAGCTCAATATAAAACAAGTTGGCAGTGAGACAAAAACAGACTAAAGGTTCAGGTCGGCAAAATTCTCTCTCCTGTGAGATCATCAGACATGACTGTAGCAGAGAGCAGCATGTTAATCTGGAATGACAGGAAATTTCAAGTGTTTGCCATATAAAACCCAGTAAAGCACCTTTAATGAGATAATTCATGGTGTTGGGACCACTTCAAAGTACAGTCTTGGTGAATACAAATCTTTAATTTTGAACACAAATGCTTACAGGACACATCATTGCTCTAACACTGTTGTCCACAGGCTTCAGTGAGAAAAAGGTTTGCACTCCATTCAAGACAAGATTTATACAGGGTTCTTTGATCTATCATAAATCTGTCTAAAGTGGTAGAAAAATGTAAATTATATTATATGCTATTTCTTTTTAAACAGCCGTTCTTTAACACTGAAAATAAAACATTTTTATTCTGTACATTGAAATTCAGAAAACTGCCATTCACCATCAGCCAAGCAAATGTTATTTGGCCATCAGAAGGGTCAGTATCATCAAAAGTAGTGTTTTCTTGTGAGGAACCTTTGTCTTCCTTTCAAATTGCACATTTTTACCTGATTGCTTCCTCATGAACAACCGCAGTCAAGTTGGTCACAATCAGCATAAATATCCCAGAAGTGAATCACAACTCAGAAAAAAGCAAACAAACATACAACTGAAAACAAACCTGTTTCTTGCCTTGTTTTTCTTTCCACTCTCAGAAGATAGAAGCATCATGACACAAACACATACCATTGGTTTCTTCAGGTGCACAGAGTTTAACAGTAATTTAATCTAAGCCATATTTACTGCACAAAGGGCCTAAACTGAGTGCAGCACTGGGGATAAGAATTATCATGCCCACTTCAGGTCAAAATGTAGGTCCTCCAATCACTCTTATCTGAGGACACTCTCCCACACCCTCAATGCACAAATCTGCTTTAAGGCGATTCATGTAGCCCAAATAGCCCTGGCACAGGTGCCCAGAGCAGCTGTGGCTGCCCCTGGATCTCTGGCAGTGCCCAAACCCAGGCTGGATAGGGCTTGGAACAACCTGGGATGGTGGAAGGTGTCCCTGCCATGGCAGGGGTGGGAATGGATGGGCTTTAAGTCCCTTCCAACCCAAGCCATTCCATGAGCCAATGAAGACAGAGATATTGGATCATCTAAAAATCTGTTCGCGTATAAGTGCCCCCCACAGCCACGTTCACTGTGGATAAAAACTTTGAGTTTCAGAAAACATCCATGCACGAGCAGCACACATTCAGATTTCCAGCACAGCTGCTCCAGACAGTGCTGCTGTAACACAGAAGATGATCTTGGCTGTGCAGGAGGATTTTTCTTCTGTGCAAAAGGACTGTATGTGCCTGAGTCTAAAAATGCACGTAATACTCCTGATAAAGTCAGCATGCTGGGCTCCCTTCCAAATGAGTTGTTTAAAACACACAGTATTGATGGATTGAGGATGCATGAACTGAGAACTATTTGGACTCTAACGCATCTAATCATTTTTTGCTTGTAACAACATGTCTAAAGCAAAACTTTTTTGACATCACTGAGTGTGCATTCTAGAATGTGTCTGTGCAACGAAATCTGGTAACAAAAGATGAAGACAGATATGCAAAAAAAGGTTACTGCTGTTTCTGCTCTGAAATTGAAAAAAATGTGTTCCAGAGAAAGACATTCTGGCTGTTGAGCTGGTGCACACTTCCAATCCAAGAACAGTACTGAAACTGGAGCTAAACCACAATAAAGATTTTATAAGAAAGCAAACTCACATGATTGTTGATGTGGACTTCACAAAACATTAGAAAAAACAAACCTGCCATGGAAAGTTGTACTGCTTCTTAAACTTCTTGCAAGCAGGAGTTGCAGGAGATTTGATGACTGATGTCTATTCAGACTCTGTGTTTTAGCCCTTTTCCTAACTGCTTAAAAATTACCTGCTCTACAAGTTTCAACATAGAATCTGAAAATCCAACTATGTTTGCATTTCTTCTTGAGCCAAAAGTGCAAATATATGAAATAATGAGCCCTCCCAGTGATGCCTACATAAAGCCACAGACTCCCTGGGCTCATTATCTGATCCTGGTATCAATCAACTTTTATCAATTAATTTTACTTGTGGAATATTTCTATAGTTGATAATGTGAAGAACCTCAGGTGAACTTTTCGGTCTCCAGAGGAAGACACAAGGCTGTTCTTGTAAATTAAGTTGTGCTTGTAAAATAGCCAAATTGGACATAACACTGGGTTACAGGGACTGAGGGAACATTAGGAAGAAAAGGAAATTCCAGTGTCTCCTCTTTGTTAGTGGATAAAAGGTACCTTTTCTGCAAAGAAACTTTTTATCCAGAAGTCACTTGTCAAATCACATACCTTTTCTGACATTATCTTTTACCCTGTTTTCAAGTTCTTTTTCAAAGAGGTCCTCTCAATCCCTTCATTCCTTAGTCTGTACAGACATTTTGCTCTATTTTCATGGAATCACATAATCAGCTGGGTTGGAAGGGACCCATCAGGGTCATCGAGTCCAACTCCTGGCCCTGCACAGATGCCCCAAGGGTCACACCCTGTGCCTGAGAGCATTGCCCGAACACTTTTTAACCTCTGTCAGGCTGGTGCTGTGCCCATTCCCTGGGGAGTCTGTTCAGTGCCTGACCTCCTCCTGGGAGAAGAACCTTCTCCTGATAGCCAACCTAAACCTCTCCTGGCACAGCTCCAGCCCCTCCCTGGGTCCTGTCACTGTCCCAAACAGCAGAGATCAGTGACTGCCCCTCATGAGGATGTTGAAGACCAGAATGAGGTCTCCCCTCAGTCTCCTCCAGGCTGAACAGGTCAAGTGACTTCAGCTGCTCCTCACAATTCTTCCCCTCCAGACCCTTCACACATTTTTCTTGTCCTGTTCCAAAATACCACCGTACCATGGCAGTCATGCTTTATATTGAAGGAGTCCCTGATCCCTTACTGACCTTCCTGCAGATAAGTGGGTTGCAGAAACCCTCAGTATAAGTCATAGAATCATGGAATGGCTTGGTTTGGGAGGGACCCTTAAAAATCACCCAGTGACAACCCCTTTCATGGGCAGGGACACCTTCCACTATCCCAAATTTCTCCAAGTCCCATCCAGCCTGGCCTTGGGCACTTCCAGGGATCCAGGGGCAGCCACAGCTACTCTGGGCACCCTGTGCCAGGGCCTTACCACCCTCACAGATAAGATTTTCTTCCTAATATCCAACCTAAATCTGCTGGTCACACTTCTGTGAAGCTTGAAATCTTCCCTGAGTGATTATACTGAAGAGTACAACTTGGCTAAACCGTTTCTACAATTAAATGGACTTTGTTTTTGACACATTTGGCTGCAGCAAGGCCTCATCCCGTTACTGGTCATGACCTGGTACAGAGCTCACAGGGTACATGGAGCTCAGCATCTGCCTGGAGATGGAAGGAGGTGCTACTCCAGCTCTCCATCCCCTGTGCTGTGTGCTCACTCCCAGTTTGTACAGTATGTACACAAAGCACAGTTGGCCTCAGGTAGGGCTTGTGCTGCACAGCTGCATTTTCCCTGGCTTCATGTTTTTCCAGAACGTGTTCCATGTGCTTTAGCAATGAGCTTATTCCAGCTGCCCTCTTCTGGTGTGTCAGGACAGGCATTACAGACACACAGGGAGAGAAACATCCCCAGCAGGGCAAGATGAAAAACAGGGGGAAAAAAGGAAAAAAAATAAATCAAAACATCTGCAATGCACCCAATATTAGCTACTACTGAAATTTTAATTCAGAGCATCCTTCTAGCCGGGGGGGGAAAAAATGTTTAACAAATAGGTTCAAATAAAATGAAAATATCAGGATTTAAGTGCCTCATCCTTCTCAAACAGGAAAGCAAAGGCCAAAAGTTTGGAAGCTGGGTAAAATCAGTTGTATTTTGTTAAACATTTGCAGTGCCAAAGTCAGGTTATTAACACAAGATCCAGGACAAGTATGATTATGTGGTTGTCTTTATTGAAACTACAATCTCAATTGGTTAAAAAAATTAAAGTAGGGCACTCTAGCTGTTCAAATAAAATAGTCAGGGGTCAGTACCATACAACATAATTCCATTATTTTAACATAAAAGTCACATTGAAGTCACACATGAAGTTTTTTTGCCAGAAAATGTGGTGGGGAGCGAAGAAGAGGTGAAAGAATATTCCAATCTCATTTAATTTTGTTTTGAAATGCCTGATTACAAAGACATGTGACGGGTGTTTTATAGAAAAAAATATAATGCTTTTCTTAATTAAAGAACAGGGTTGTAGGAGGAGAATAGTGGAACCACACTCTAGTAGATTTTTCTCTACCAAAATTTTTTTTCTCAAAAACTGAAAAAGGCCTCTTGTATTTCCCAGAGAAACTTAGCTCAGGGTAAGGAATTCTTCATACTTTAAAGACCACTAAGGTTTTTATTAAACAACAGTCAAGACTCTGTTCTAAATGTATCCCAAAGGCACACCCCTCAAAGTAAACAAAATTACAAGGTGACAAATTAGCAATGGTGCATCCTAGCTTAATTCTGACTTTTGTTACAGCTGTGTCTGGTGATACCATGCTTTTAGAGAGGGAAGGCATTGGGAGCCACCTTGCTACCTGTGATGATGAAGAACACACAAAATGGACTTTTCTCACCCAAGTGTCAGCCTAGGAATAGAGGAATTGTCCACAGAAATTGGAGCTCTCAACTTTTCTCAGTTACAGGAAGAAGTGACTAAACATGCCAGGATCCAGCTGTGGATCCAGAGGCTTTTACAAATTCCCATGTTCAGGCTCTGATCTCATCCCTGCACCTATCACAAGGAGAAAGAATTGCTCACCATGCCATGCCCGAGGAGGAAACCTGAGCAAGCAAGATGGGAGGAAGCTGTAGGACATAGTGGCCAGGCTCCTGGAGCTTTGGCCCAAGGGAACAAGTCACAGGGTGGGAAATGAGTCACACCATTGATTCCTTGAAAGGAAAAGAAGAATCGTGAGGGAAGGCAGAGAAAACATTTAGACAGCTTTTCTCCCTTGGCCAAAAATAAAATCCTAGATGGAAAGTAGTGTTTATAGGGAAACAAAGGAGTCACAGGATTTGGGTAAGCCTTAGAAATCTTGGAGAAACTGCCTTAGCATTGGAAAGTCCACTGATAGGAGTTCTCCTACAGAGGCCCCAGGACAGTTCATCTTCAATCTGTCCAACTGTTCCCAGTTCCCAATTGGCTTTTATTACAGTTAGCAAACCCCCAATAGTCCTGTACTTCACACTGCTAAGGATTATTGCACTACCTTGCTAGCTAGGTTGTACTATTAAAAAACTACCAGAATACTTGAAAAGGCTAATGAATTTATAAAATATTTTCCATTATCCTTTTGTGCTGGTTTTGTCTGGGATATTGTCATTTTCCTTCCCAGATGGTATGGGGCTGAAGTGCTGAATTTTTTGCTTTGTTTTCCTTGAGTGCATAGATTTTGCTTTGCCTGTTAAGATTTTCCCTCCCTGAACTACCCTTACACAGGGGTAACAGGGTTGGCTGAGGTTCAGTGGGACCTCTGGAGTCATTCTTTCTGTCCTGCTGAAGCAGAGTCACCTAGAGCACCATAACCACATCCAGACAGCTTTTTAATATAAGGAGGAAGACTCTGCAATGTCCTTCAGCAGCCTGTGGCAGTGCTGGGCCAACCTCACAATAAAAATGTGGTTTCTGATATTCTTTCTGTACAGAAGCCAAAAGAAAATTGTGTGTTTGGACTCTATTAAAAATACACAAGCATATCTTTTTCTATTAACGATGTGATAGATTTAGGTCTGATTTAAAGGAAAAATCTGGGTGTTTGAGTTTTCAGGGATAATAGCTGTCCCTCAGTGCCTTGAAAGAAACACACAGTATTCATTGAGAAAGAAAATCTTCACTGTGAGTGTGGTAATGCTCTGACAGTTGCCCAGAGACATTGTGGATCCCTGGCAGTGTCCAAGGCCAGGTTGGACAGGGCTTGGAGCAGCCTGGGATAGTGGAAGGTGTCCCTGCCCATGGAAGGGGGATGGAATAAATTTCTAAGGTCCCTTCCAACACAAATCATTGTGGAATTCTATTCTGTGATTCCTACAGCAGGAAGAACTTGAACCCCAGAAACTACAGAGACTTCAGCACAGCTTTGCTCAAATGAAGAGATGAGGTTTTCAGACAAGGGTAAGTCCTAGAATGCATCAAAGCCCTGAAACATCAGTCTGACATACCTAAATTCAGTTTCTACTGAAAATAAACTACGTTGCTTCAATTAACTTCCAAATGGAAAGTTGGAAGTTAGGGAGTTTCAACAAATGTCAAAATATCCCACGGTAAGGGAAAAAGCAAAACTAAAATAAAGCCAGACCAAACAATGTAAGACCAATTTGATCACTTGACACCATCAGATATTAAACCATTCCAAAAGTGAGATCTACACAAGACTTACATGCAGCTTTGCCTTATAAACCTACTGCAATGACTAAAAAACTGATAAAGTCTTATTTGATGGTAAACCTGTGACAAATAGAATATCAGTTTACCAGTCAGGCTACAGGTTTGATTCCCTAATAATTTATACCAGAGCTGGGTACAGAAACATCATTCGAGTCACAGGATTAGAGTCTGACTTTAATTACATGAAATCTCTCTCTCTGTAGTAGTCACAGTGCTCTAGAACACATTTGACATTTAGACCTGATTTTACTGTCTTGTTCTTACAAGTGTGTGCTGCCCCAAGACAATAAACCCTTGAAAAAACTCTACATCAGAAATTGAGTTGTTACACACAAAATAAAAGTTCCCAAGATTGTACAGAATCAGTTCATCTTATATTTTAACCTGAAGGAGTTATGATTCCCCTCACATTTTTCCACTGAATATTTGGAGGAACCACACTTCCCATGGAAATAAGACTCAGAAGCCTGGTTGCTATTCCTGTTTCCACATCATTCTGCCATCCAAGCACATCTCCTTGTGCTCCAGAAGGAGAACAACTGTTCTCTGTGGAACAGGGATGGTTCACCTCCCAACATCTTTCAGAATACATCCCCTCCAGAATACTGCAATAAAATCTGATCGATACATACAGCAACTCCCACACTGTGTCCTCTTTCAAAGCAACCAATTCAGCCTCCATCCATCCTGAGACTTTGATCTTGCATTGATTTCCTACCCTGTTGTCATCTCTCAGCTCCTTTTGACCTCCCCCTTTTGTTGGTTCAGGCAGATGTGCAGCTTCCCAGTGCCTGGGGCTGGGATCAGGGTCCAAAATTATCACTTAACACCAGTCTCCATCTGGAGAATTCCCTCACACCTGGTGGAGTTGCCTAACCCCAAGCTATCAACCAGCTCTTTTTTCTATTCCCAACTGTGCCAAAATATTTTAATTTTGTTTGAGTTCTCCTTTTCCACCACTACTTTCCTTCCAAGTTTGGAAACCAATGCTAGAGGGTGCCATGACTGCCTGAACCCCATCACGTAGGGATTAGGCAAGCCAGGCCCTCTGCAGAACCCAGATTCTTTTTCAGGGTCAACTTGCTCAATGGAGTCACTTTTCTGGATCAAGAACTCTTTGAGGTGGATGCTCATGCACTAATACCTGAACTGAGACAGCCAAGTCTGCCTTGTTCACCTGTGATAAAATCATGCAGGATTTAAATTCTCGTTTCAGTGGGGTCAGGATCACCCACCCCCTTTGCAAAATCAATGCTTTCCCTGAGTGCTATAAATCACAAGAAAGTGACATATCAGGGGCCTAATCCTGGAGATTATTGATGTAGATATAAAATAGGAGCAATGCTGTTCTCAGCTGTTAGGTAAGCAGGAGGGAAGAAAGCACAATCCTCCTTCTGTTCCAGGCAACCCCTTGATAAACATATTTTAATTATATGACCAATTAGGCTATCTGAATTTTCATTACTGATAGCATCCTGCTCTTCAGAGCGCTGTCGTTGTCTCTGTTTTCCATTAAGGTGTTTAGGAAGTGCAATGCTGCCATCTAGCACCCAGGGAAAATGTTGAAACCTCCTTTCACCCAAAGTCCCAAGCTAGTTTTACAGGGTTTTTGGTGACCAGAGGTTATCACAGGGATTCCACCGGCCTGGAAACACCAGGAGAAATACACACAGCACACATATATGCTGGATATAGAATAGAATGTGTACGTATATATGCTGTAGAGACAAGACATGTGGATTTATGGTTCCATTTCATTTGGCCTCAGTTCAGATGTATATAATCTACCATTTATGGATATACAACCTGTCTAGACTCCTCAGTGGAGAAAAATAAGCATAATTTCAGATGTCGACATTATGGTGAGATGACTCATGACCTATAGGTGTTTCTTCATTTCCCAGGTTATAAAGGAATCCTGGAAAACCATCTTCATCATGGAATTCTGCAGTGCTGATGTCAAGATGGAAGTAAATTAATCCTGTGCTTTAGATTATTAAATCCAAGGAGACCGTGAGCTCAGCATGTCCAATGCTTGTTTAACACAACTCAAGCATTCCTCAAGTACTACCTGATTTAAGCTTGGTATCTTTTCTGCACAACTTTTTTTTTTTTTTTTTACAGAATGGCAGCTGGCCTAGATTCAAATACTTCAGTCAATAGACAATTCCATTTTTCTGAACATTTTATTCCAGTGGTTCATGGCCATCCCTGAAATGATGTAGGAGGGTAAATAAACACATTATCAGTTCCAGTTTTACTTTAGATTTTGTCTTTGATTCTGGCAAATACGTGGGCTAGAGAAAAATAATGTAAAAATGTATAGATTGCATAGCAGTTAACTGCTTAATTAGCATTTCATGAAGTACTTTCCTAAAGAGTTATTTTATGGAACTTCTAAGGTCCCTGTCATTCACCACCAGCAGGCTCAGGCAGCAGCAGCCCAATTACTTTTTGCTTTTGGTAGTGAAAAGATAGAAATGAAATATCTAAAAACAATATTCATTAATTATTCACTTGCTGGGAAAATTTTTTTCATTGGGTTTGTGGTGGGATTTTCTTTAGGGATTTTTTGCCTTGGTTACAGAGTTCATTATAAACAAAGCTATATTAGCAAACCTAGAAATGCCAAGCCTGTTCTAAAGACATATAAATAGTGCAACAAAAATAAATTGCTTTTATCTTCTTGTGACTTAGTGTATTTCCACAAAACTTGAAAACTGATAAAAATCAATGTTTTTTTTGTGGATGTTGGAAAAACATGGAGGTTCATTTCTAATTAGGACATGCACCCTAAATCCTGACTATAACCATTTGCAAGCTTCTTTCAGAGATTTATGACTAATGTGATCTAAACTTATTAAGCATGCCACATTTTAGGAAAAAACACTTTGTTTTCCTTAGTTATAACTAATTGTCTGCGACCTCAGATCTTGCTCATCCACTTATCTCTTTGTGGCTAACTTGAAAATATTTGAGATGCACTAGCATGAGAAATAAATATCAAATTCTATCAAAATGTTTAAAAGCCAATGTTCAGCAACCTCATGTTTCCTCCTGCCATAAGAACTGTCTATTCAAGGCACACTGTGACATTGACAGTTGCTGTAAAATTAGTCTTTCAAGTGATGAATTCAACTCATAAATTCATGTCTGCAGTCTGTGGCAGACTTCAAAACTGCCACTCAATTAGAATCACCCACAGGGGAGCAGGAAGAAATACTGCTATTAATATTTTTATCAAAAGAAACAAAATATAAAGAAATCATCCTTTTCTCCCTCCTAACCCCCAACTCTAATATTTATATAATTTTGATGGAGCAGTAGAAATGTGATTCATTCTAGGTATAAATCCATAAAAGAGACTGGATATTGTTTGGGATGAGTTATTGCACCAAGTACAAATTATTTCGGCATCTGTACCAATTTATCATGATTAGCACATATACAGAAATCTATCAGAAGGTGAAATGAGGCTGAACTGCCACAGAAGTCACCTCAGGCCCCAGAATGTAACACAGAGATATTGCTTCTCTTCTGGGAGAAGCCAACAAATTAAATAGGGAGCAAAAATGATTGTGAGGGAGAAGAAAGTAAAAGCATTGAATTAAAACCAAAAAATGCCACATTGAGAGAAAAAAGTCTCAGTTACTAGGCTGCTAATTTCATCACTCATTCAGCCTTTCTGGATGCTTTTCTACAGTTCTGGAGGAGATTCCTTGCTTTTCTTTTTGGCAGAGACCTTTTGTTATGGAGGGGTGGGCTGGCTCCCTGATTTGTGAGGAAGACAAACCTGAAGACTTTATCCATAAGGAACTCCAGAACTCACTCTTGCTTTCTGGGAATGGGCAACCACACTCCTGTTGTAGGTGATCAATCTGTTAATATGGAAGATTAATTTATTTTTATATACAGTTAGAAATAAACCCCAACTTCAGTAATAAAGAAGAAAGCAGAGAGGGGAAAAGAGATTTCTATTTGTTGCTGTTAATACAAGTTCATATTAACAGGCCACAGAAAGTGAAATCATGGTTGTATGAATCATTTGGGAAAGTCACAGACATCTTTTTAATCTGGCTCTAGTTTCACCCTCACAGAATCCATTATGCATGCAGAGGTGGCTTTAGACTACCCTTAAAACACTCTAGTTAATCTTCCCCAGCATAATGAACAGTGGATTTAGGCCTGCTGAAATTCATCCTTCCTTTCTAGCAAAATCATGTTCAGACGGCCAGAAAGTAACTTGAAAAATCTTCAGAAAAATAGAAATGGCTGAATACAACATAAATTTTCATTTCTAATGTTGCCCTTTAAGCAGTGGGAGCAAAAATGTGAAGAAATTTGGAGCAATGTTTCCAGCTAGATCTGTTCTAGTCACAAAAAGCACAGTAATTTAACATGGGTAAGAGGGCAAGAAAATGTTGAAGGAGCTTCAATAGAAAGCTAATTATATATTTTAAGAGAACCACAAAAAAAGGAAGAATTTATCAGTGTAGGTAGTTTGTAACTGGTAGGTACTTTGTAACCAGCTACAAGTTCATTTGGAAGATGTTTATTTGCTTAAAATTAAGCACAGGTTTAGTGTTTCATTAATGGAAGTCTTAATATTGATTTCTCTCCATCTTAAGTAATTAAATGGAAAATACTTTTCTCAGAAAGTTGCTCCCTAGTGAGACACTCACTTTACCAAAGTGCATCTTAAATCCTTTTCTATAGTGTAATATAGTTTAATATAATTCCATATATATTGATTCAATAAGTTAGTGCTGGATGTGGATTGAAAATGAGAATTCTATATACAGATTTCAAATCCATTAGAAATAAAAAATTATATAGATACACACAGACTTATCTGTGCTATATTACCAATGTGTGGGGTTTATGCAGGAATATTTTCATGCACCTTCTGTTTTAGACATCCACCACAAGATCTACATATAAACAATATACTTGGGGGGGTTTTATTATTAATCAACAAATAAGGTCAAAAAGTAGGACTTAGCTAAGGAGCTTTTGAAGAACTTCATACACATTTTGTGTACATTAAAGCTACAGCTTGAGCTCTGCCTGCAGGCCATTTGCTGCTAATGAAATAAGAATGTTCTGCCTCACTTGTTTGAGTCAATGCAGAATCTGAACAACCACAAGAGAGCAATAGCAAGTGAGAAGGCAGCATTGCACGTAGCTCTCAAACATGCCAGAGAGCCTGGAACCCTGCCTGCAGATCCCTTACTGTTATTGATAGGGATATGGCTAATTTAAGGTAAAGTGTTCCAAAGTAAAATTCCATTACTGAAAATTTGCTGGCTCTTAAAGACTTTGAATGACTGCCAGCAATCTGCAGAAATTGTCGTGAGGTGCAGTAGCTTCCAATGAAAACCTAATTTTTCTTTTACTTAAAGGATATTCTTATATTTCTGACTCCCTCTATGCTTTCTGTCTTGATTAATTAATGTAGCTCAGCTCTGAGGTGATTTGATTTCCAAACTGAGACATATATTCAAATACCATGCTGAACTGAAGCCCAGGTTTCAACATGTGTGCTTATAAAGGAATGCTAAATTAGTATGAATTGTTAACAGAACAGGAAATGTTCATGTATCAGATGTTCTATAAATAGCACAGTAAATAGGAAACTAATAAAAAACCAAAACAAAAACCAGCTGTGGTGGCAAATGCACTTCCACATAGCTTGAGATCCCCCAGAGCATGGAAATATGGAGTGGTAAACCATACAGTGCAGATAACACACAGTCATTGCAGCCATTCCACAGATATCTTTGACTTGCCTTACCTCTCACAAACACGATTTATTCCTGAGTTCTGACACAGGAATTAATAAATAGCTTAATTACAGATACACAAATGAAACAATAATAGGCAGTGAAATTAGCAAAGCAATAAGGAAAGTTTGAGACTTTTTTTTTGCTCAAAAGACCTAATTACAAAAAAAAATCTCATTCTGATGCTAACTGGAATGAAAGGTACTTTGATAATTATTACTACTTGAATTTCAGCCACACAATGCATTTGGAATTAAATCTACAAATACTGACTGATCTGAATCCACTCCTGAGTCAGCCATCTTGAAGGGTATGTGTAGTTTATTCTTAAAATTAGTTCTTTAGTTTACATTTTAAGACTGAATTAAGAGGCTTAGGATATATAATGATGGGAAGACCTACATAAATCAAAATATCAGTTGGGTCAGCACATCAAAAATTGCTGCATACCTTAAAAGCTACTTGAGGCTCCAAGTCTGAAAATGTGGGCTATTATAGTAATAAAATACAGAATTTGCCAGTTTGGCAGGAAATGCTTTGGTTTGTTTAAGTAAACATATTTATAATGGAGCAACTACAACAAAAAAAATAAACCCTCCAAAAACCATAAATCAGAAACTGTTCTCCTGCACAAAGGCAAGCCACATATAACTTAAGTATGGCTTTAGCTACAAATGTCAAAGTATTTTCATTGGCATAGGGTAGAAAACACAAAATACTATTTCTTGCTTGCACAGAAGTCCAGTACCTGCCATGAGTTTTACAGCTCGTTCATAGAAATGGAGATACTCTTCTTAAAAAGAGAAAAAGCATGAGGAAGTGCCCCACAAATACAGAGATAAAGCAATAAGGAGTTGTGGGATTTATTATTCAAACTCAGTAATTCTGTTTCTATTACCAGGTATGTAGCCTGATTAAAAGAAGGGAACAGAACAAAATATTTACCTCATCTTTTTAATTATGCATATATACTTTTATCAATGCTCTTCAATTCCTTCTCTTAGATATGAATAATTCTGAGACAAATGTGAAACCAGGATTCCCTGAAAATTACTCAAAGATTAAATAACTAATAGAAATTTTGACTTTTTTTTTCCTGAAAACATAAAGAATTGAACCATTCCCACATGTCCTGTCACAGGGCACCTTCCTTTTTACCCACTCATACCACTCCTTAAGTATTTCCAAAGGTAGCATTGATTAAATACTCATGGAAAGCAGATTCTGGCACAAAATATCCCAACTATGATCACCACATCAGCCATCTTTGGTATGTTTTCAATCTTTGCAGTACTTTATATGACATAATAATAGTAATACACAATACTCCTCCACTAAAACAGTCAACCCCAAGGTAAACTACACAGATGGGTTTAAGTCTGAAATTCAAGGCAATGCCTTCTCTTGTCCAAGAAACGCTTCTGTGGGATGTCTAAAGGATATTGCCCTGCTAGAGCATGCAGATGGAGAGCTGCAAAGTGACAAGACAACAACCCCTCCTGTGGAATCTGGGATTAGGCAAGATCTGAAAACACTTTAAAAAAAACTTGTCAGCTTCCCTTTTTCATGTGGCCCCTTTCAGCTATGTACATATGGTTAAAATTTCCCTGAATAGCAATTTTTGAAACCTTTCCTGATGTGGGCACCCTGTGAATAATGCACTGTTCAACCAATTCTCTTTTTCTTTGCCCGTTGCCATATGACCTCTCAAACCTTTTTGAGAAGGCTTGTGGCTCCATGTTCTTGATCTAAGAGATAAAGATGAGTTGCAGAAGAGAGGGGAGGTTATTTTCCCACATGCCTTTTGTAGAGCATTATTAATTTTGCAGATACCTGTGGTATACCTTTCTGGATGCTCAGGATTTTGAGTTTCTGTCTCAGTCTACCCTCATATTTCATAAAAACAATGGGGAAACGGTCTGTGAGTATAATGTACCTTCTTACACAAAGACTCACAACAATCTCCTCTGAAATCTTCTCCAAAAAAAGGCTGTATGAAGTACCCAGGTTAGTGTTTTTAGTCATGATACCTGATCTGAAGTCAATTAAGAGTGAATTATTTCATACTCCATTCAACAAGAAGAAACATGCTTTAAGTGGAATACCTTAGGAGCTTAAGCTATTCTCCTTTGTTTTACAAAGCATAACTGGAAAACCAACAAAGAATTTTTTTCCCCACAAAATATTTTAAAAATGATGGAAATCAGGACTTTGCATCAAAGTACTTCCTCAGACTCAACCTAAAGCCTAATCAGCTGGTATAAAGTATGTTTGTGTTGGCTGAATTCATTGTCTATTGAGGAGGCAAAAATGTGCATACAAAAGTAGGAAGAGGTGGAAATTCCACAGAGTACCAGCGCCTTTGTGGGAAAGTGAGAAGCTGTGAAGTGATATACAAGTTCAAAGACTAATTATGTAATCACTCGCTGAAAGGTCAAAGTCAGCAAAGTACAGAGATAAGCCTTAAAATACTCACTAATAAAAAAAGGAGGCACACATTTCAGGAAGAAAAAGCATTCAGATACTTTCTGCCCTTTAAATGTGAGCTTTCCGAGAACACAGGTCATGGCTACGTGGGCTTAGATCCAAGAAGCAAAGTGGAGAGATCTCCTCTTACCTGCCTGCAGGACTTCCTTCTCCACATGGTGAAGTCACAGAATCCCAGGATGGGTCAGGCTGGAAGGGAGCACAGAGGGTCACTGGTGCCACCCCCCTGCTCAGGCAGGGTCATGCCAGGGCACAGGAGCGCGCCCAGATGTTCTGGAATATCCCCAGGGAGGAGACCCCAGAGCCTCTCTGGTCTCTGCTCAGGGCTGGGCACTGCCCAGGGCAGAAGTTCTGCCTCCTGTGCAGGGGAATTGCTGGGATCAGTCCCTGCCCGTTCCTCTGGTGCCACTGCAGGGCCCTGGAGCAGAACCTGGCCCTGCTCTGCTCCTGCACACAGGGACAGCCAGGGCTGAGGGCCCCTCTCCAGGCTGAGCAGCCCCAGCTCCCTCAGCCTTTCCTGGACACAGAGATAATCCAGGCCCTTCCTCAGCTCTGCAGCCTCCACAGGCCCTGCTCCAGGAGCTCCCTGTCCCTGCTGAGGATGCAGAGCTGGACACAAGCACTCCATAGGATCACTCCTTGACCTGCTGGGAATCCTCTGCCCAGTGCACCTCAGGATCCTATCAGCCTCCTTGCCCCCAGGGCATTGCTGGCTCAGGGACAGCCCATTGTCCCCCAGGTCCTTGAGCTGCTCCTACAGGTTATCCCCAGCCCAGACTGGTTCCTGGGGTTGTTCTTACCCAGTTGAGACAGCCATGATACACAGAGCATCCTCACACAACTTCAGAAGGCTTCAACCCATACAGAGAACCACCAAACAACATCAGAAGGCTTCAAGCATCCACCGTTCTTCCTCTTCAGCACAGCCTTTTATACCCCTCATGTCCATGCATGGCACTTGTGTGTCTCTGGTCCCTCTGTGGTTGGTCAGTGCACCTGGGCACTCCATGGCTCATTGCTTTCACTGCTTTCAGTGCTTCTCACAGCTGTAGCCCATTGGGGATGAGGCTGGGCCACAGCCCCACTCCCAGTTCCCACAAACTCTGTGCCTACATTTGTCTTTGTTGAATTTCAGACGCTTCCACTGTGCCCATCTCTCCAGCTTGCCCAGGTCTCTCTGAAGAGCTCCCAGCTCTCAGGGGTATCAGCCACTGCTCCCAGATTTGCAACCTCGGTGAACTTCTGAGGAGGCATTTGTGCCTTCAGCCACAGTGCTGAACCCTGGGGACACCATCAGGGACAGGCCTGCAGCTAAGTCTGGTCCTTTGTGTTTAGAGCTGGTTTTTTTTTTTTACAGTTTAGCTGTGTTTGAGTGTGCTGTTTGATCTGGGACTGCGCGGACACTGCCTCTAAACCTTGGTGGAGATGTCAGGCCCTGTGGACTCATTCACCACCTCAGTTCATGCAGACACCAGCCTGTTTCTATCCCACAGAAAGGGCCTCCATAGCTGAAAGTAGTGTGAAGGTGTCACCTCATCTGTCATCCTCATTTAGTTCCTGATTCCCCCTGCAAGAGGCAGGAACAGTCACGTTGCTGTTGTGTGTAAGATACAAATGTCATTGCTGGCTTTCACCTTGCTTGGCTTGGTACAGTCAGGGTATGAGCCCAAGGAGCTATCCGGATATCCACGGATAGTGCAGATTCTGGAATGAGTATGGGGACTTTGTGAGGGTGAGAAAATCCTGCCTGTTTTGACATATCACATTTTTTAAAATAGTAAGGAGCAGTGTTTGATCTTCCTGAAGAATGGCAGCCTCTTCTTCCCTTGTCTTCCTGACTGATGCAGATGCATGGAAAAGGAACAGAGAAGGCAAAAAGGGTCTGTCTTTAATACTGGCATACTCTTATACTGATGGAAATGATTGCCTTGATCTTCATTCAGTGCAAGGAGATAGGAAGATGGCACGGACACAGGCCAGAAATTCTAATTTATGGAAACCCATTGCTGACAACTCTTGACAGCATTGCCTGAGTTTCCTCCTAGGGCTGGTACCAGAGTTCAGAATTTACATTTTGCTTATATTACTATACTATTACTTGTTTTCCAGACCACTGCACATGCTGGCCAGCTTAAAACTGAAATACAGCCCCTGCCTTGGCAAGGGCAATGTTATCTGTGAAAATCACTCTGATACTTAATTCACTTATGTGACTTCCTGGGGCTTGTGGGTGTTAGATTTGGGTTTCAGTTGCTTAATTCCCCATTGGGTTTGCATGCCTGAATCTGCAGAAAAGGTTACAGCTTACACGGTGCCCTGTGTGCATTTGCCAGTTCCACAAAGCACAAGGTAACTTGATTAAGGCAGGCACTTTTGACTTCCTGATGGTTTTTCAGTCCGGACCTCCAGAATTTTTATAACTCTTTTACAGAGGAAATATGGGATCTTTTTGTCTGTTGTGGACATTGTTATGTCAAATGGAAATACAAGAGAAAAGGAGTTTTTTTAATGTTAGATGTTTAATACCATCAAAAGTAAAACAAAGACATTTTTTAAATAACAGCACTACGGATTGAACTTTTACTTTCTATAAGATTGCCATTTTATGAGACATTTGTTTTATAATTTTAATGAAAAATACCACTGTCTTTCACTGAATCATACAATAATTTCACCTCACAAAAGGAAATGCAAAAGGACCCTCACACACAAGCTTGGGCTTGTTTTCAGGACTATGCTCTGCATCTAAATTCTTTTTCTATGTATTAATTGATTACTTCTCAATAATGTTCCATCATGATATCTATTGAAATTCTGTTGAACAGGGAGCCTATTATTCAGTGAGATGAACCAATTCCACATGTGGGAAAGAGAACATTAAACTGAGCCCAAATTATTTGAGGCAATCATACTACTCAGCCACCTACATTCTGCAGGAACACAAAGACACCTTTGTAGTGCTGTAAATTTCTAGTGTGAAAAATCTGCTAATTGAAAAAAAAAATTCTGATGGTCTAAGGATTTGTACATAGCAGGCAAATTCACAATTTCTCTTCTGAATACTAATACCCCTCTAGTTTTAGTCTTCCCACCTCTGAGGGCAGGAAGAGCCCTTTGATGAAAAATTAAGCAAACATAGGCATATATGGAAATATTTACTAAAAAATAAAGATTAAAATCTTTGATGACTGTGGCACATGACACATGAAACTGTCATGTGCCACTATCAGGAGAGGAAGCTTCTTGTTTGCCAGAAAGAAGTGATCCTATCTGTGCACTTAAAGGAAATTTCCCCGCAAAGTCTGATTTCTGTGATTAAAAGGGTATCACAGTCCATGGTTTAGCTTTAAGAGCGCTGAACTACCTAAAGTTTCTATAAGCACAACAAGCTCAAACCTTGAGCTATTTATGTCAGTTTGACCTTGCCAGTCATTACTCCCTGTTGATAACTCCTTCTGAATTCCTCAAGGAACCATTCTGTGGCTGCTGTCAACATAAACATCTATAGATTACTTTGCTTTCACCACAATCCAACAGTTCTCAGCTTTTCCCATGACCCTATTTCCACTTGCATTTCCAAGATCATGACCTTCACTTTGGAAACAGCATTTGCTCCAAGATATACTCTGCCAACCAATGTATGACCCAACAAAAAAAATGAGGTCTGTGTTGAGCGTGACCAGGAAGAAAGGTTCTGAAATAACAGTTACAGCTCCAAAACCTTCCCTTATGGGGAAATGACCTGTGAAAAACCCAAGCTCTGCTCTGTCAGCTTTCTCAACAGCCCATACTTTATGCCATGAAGTTGTGGGCTGATATCCCTTATGGGACACCCTCAAGTCTGAGCCTGCCACTTTGTGATGATGAACTCAAGCCCAGCTGTCTACATCAGAAGGTATGACAAAAATTGGTGGTGAAAGTTAGCCAGTGCCTTCTCATTTCCTCACGTAACATATGCAACAGTATTGCTGGATTTAATTAAACTCTGCCCATGAGGTAATGTTATTTCCCTAAAAAGTGTGATTTGTCGCGTCCATCATTACTCTGAGCACTTCAAGTGAAGCTGTTATACCAGAAAACTTTTTATTTTTCACTGCAGTAAATTTCCCCTATATTTGCAAAGTCTAGAAACAACCTATTTTCTTGTGATTTCAAAAATTACAAGTTTTCAAAGCGCTGTCTGAGACATTCAAACCCAGGAGGTAACAGGGAGTTCAGTGACAGACCTTTGTTTTCCAGTATAACTCTCAGAAATTTGTTCTGAGGAGGCCCAAGTACTCCCCAGCTCTAGTTATGCTCGTTAAAACTGGAGTAGTTCCATTCATGCCAGCTCAACAGAAATCAAAACCTGGCTTGAAGCCTTGGATCTTCATATTTCAGCTGCTCACAGCAGAAGAGGCCCTTGGAAATTAGTTCTCTCAGCATGTGGTCTGGATGGAGTAATTCTACCTCCAAAGCAATAAAAGACAAGAAAATGCCTGCTTTGAGCTGAAGTCAATGAGTTGAGCTGGCATTGTAACCAAAGCCATGTACAAGGACAATTTTCACTGTCCCAGGTTGCCCCAAGCCCTGTGCAGCCTGGCCTTGGACACTTCCAGGGATCCAGGGGCAGCCACAGCTTCTCTGGGCACCCTGTGCCAAGAACTTAACCTCACAGTAAAAAATTTTCTCCTAATACCTCATCTAAACCTTAGTTGCACATCAATAAGTGATGACCCCAGTGCTAAAGAAACCCTTGACTTAGAGCAGGAACAGAAGGCAGAATGAGCATTTTGATCCAAGCCAGCAAAACCAGCTACTATGGCAGGCAGCCTTCATTTTCTCAAAGGATCTTTTCCTCGTTTTGAGATGGACAAAGTGCCATTGAAATTACAGTTACTGGCCTACTCTTCTCTGCAGACCCGGGAGATCCATCTACAGAAAAGTCAGACAAAAAGTGATAAAAGCACACAGCTGTTTGCAGCCGTCCCAGCCCAGATTGGAAGGGCTACATAAATCAGGACTCAGGACAGAAAGCATGCACGATCTGTCTGAGCAGGCATCTGGCAACGCCACAACCCAGTTTTTACAAGAAGCTGTGTAAATCCTTGTCTTCAGCAATTCCTTGGTCCTGTAAGTAGCAGTGAAGTTATTTGCAACCAAACCAGCATAATCTTCTGAAATGGGAAGGGAGGCAACTATCCATGAACTTAGAGAAAAATGTCTGTGAAAGTCATGAGCTATCAACACCAGTAGGAGATTAAGATGTTCAGTGGGCCAGACATGGAGACTTTTGCTTCTCCCACAGGTTGTTGCTATTAGTGAGGGCAGGAAAACTCTCAAACCAGTTCAGTCAAGATTTCCTTTTAAATTTTAACCCAAAAGTAGTTTTCAGGTAGGAAAAGCTTTTTAGATGTCTTGTCACTGGATCTGGAGACCTCAGACTAGATCTGAGCTCAAATATAAACTCCCTGTTACTAAAAAAACATGAGTGCCAAGAATGAGCATCTTTTGCTTAAGTCAGAAGAATATTTGTCTCTATGCACCCAATAAAGATATCTTGGGAAACATTTCCAGCTCTCCAGGTAAATTTCTGGACTCCTAAATATGAGTTCACATTGTCAGTGAGTGCTTGAGTTGGTTGGCAAATGCTCAGCTGGGCGCTCTGGATCTTTGCCTTCTTCCCTCCTTCTGAGGAGCCCTGGAGAAAACGGGAATCCAAAAAGTGGCACAGAGTCACATCAGTCTTCCACAGGGAAGGAAGCCCACTGCCGCAGAGAGGGCACTGAGGACACTCAGCTTTCTCCCCCTGTCCTGATCCCTGTTGAAGAGTCTCAGTTTTAGAATTTTTTATGTTTTCATCCCATTTTCCTGTTTCATTGCCAGCATTACACCAAGACCACTTCTGGATCTGATGGTAAAAAATGAAAAGAATCAAATCTCCTTCCATACCTCATTTCTAACAGTGCATAGGCTTCACAGAGACCCAAACTTGTATTAGCTTTTTGATTGTTTATATTTACCTTAGACTCAACTTTAAATTTCCTGCCTTTCCAGTATTTTGTAACAGACAAAACTTCAGTTAAAATACCTTGTATTTTATATATATACACATATGTAATGTATGTAATGTAACTTAATATATAGAATAAAAATATGAAGGTTTCCACAAACTCCTTGCAAGTTTTCATGTTAAAAGGAAAATTAGAAAAATTAGATCAGATATTTTTAATTAGCAACAGCTGATGGTTCTCCTTAGCCAGATGAATTAACATAGGAAAAATCTAGATCATGTCAATATATTACATCTTCTTTCAATTGTTATTCCCCCAAACTTCCTAAGAAATCAGTGAAACATCCTCTGAAATCAACTGGAATCTTCTTTTGGTACGTTTCTTAACAGCGTGTCTATGTCTATAAACAACAACAAAATTATTCACTGGAAAAGCTTAAAAGGCACAGAAATATCAACTATTACAAACTTTAATATATATGTAATTATTGAGGCAAGAAGCTTATAAATAAAGCATTGGAATAGAGAAGTGATCTTCACAAGATGTATTTTACACATACTTTTATGTGACCATCAGTGATTTTCAACAGAAATGCTGCTCTGACTGTTCAGGCAGACCTAGACTTAAAATCTGGCTAGTTTTAGGGTGTTGAAGGTGGTCAAATAAAAGTGGAGGCTTCTACAGGCACCAGCACTTCTGCTCACACTCTAGACTCACAAAACCTCTGTCACCAGCTGTGACCTCTGGGCACAGGGCTCTGCACCCACCGACATCACCCAGGGATGTTGTGTACAAGTGGAAAGCTAAGGATGACATAAGTTAGGAACATAGCTTAACAAAGTGGTTCTGCAGGAGAGTAACTCAGGTTTTCCTACTTCCTTGGCAATATCTGGAGGCTGTAATGTTAACTGCTTGGACATCTGCATCCTCAGAACAATTTATTCCTTTAGTAACCAGCGTAAACAGTTGTGAGCTGCTAGGAACCAGAATATATCACTACTCAACAAAGGCAACTGAATGCAAGGAAAGAACTCAATCTACTCTTAAATTTAATAATCTTGATTTTAATGCTTGGGGGAGAGTGACTATTTTTTTCTTACTTTCTTTACATGAATCTGAGAAGGACATTTTTAAGGTCAGGCATTTCCTGAGCTTTGCCCATGGTGGGTGTTTAAAGGTCTATTATATGCATGCTTCCCCAGTGACCTTATTTTTTATTGTTCTTAACCTCAAGCACAGCACCTGATAAAGGTTAAACCCTGTAGGCTGTAGCACGGTGCCAGCAGTGACACAGAGCCCACACCCCAGATGCCATATCCCCCTCAGAGGACATGGAGGAAGGAAGGAAAGGAAGGTGCCAAACTGCCTACATGATTCTGTTTCAATTAGCAAGATTCCTTGCCAGCTGTGTGAAACTGGAACAAGCAAAGCATGAGGAATATGCTTTGCCTGTAACTCTGAGCCACTCTCTAATTGCTGTGACAAGTGAATAAAGCTGAATGAACTGAAGAAATTTTTTTTCCAGCTAAGAAAGAGAAAGGAGAACAGTAATTTAAATGTCTAAACATTTAGAAGTCCTCCTGCTTCATGCTGCAAAAGTAACTACATGTATCATAAATTAATTTGTGGTGCTCTGTGTGAGCCATGTGCTCTGGTGCTAAGAGGTATTCCAATCAGAAATGTGGGGATGGGATAGATAAATTATTCTAGGAGTTATCCTCTGTTAATTCCTGGCCTCTCATCTTCTGAAAGGTACTTCTCATTCATAAGGGTAATGTTGGGATGCTAGAAAAAACCCTAATCAGTTCTGATACCATGATCTCTTGTTTGTACCAGCAGCAATGTTCCCCAGATGCCCAAGGGAGTGAGGGATTCTGGACTGGAAAGATACAACAGGCCTGTTTTTCCAGGGAAATGTGTGGCCAGTTTTTCAGGAATTAATACACTAAGGACTCTTGTAATCATTTTGTCATTTTTTCACTCATATGAAGGCAGGCTCATCTTGGCTGGACAGCTGTGCCTTGCTGGGGAAGTGCAACTCAGATATTCCATAGCACTGCCACAAAATGGAAAAACAGTTAATGGTTTTCTCATTTATTGTATTCATGTGCTTCTTTCTATTTTATTCACCTGTGTCCTCTGAAGTACATTTTGTGCTACACAGCCTGGAGAAAGTAATAACAGGGGGGCTGTGCCATCTGCTGGGGACACAGTGCTTCTCTGACCTTAACAACACAGTGCCATGTTGGTAAATTGCCACTGAAAATAAAACAATGATGAAATCTGAGGACATGATTCACCTTATTCAGTTTAAAGGCAAACCATTGTTGCTGGAGAAAGGGTTGAATAAAACCCAGTGATCAGTCCCTTACTGTTCATATGCTGCTCACACAAAATAGTGGGAAGAAGAAGCCCAGGGGAGATGTGTGATGGGAACCACCAAGTAAATAATTTGTTGTGAGTGCTGCAAGACTGCAGACCCCATCCTGGCTGTGTTTGTTCCAGTCTGAAGCCACAGTAACTCCTTTGTGATTTATGGGGTAACAGCAGCAGTCGAGTGTTCCCATCACTGGTCCAAGTGCCAAGATCATACATAAAGACTCTTTAAGGGCTCAGGTCTCACTTGCTAAGCTTCACTACCCTGAACTATGGAATAATAGAAACCTAAAACCAAACAGTAACAGGGGAAGGTTTGGCCATGAACTTCTCAAAGCAGTTTTAAGGAAAACACATTAAAAGCACCGCTAGTTCACAGATCAGCTGTGCAATGGTTTTTATTCACAATCTATGAAAGTGGATATTTTCCTTGTAAGCAGGATTTATTTTCCATAACCAATTTTTTTTTAGTGCCACCTGTTCTGGAGAAGCATCTGACATTTTTAGATGAAACCAAGGCTGCCAAGACACATTTGAGTTTACTATAAATTTGTTCCTGACAGGTTTTTCAGAGGCCTCAGGCCAAAGTAGCCCTGACTTCTCTGCAGTGTTATTTAAAGTTAGCAAACACTATCTGAAATGTGCAACCTTTATTTCACAGTATTTATTCACATACATACTTGAGCTTTTATGTACGCTTCAGGTCAAGTAGAAGTTGCACATAATCATAATTCATTTCCACTTTAAGAATCTTTTACCCCACTAAATAGCTTAATAAGGTCTCATCTTGACAAGAGTTAGGCCTGAGATTTTCTAACTGCTGAAATATACTCAGTTTACTTAAGTGTGAAAAAAATACACATAAATTGATTTGATTTATTATCTGTTCTCAAAACTATTTACAGTTCTATCCTTTAGCTGCTATTTTGGTTACCATATTCATCCATTCCATTTTTTGAGTCACTTCTGTGAGCTGCACACAGAAGTCTGATTTCTCTCATATCTCTAAGGGAAGGCAAATATTTTCATCTCTATTTTACTCCTTTAGCTCTTTATTCTTTTATTTTTAGTTTTCATTTTTTTGCTACCATGCTTTATCTGATAGCAGTGCTAAGCAGCAAACCATGTTGCCTTGGAAAAAAACTTTCCCTAAGAGTCTGAAGCAATGCCAAAATAGGGAGAGAGTAAAACCCATGGTGAGATAGTCCAGAAGGAAACTGGCAGAATTCCTTTGAAGATGAATCCACTAACAAAAAAACCCATTTAATTGGTATTCACATATTTTAGGGAAATTAGAAATGATGCATCATTATAATGTATAAAATTTCAGTTTAAGCTGGCTGATTGAGCTGTTAAATTCTTCCAGAATAATGTACATGAGATGTTCTACATCACAGCACAGCAATACTCTGCTGAGAGGTTTTAAAAGGACTTGCAAACTATGGGAGACCAAGGGTGGCAGAAACACAAAACATGAGCTGCCAATGAAAGTTTCTGTGGGGTCTCCTGTGGTGCCAAGGAACTGTCATCAGTGCACCAGACCTGACTGGGGACATGTTACAGCTGATACCTCTGTGGTTCATGCTGTATGTGGGCCAGAAATTATTTTTCCAGAGATATCAGTGAAAAATAAAGATGAGCTGAAGCAGGAATAAAACTCATGCCTGTCCACCTTTGTCCTCCACATTGTTCCTGTTTGCCCTGTACAGTCATGAGAGTGGCAGGGACAAGGACAAGCTGGTGGCTGCAGCAGACAATAGCCCTTGGAGAGACCTCCCTTCCTCACCTCTCCTGCCATCCTCATCCTTGTGTCCATCTCCATTTTCTGCTCAGAAAAAACACAGACTGATTGCAGCAGTTAATGGGCCCATGGCAGAGGGACAGGCAGGGACACCCAAATCCATCATTGTCATCCCATCTTTGAAATATTTATTCTCACATTGCTCTGGCTTTTCCACACCCCAATGTACCCCACTGAAAGCCAAAAAGTAAATCCTAGGTGGCCCGTGGCTAAAGATAAGATTTCCTCTTATATGGCTGTTTAAAAACTCTCATAATGCTATTAAAATCTATGCAAAGGGGCTTAAAAAGGGGGAATGGGGGAAAATATGAATCCTTTTATACACAGCATTATTGGAATGGAATTGATCAAAAGAGATGTTGATCATATGTGCAACTTCCATGAAGAGACTGTATTTGAAAAAAGAACTGGCTATAGGCAAATGAGCAACAGGAAAGAAAACCATAAACTGATTATTTTAAGATGTAAGATTTGAAGGATCATGTACAATCCTACATACTTTTTTCTTTTGTTCATTTAGTTTTGCCAGAGGTATATTTTCCTGTAAATTGTCTGGCAATGACATCACCTAAAACTCCTGTACATTCTCACATGCAATATCATGTAACACTGTCATGTGGCTTCCTTAACCAGGCAAGTTAAACCTCATATAAATTCATATAAAATTCATATAAATTCAGGCAAGTGAATTAGTTAGAAGCATTTTTTTCCAATTTTGAATTATGTAGAACAACAGAATAATTATAAATGTGGGGGACTTTGTTTGTTTTCCTCGAATGAGAACAAAAAAGCACCTGGAAATGTACTCTAATGAAATAAAGATTATTTTGTACACTACATAACCTAGAAACCACTGCTTCAGGGACATTACTATTGAAGCAGGGCTTTTAAAGAGCTGGATAGGAATGCTTGGAAAACAGTAATAAAAAGTAATGTAAGCCAAGCAGACTATGTTAAAATGAGACACTAAAGCCTCATGCTTAAATTTTACCTACAAGGGAAGTCAAAAAGCAATTTTTCTCCTAATCATACTGCATAATTAAATAAGTAGACAGTTAGTCTGATCTAAAGCCTGCTGCTGCTAATGAAGCACTTTGCATTTATTTTCCTGAGCTCTGGCTCAGGCCTGTCACAGTCAGAGAGCTGCTCATCTTCCTTTTGGGTCCGTGGAAAATTTTCCCTGCTGGAAGCAATGAGGCAGACACCAGCACAGTTTGATAGCAATTAGGTTAGAAAAGGAAAATGCAGACTATTCTTACTAGTGAAGCAGGCAAACTCAACCCCTTTTAAGCTCTCAGCCACTGCAGATGTTCAAAGTACGAGCACATATTCGTGATCCCTGAGCTTCTTGGCTGCTGAATGCAGAGTAAACTCTGCTGAGTTACTTAGGGATCCTCTCCTCTCCTTAAAGCTTGGCTTCCTGAGCCTGGCTCCACGTGAAAAAAGAGAGCTCAGGTATTTTTTAAGTTCTTGCTAAGCTTTAATTGACAGGATGGGCTGAAGGGAAATGGTGAGTTCTCTTAGCAGAGGTGCCAAAACTATTGTTCATCCTTTCTCAAGCCAGTTGTCCTCTCCAGTTGCACATTGTGGGAGGTCATGGATTCATCTGGGTGTTGCAGAAGAGATCAAAGAAGAAGCCAAAGCTTCAATATCAGTGTTGGCAGATGTGATACACCTGCAGATGCTCCCACTTCCCACTTAAATATAAGGTCATAAATGAGCTTTGTGATTTGGGTTTTTTTCCTTTATAAAGGTCTGTGCATAAAAAGCCTAATAGCTAATAAATATTTTCAATCAGCTGGGAACCTCTCAGTGAAAACAATTATCATAAAAAAAGACTTGCAAAAATCTTCCATCACCCTTCTGCACCATTTCAGTGAAAATAAAGGAAGAACAGAAAAGAGTTATTCTTTATTTCAATGTGATCAAAATTGTTGAATGTCTTTCGAAGACTATACAAATTACTTCCATTTTATATTTTGAAACTGTCACAAGTCAAACCTAGACATTGAGTTAATTAACGGTGCCTGTAAGAATGACTCCTCCTTCAGCTTTTTTATTATACTTTGCCATGTGCCTTCCCAGGAACTTTCAAGGGAATCGAATAGCTCAGTTTTGCTTTTACTTTATACCTAGAAAATACAAAGTGAATAGAAACTGAGTGACTTGCACAGGTCCTCAAGTTAAATTAAACTGAAATATTTCTGCATAGCAGCTGGGGTTTCACATTGGTCAATGCTGCTCTTTAGGACAAGAAAGTCTCTCTCTCTCTCACCAGTCCTTTGATTATTTTGAGATATAAATTGGGTGCCAAATGTTCCTTTCAAGTTTTCTGTTAATGCACAGTCTGCGTCACACTTAATGATTTTTTACATCAAGTGTATTTGGTTCTTGGGAATCATTTGAGAAGCTGTCCATTTTGGGGAAAACAGTGGGACAGGTTTATGTGGGTAAAACCAAATGTTAATAATGTCCCTTATTTTGTGTCAATATTTACATAAATGTCTTATTAATGTAAAAGAAAGAAACAACACTGATTGAAAAAGCGGTTTCTACCCATTAATATTCACTACAAAGTTTTCCAGCTGATTGTAGAGGAGTCTGTACATGACTGGGCATGGTTTTAATTATTTATACATAGATGTAAGCATTTACATGCTTATTGCTTATAAGTATAAGTGTGCTCATTTAGAAATAAGCAATCTCTTTTAGGCAATGCAATTGGTTTTATGTAACTCTGCGTTTTTCAGGGCTCTAACATTTTTCTCTAAAATCTTTCTTCCTGTCTGAGGAGCAGAAGAGAAGCACCAGGGTTTAAAAGTGGCCCATGATGGATCTGCAACATAATCAGATCACTGGTGAGGGCTGTGAGGCCATGACTCCACTGCTGCTCCATGTGATGCCTGCAAGCTCCAGAGAACAAATCAACAAATTAAAAAAATGTTTCAGTTTGCAGCCACAGAACAAGCCAAAGCCTGCAAGAAGGATGCTGAGAACAAATAGTCAGTAGTTTGCTGCTAGACAGGGACACACACAGCCACCTGCAGCTACCTGAAGGGACACAGTGGTGTTTTCTGCCAGACTCACAAGTTGTTTTCTCCATTATTTTCTCAATTTAACAGCCCTAGCAAGGGCTGAATTAGCTCTTGGGTTGTTTTTCCTTATTAAAGCAAAAATCCCTCATGAAAGGGATTTATTTACTTCAGGGTAGGAGCCTTCTTGGAGATAGCAGAGAAAATCTGGTTTTAGTTGCACCAGCATAACTTTGGGGTGTGCTCACACCCGGGGCAAGCAGGAAACTCTTGAGTCTGTGGGGATCTGTGGGGATCTGCAGGGACTGGGGAACAGAATTTTACAGGGCTTGCAGCAGAGCTGGCCCTCCATGGAAGGTGTCACCCTGGGGAGATGCTCACAGTCCAGAGGGATGGGTGAGAACTGGACACAATTTTCATTTTATCCTGAGCTGACAGGCTGGCATGAGGCAGCTGAAAAAGAAGTTGAGAGATCTGAAAGATAAAGGGAACAGGAGTGATGTGAGAAACAAAAAGAAGAGCCAGTAAGCAACAATTTTCCAACTTATATTGTATGGACCTTCTCTGTCTGTACAATAAAGCAACACCATTATAGAGAAAAGGGTTAAAAGTGACAATAATCCTCCTTTCATGCCAGACTGTAAACAACCACTTCCTTTGGAAATGAACCAGGAAAACAAGATAGAAATACTCTAAGCCACTGTCTATACAATGACCTGTCCATGAGCTAAGAGGGCCTGACATCTGATGGAACTTCGTCACAGTAAAGATTACATCCTAATGCTTGATTTAAAGTATGATATCCATTTATTCGAGTTGGTTTAGTCTTGTTTGTTTTGCTTTGTTTTCTTACAAGTGCGTACAGATATTATTTCATGTCTCCTTGCATACACTTGCTTGTCAGTGAAACACATCAGCTCTAAGAAGGAAAGAGCAACTTAAGAACTATTTAATTTGTGAATTTAAGGTAATTACAGTTTACAGCTTAGCTTAACATATAGGTGGCAGTTCAAATGGAAAGATCTCTGTGAGTTACTGGAACATCAAAGGTCAGCAACACTTAAATATAAACCTGTGGCTTCCCCTCAGCTCCTTCACTGATATCAGCAGTACTACAGATAATAGTGGGTACTGAAATACCATGTTCAGTAACAACTGTGGGAATCCAGGGCTTCCCTCTGGCTGCCCTGGAAGGCCTGGGACCCTGGCAGGGGGTCAGGAACCCCCTGTACAGAGCCCCCAGAGACACTGTGATCTCTGTCCATGGAAAAGAGTTTTCAATCTTACAGGATGAATTACAAGCTCTGAGTGTTTGATAGAAGTAATAATGAAGTGTGGCACAGGTGCAAAAGTAAAATTTTAGGATTCTAGATTAGGAGTCCAAAGGGGACAAGATGGAGGAAATTGGGTGTGTCTTGTCCTTTTTCTCCTTCTTCATGCCCTCCATGTTTCACTGTAGTGTTGGCATTTTTCTGTTGGTTTAGGCTGGGGACACACTGTTCAATGTAGGTGACAGATATTGGCACATTATTGTAAATATAGCACAGGTAGTTTCTGGTATATAATGTTTGTAACATCCCACTGAGGGCAGAGCCCCACACGCTGCCCTGCAGGACAGACCTGCGGCAGGGCAGCAGAACATGTTAGAGATAAACAGAATAAACAACCTTGAAACCAGCACAGACGAATTATGGCTTCTTCTTTGGCAGCGGGGCTGAAAGACAGAGACTTTCTACAATCTCGGAATCACCAATACCTCAGATTCAGACAACAGCTACTTCATAACTATCCCAAGTTAGTGTGTCCTCCCTTGGAAGGGGCTAAAGGACTGAGAAAACTCTGTGTGACTTCAGTCTCTGACATGAGAGCGACTCAACTCAGCTCTCACAAGAACTGATGGCTTTGAAACCAGGGCAGTCAAGCAGAGACCAGAAAACAAGAGGTTTACTCTTTCAACAGACTAAACCTTGCCCTGAATAACACTAAAATGATGTCTCCAATTAAATTAAAAATTTTATAATTTAGCCTGAGGGTTTTATTTGCTCTTTACAGGAAGTCCAGGGACCACAGTGTTAGTCAGAGAAGAATTAATGACCATTCCTTATTAAACACAGAGATCTTTAAAGCACAAGTGGAAAAAAAACAAGTTTACTGCTGTTCCTCTAAAAAGGACACATACTTAGAAGGAAATAATAGGAGCCCAATAGTATGCAATAAAAGCAACTTACAGAGAACAACAAATAACAAGGTGCTGCTTGGTCAGTGTTTTCATTCCCCTATATTTTTCATTTTCATTTTCATTTTCATTTTCATATGTTCATTCCTATGTTCTCCCACGCTCACTAATAAACTGAGGTGAAACAAAATCAATGTATGAGTGCATTACAGGGGTGTCCATAATACTCTGTTGAAAACAATTTATGTACATGCTTAAAAACAATATCTATGCAAAGATATTGCAGCACAAATTGGTGTACTAAGATTTTTCTTCCCTGAGACCAAACTTGTTTTAACTTATTAATTGCTGCCCTTTATCCAGTTATGCAAAATGAGAGCAATTTTTTACTCTTTCCGTGGTCCTGCATGGCTCAGGATCCTGATCACCCTCTGCAGGCACCCTGAACTCTGCTTCACTGTCACAACCTCACTTGTGACAGGGGGCTTTAGTCTCTCAATCACGTGTGTGATTTTCAAAAGGCACTCTTGTTTTGTTGGTGACACAGGTGAAGATCAAAGGCTTGACAAGTTCAGATTGAAGCAATAATATTTGGCTATCACCCAAATCACCCAGCAGCGTTTCCAGATTTCTTGCTTCCAGATGAGATCAGTAAATTCAGCAAATAATGTTATTTTAGTTTTAGTTCACTCTCACTGCCCTGTGCAGCAGGTTTAAAGGGAAGGTAGTTTGATTCATTCTGACCTCACCCAGTCAATGGAATAAAGGCCACTACACATCTCATCCTGTAGTAAACATTCAAAATAGGTCAGGGAAATCCTAAATTATCCTCATGTTCTCCTCTGACAATTAAATGAGCCTGGAATTCCTGCTTAGGATGTTGACTATACCTGATAAACAGCCAAGGTCAAATAAGATGAATCTTGACCCTTCTGGGACCAGGAAAAAATAATTTCCTGAGTTCTGTGCATAGATTTCAATTTTTCTTATTTTTGAAGTCACATTGAGACTTTACTACTTCTACCACTCACAACTTATAGTGACAGAAAATATTCCTTTCTGTTCTTTCTCAAGGTGTGGACTATGAGAGCTTGTACCAACTGCAACACACTTCTTAAATGCAAAACATTCTTTTTTTCCTCTTATGAGAGGTGAACATTTCGCAGAATTTCTTACCGCATTACACAGCCTGTCAGGGACCACTCCCCCATCCCCAGAACTGACACGAGATGGTATAAAATAATCTCCAGGTCTTGGCTATGCCCCCTCCAGACTGTTGGAAAAAATCAACCCTGTTTCTCTACTACTTGTTGGAGCTCCCAGTTAAAATCCAGCTTTGCAAAATTCTTCCTGCCCACACTTTAAAAAGCTAATTTTCATAAATTAAACATAAGGAACAGAAGAAAGGAAAACACCTGAATCAGCAACAAGAAACTAAACAACAAGAAACTAAAAGGAGACAATTTAACCACATTTTCCAGGAAGCCTTGCTGAGCCAGGAAGAATATTGACACATTAATTTCTATTATAACAGAGGACTGGATGTGAAAATAGTGACTCAGAGGCATTTCAGCATGGGGATTATCATTCAGTTTTCCCATGTGAATGAGCTATCCTGCTGCCTAACTTCCACTCTGGTTGAACAGGAGTCAAAGTTCCCTATCTTTCTTTTAAAATCCTAGCCCACAGTCACAGAATTATCAGTAAACAGTGACTTATAAATATATTTCCCCAGTTATTTGTAAGCAGAACTTCTCAGAGTACTAAAGAAAAGAGTTTTATTCAAAATTAGATGTTATGGCCTTCCTGAGTTAGTTTATGCCTCCCTGTGAAAACTGACTTGGAGACAGTTCCCAAAATTTACTAGATTTTGGTATTTTTAGTGAAATAAGTCTTCATGTTAGACAAAAAAGTTAAATAACTGATGCTCACATAGATTAGATATATAGAAAATGACAGCAATACTTCGATCTCAAGCTGTGATGAAATCCCAGTATCACATGTGCTCACAGCAGCTACTGGAGCACAGAAGTTATCAATCACTCACTTTTCATCATCAAAAATTTGAATTTTGCTTTGTATGCTTGCCTAGAAAATGAAAATATTTCATAAACAGGTAACAGACACATGGATATCAAAAGGACTGCATAAGCAGGTTGCATCAACATTGCTAAAAATGAGATTTGCTCCTTACACTTAATACATAAAATTCATCACTCTTCTTTCAGTGGCAATATGCAAACAATACATAAGCTTTGTGTTTTTTCCCCCTTGGAAAAGGAAGAGTTGTATATTTTGTTGTGAATTGTATTTGTTTACTTAATTAATGCTTTATTTATCTATTGCAGAGCTGCTAAGGAGCATCCATACAAGCAGCAGGCTGAATTCTCCATGCAAAGGAGCAGCTTTTTTCCCAATTCCCTGTCAAAGCAGCACACAGGTACAGACTTTTTCTAGCTGAGCACCCTCAGAACCAGGAGTATTTTCTCTCTGAGCTCTGGAGTCCAAAGGAATCACATTTCAGAGTCAGAAGAGTTGGATTTCCTCTTCTCAGAAGTGAAGCCTGCAAACCATTCCAGCTTTGTCACTGTCAATGTTTGGGCTGAGTCAGAGGCACATGCCTGGGCAATTTACTGCTAGCACTCTTACAATGTTGATTTTACACCTGCTAGCACAGAAAAACATGTGCTTTCACCATATATAATGAAATGCCCATGCACAGATCACATTACAGAAAGGACAAAAGGCTGGCATGACACCAGCACAGCCTCAGTGAGCACTGGCAGAGAGACATTTGGTTACAGCCACACCGAGGACCAGCCTCGTGATGCTTCAGAGATGGTGCTCCTCTTACTTCAAGCTAAAAGAATGGATTTAAAGGCAAATAGCAACACAAGGACAGAGTCATTAGAGATCTCTTTCTCTTCAGACTTCATTAATTCTCCACCAGGAAGAATTTTTTCTGAGGCGCTTGCAGGACCTTCTTCTCTCACCCCCACGTGCTGAGGCCACACCTGGAGTGCTGTGTCCAGTTTTGGGTCCTGCACCTCGAGAAGGACATGGAGGGACTGGAACATATCCAGGGCAGGGAATGGAGCTGGGAATGGGCTGGAGAATTCCTGAGGGAGCTGGGAAGAGTCTCAGCCTGGAGAAAAGGAGGCTCAGGGGGGACCTTTTGGCTCTGCACAGCTCCTGACAGGAGTGGACAGCCGGGGAGATCAGGCTGGGAACAGGGAACAGAGACAGGAGGAGAGGGAGCAGCCTCAGCTGTGGCTGAATTTTACCATGTTGCCATTTTTATTTCTGTGTGATCTTATTAACTCCTAAGTTTGTTTCTGTTTCAGGTATGTATCCACTATCTGAAAATCCAAAGCTCTGACACGTGTACTCAATTCACTAGCAGTTCTCAGCAAACAGAAAGAAAATACTTTTCAGTTGGGCCAGCATCAATTTTCAAATTTTCTAAGCAAAGGAATCTTTTAGTACTTTTGGATTGAAAAAAAAACAAAACCCGTTAATTTTCATCCTGGCAATTTCAAAATTGGTATTTTGTTTAAATCAGGCTTTTAGATATTTTGTAATGAAACAATTGCTTCAAAAAGAAAAAAAAATAAAGAGACTTCAAGAAGTCTCTGATATGCAACATCCTTTGCCCTGGTAGCCAGCACCTGGACACGTGGCCTTGCACAGTATTTACATTTATATGCCAGAGTTCATGTAAATTATTTCACCCCCCCCCCTCCATCCCCAAATATAACAGGAACACACAGGAGCTCTGCTTGAGAGCCTATAATGGCCAAAGGACCTACAAAAATACTCATGAAAATGGGATTTAGATCTTTCCCAGCAGATCTAGCCTCTGAGGAGGATGAGAACAAATCTGAAGGAGGACCTGTTTTTGTCATTCTGGAAAGAGAATTTGACACCCTCCACCCACCTCCTCAGGAGACTGAACTAGTGAGACCTTCACTTTAACCTGCATTTAACTAATAAAAGTCAAAGTAAAACCCACAGATTTTCCTCACAGACCCCAAAGATCAGCTTGGAAGGCCAAAGTGTAGAGTAGAAGTCCCTTAACACCTTCATTTTGTGCTCTCACTGATGCTCTTTTGGGCCACATGCACAAATCCTACATAGTGGTGCTTGTTGGGGAGGTGGCCCTAAAATCCTGTGTTCAGAAACCCCTTCCAGACACTGACTCAGACATGGAGGCACTGGCCCAGCAGGAGGCTGAATATGAATATGAATATTCTA